>NC_084942.1:20642142-20959464 GCF_958298935.1 Phragmites australis | reverse complement strand
AACTCAGATCGTCCGAGGTTCTAATAGGAGGCCGACAAAGTAGTTCATCCAAGGCTGTCTGTCCGTCTGCGATCTCTCGCTTAGTCGCTTACTAGTTTTCTGTCCATACGTTGCAACTGCAACGTTAAAAGTTTGTTAAAGAAAAATCTATAGAATTACCACGACTGATGGCCAGAACTGGAGCATGCCGTAGTCCAGTAAGTTCAGTTCAGCAAATTCATCGTGGCTTGCATATTCATTCCCAACCACAATTATTTTTTATGCGACATCATGAAAAGAAAAAAGATGATTCGATACATAAAAATCTATTAGATAGTCTGAGGTCTAATACAAACTTCAGGCTCAAGAAATAAACGTCCAACTATGTAGCATCTTGCCACTACAATTATAAACAACTAGAAAATATATGAATCACGAATTCTTATTCAACTTAATAAACATTCACCTAAACTTGTAATATTATCCTCTGAACATTGTGCTATATGTCCTAGACTCATTAATTCAGCAATATGTTGAATAGATGTATACTAAATATCCAGTGACGACACAGAGAATATGGGAAGCCTGACAATAGTTGACAGCAAGACAAAAAGGACAAATGATAATGAAGTTTAAAATGTTGGAAAGAGCAAGGAACGCAATGTTTTGAGCTTGGCCTAGAAGGAAACTGCCACATAACTGCAAGTGTGTGCCCATCAGGAGAATGGCACTCCTGGCTGATCAAACATTCTTCTCCAGCGGAGGCACATGAGAACAATGTCCACTCCTGCCATAGGTTCAAGAGGGAAATCACGCCACCCTGATCTTGAGTAGAGATAACCTTGAAACCATTTTATATTTTTGCTGTAGTCTCATCTCCTGACTCAATGCAAGACGGGATAAGATTTTGCTACCACTTTATTTACCAAACCTTTTCTCTTTGTACTGCTATCCTTGATAACAATGTTATCAAACTCAGAGTGGTAGTGAATGAGCTAAATCCACATGGTCATATGTCCCTGATCCAAGAGTAACAACTTTTTATTATGTACAAACTCTGCATGTGACTTAGACACCAATTAAATTTTAATATAATAATAGTCCTATGCTATCAAATAGTTTAGAGAAATAGAAAATAAACTAATCTATGTGCACATGTCAAAGAGAACAAAATAAACTAATCTATGCGCACATGTCAAAGAGAACAAAAGTTGACGGTTCCTCAAATGAAGTGTGAACAATACTGCCAATAGAATGCGTGAAGAGGAATTTACAAACGGTCATTATCACAAAGAGCTGCACCACAATTAGACATGAAAAATACCATTGCTACACAGCCATGCTTGATAAAAATTTCAAATAGGTTCATAGGAAACAACAGTACTAATTCTGGCTTTTAAGAACACCGAAACGATTTTTTAGTAGTGTCATCCCTCGCTCCTCCGCCTCTCTCCTCAGCTCCTCCCTCTCACCTTCCCCTCTCTTCGAGCTCTAGATCTCCACCCCCTCCGAGAGAGCGTGGAGGCCTCCTCCTCCCCTCGCCCCTCCCCCACCGACTCTTCTCCCCTCGTGAGATCTATGGCGAGATCCGGCGGGGGTCCGACCATGGATCTCGCTAGGGCGGCGGGCGTGAGGAGGAGGCGGAGGCGTGCGCGATAGCGGAAGTGGAGTGCGCCAGCGGTAGCGGCAGCCGAGCCAACTTGTTTTTTCTCTCTCTAGAACACAAATCACTGTCGGTTCTAGACACGACAATGATAGATCCTGATTTTTACTATCAAGTAAGAACTGTCGATTTTAAAACCAACAATAATAAGATTTAAAATCAACAGTAATCATGCTTTGTATGATCGTGGAAAGTACCATTAGCGGTAACATATGAGATCATCGCCGACCAAACCACGCGACGCGCATCCGAGCGTCGCCTCGGTTGGCAAGGACGGCGTGTGCGCCCGAGCCAGCGCGCGTTCGAGCGTTGCTCGATGCGGGTTTGCACTGGGTTTTTCCCGTTTAATTTCAGGTCTGCCTCTCGTGCGTGGAGCTAAAAGGGGATCGTGATGTTCTCGTCACCTACGGAACTGGCTGGTTTCGTCGATTCCTAGAAGGACGCTTTGCTTCGTATAGATGTAGGTCTGTGTGTTTGTGGTGTGGTGTGTATTGTGCGTGTGTTTGTTCGAACAAATGCTATATTTGTATCCAGTCGAGAGATGTAAAAAAAAAACCACGCGACGCGTTTGCGTCCAATTTCCTGGCATCTGCCTGCGCGGACCCGCGGCCTAGCCTGATCGCGTACATGGAGGTGGGTCAGGCATGGCCCGGGCACACGTCTACACCGAGGGCGTACATCGCTTCACAGCTAGTATATAATCACATCTACACACGGAGTTTCATTCAGATTCGAGCACCAGATGCCATTACAATCCAGTGAAGCAACCTCGTCAACCTCCATCGCCTCCCCATGGATCCCCTCCTCACCCTAGCTAGCTTCCGCGCATCCAACAGTTAATTAAGCTTCCAGCCCCAAGCCCAACCAACTCCATCTTCATCGATGGAAGCAGCACCAGCCCCAGCCAACTCCTCCTACGCTTTCAAGAAAATCCGGGAAATCGACCCTTCCACGGCCTTCGACCAGGACATCGTGGACTATCTCCGCGAAATGCTCGCTGCCTACAAGGGGATGGAGGAGCGGCACCTCGACTTGTTCGTGGAGGTCGACGCCGGCCTCGCCCAGCTAGACCCATGGGATCTCCGGCGCCGGCACTACGTCATGCCTACGCAGAAGGGCTCGTCGAGTCGGCAGACAAGGCGGGGGTACTGGAAGGCGAAGGATTTTGGCTACACCGGGATCCCTCTCATTGATGTGTTGTCGCCGGAGTACACCGGGCTTAGGATGACCTACGAGTTCCACCACATAGAGAGCGACACCAAGACGGACTGGCTCATGTACGAGTACAGCCTGCTCGAGAAGGACGAGTGGCGCCGTCGACTCGTACTCCAGGTAAGGATCACGGATCGGGAGCCGTTGATTTCACGGTGGATGCATCAGATTCGTATGCTACAGTGGCTCTACAGTACCTTGCTGCAGTACCGGAACGACTGCGCAGAGAACCAGATTAGTGTTGGTACAGTAATATATGATTACCTAATACATATCACTGTAGCACCAGACTCATTTTACTGTACAAACAGTGATTCTCTGCATTAATGATGTATTAATGCAGAGAATCCGGGTCCAAGGATCACTGCATGCCCATACTAACAAAAATGTCTACACTGACAAAATTCTAGAGAGGAGCTAGCTAGGTTCATGAGAGAGGCCGGGGTTGACATGGACTGTTCACTGTTGGATCTTTGATCCAACGGTCTTGCTTTTAGTTATTACCGTGCTTGATGCATGCGTGTTCAATCCTAAATACTCACTCTTGCCTGCATTTGTGCGTGCTGACTCGCAGGACGACCTGTGTTTCGAAAGGTATTCCACAAATACAGAGATAGAGTGTCGTACCCTTTCAAGGAATTGGACAGATTCTTGAATAATTTGGACACAGAAGAAGAGTACAACAACGGTACGTACGCTGCTGGAGCTGCATAGCTGAATGGCCGATCCCCAAAAATACTTGGCACGCTTCAACGACTCTTAATTTATTTTGCCTTTCTTCCATCGATTCGACAGCCCATAAAAGTTTGTACGATCACCAAAATATATACAGTATCATGACTAACATCTCTACTTTCCCCCGTTAGGTGAGCTTGACGACGACCGGCTGCACCGGTACATTGCCGCGTTCAGTGACTGCTTGTTCGGGGAGAATGTGCGAAGCGAACAAGAACGGTCCACAAAAATACTTCCCGCAGCTGGCACCAAATCGGGCGTCTGGCAGCACTTCACCAAGATTTACACTAGGGATCCTAACGTGGTGTTTGCAGTGTGCCACTACTGTGACAAGGTGTTCACGACTGCTCATTCCAGTCATGGCACTTCTCACCTCAGAAGGCACAGTAAGAAGTGCTCATGCAAGCACCAGCAGCAGAGTTCGAGCTAGAGATTTTTTTCTTCACGCTGGGCTTGTTTCGAAAGAGGGATTACTGGCCTCCTTTTTACTTCTTTCATATTGTTGTACTCTTTTTTTCTTTCTTAGTGAGTTTTTTTTCTAAAGACATTTTTTTTCACGAAAGATTTTTAACGAGACAACAATTCTAACATATATGGCTAGCGTTATTGAGAGCAGCTTTCAGCGAAACATGTGTATAGCTCCGAATTCGTCCGAGGAGTGTTATGAATGCGTACGGATGTTCATGTAGAAAGGACATGGAAGGGAACACTGAACCACGCCGTCCGCTCCGGCTTCCATGCCGATACGCACTCAGATCATCCAAGAGGTTCTAATCGAAGAAGGCCGACAAAGCAGTGCATCCAAGGTTCAGTCTGTCCGTCTGCGATCTCTCGCTATGCAACGCGGCTTTTCTGTCTGTGATCTCCCATGGCTTTTGCCGCCAATGGCCGCGCGGGAGCAAAAGCCGGTGATGGAGCTAGGGGAGACGTTTGATGATAGGAGAAAACGCGTGCGATGAGTTCCACATGCTGCTCCCGAAATCAGATCGCCTAGCATGGCGTCATCCCGGTGGTGCTGAGCTTCGGGCCTTGCGAGAGCGCATACCGACGAGGAAGAGGATGCGACCGGAATCAAGCCTGCGCTGCCCCATGCTCACCTTTGATAGTCGTAAAGGTGTCGTTGAAAGTTGCCGTGGTTGTCGATGCTACCGTCGTTGAGCGCTATTGTCCAGTGACACCGATGTCGCTGCTGTAGATCCTGTCCTTGGATTTTTGCCATCGCCTCCCTTATTGTGTTCTGGCAAAAGAGAAGATTAAGAGGCCCTAGGAATGAATAGTGATGGCTTGCCGCGAGGAGTACAATGATTGATTTCGGGCTTCAGTAAAGACTACCCTTGGCTCAACAGTGGCGCAGGAAGACGAAGCCTTGGCTGTAAAGGCTCGAGCAAAAGAGGCTTCGTGACCATAAATAATAGATAGTTATTATATTCAGATATTTTAGAGTCTTTTGTAATTTTTAGGTATATTTTTTATCTCTAAGAAGGATTTCTTGGAATAAATATATATAGAGCTAAGAGACCTTGCTGAGAACAAGCCCAGACAAGTTAAGACAGGCTGAAACAAGTCATTATAAGGTAAGGAGGAAGTCACCAACTAGATTTAGATCTATCTAAACTAGCTATATTCCCTTTAATAGGCTTAGGTCGATACAAGACAAATATGGTGTAGAGTTATTATTCTCCGAGAGACCCGAATCTATGTAAAAACCTCTACGTGTTCCTCTTTTGATTCGTCTACTTAAATCATCCCTAATTCTTCAACAAGTTCATTAGATCGGCGATTCATCAATCGTCGATGGTTGACACTGTCTATAGGGATCATGAATAAAGGCGTTGAAGAATCTACACGCAAGATGTTGTCAACATCACCCAAGGCTTCACCGAAAATCAGTTTTTCGGATGAGGAGTTCTACGATAAATTTATCTCTCTTCTCGACGAACTGATGATCTATCGGGTGAATTTCGGTGACGAACTTTCTGGCTCCGATTCAAGCAATGGGGTAAGTCAATTTATAGATCGATGCGCTAAATATTACAACATTGAGTTCGAACCACTCAGTTGCCAAGACAAATGTGAATGTACGATTCATAGCAAGTCGGGATCAATCCTCACATTTTTCTAACAATATGGATTGTCAAGATATCTACCCGGAGTAATCCAATGAAGTATCAGAGACGGGGGTTGTCGGAGGATAAACTCCTCAAGCGGGAATCCGAAGGGACCCCCTTTGAGATTCGACCGAGGGATGATTCTGAATCTACCTCGTACGTAAATTAAATGAGAGGATATGGGAGATGCAGGCGGGACGGATGATCGGATGCTAGTGGAGTAAATGCTCGAGGGATTTTAAATAGGTTCGGGCCGCACGGAGCGTAATACCCTACTCCTGTGTGTATGCTATAAATGCTCTGAGAATGCCTCTCTATGGATCTCTTGCGTTACAAGGATTTTTGTCCAAGTCTAGAGCTTCAGTTGTGCTTCGAGCTTCGTGTGTCTTGACTTCATTAGCTTGTCTGCCGTCTGTCGTCCTCCCTCTTCTCCGGGGTGTGCTCCCCTTTTTATATCCCGTTGGGGCGACTTGGCGTGCCCAGAAAGGAGGGCACGAGTCCCCATGAGCCATAAATGGAAAGCAACCATCATGGGACTACAGTTTGATGTTACGGGGGTTGAAAAGTGCGTCCTCGACCGGTCTTGTCGCTCATTACGCATGACTTTAGCCGTTTGCAGGAGGGGGGCCCACCGGGCAGCCGCTGAACCATCCCGCATGCCCGCTTGGTTAGAGCGGGCCTGACACAGCAGAAGGGGCAGACGATAAGCCTCGAGCCCAGCGACGATATCCTCAAGCCGCATAAGATGACGTCCGAGGGGACCCATCGCATTAAATGCCCCCACGCCTCCCTGACAGGCAGTGGTAGGGACTAACAATAGGCGTGTGGCAGTGGTTGGAAGCGACAGGTCACGCTCCCTCTTAAATACAGCATCGGACCTCTCACCAATTGACACCTCACCACTGAGCCCTTGTGAGGTCCACCGGCAAGGGGCTTCTCAGGTCCTCAGGGAACTCTGGGCGCTCGGGGACTACTATTCATAGCCCCGAGCGTCCTCTCCTGGATATATATTTTCTCAGTCCTCGGGGAACTCGGGTACTCGAGGACCACTGTTCATGGCCACGAGCGCCCTCTCCCGGAACTGTGTTTTCTCGGGTCCTTGGGGAACTTGGGTACTCGGGGACCACTGTTTATGGCCCCGAGTGCCCTCTCCCAGAACTACCTTCTCGGGTCCTCAGGGAACTCGGGTACTCGAGGACCACTGTTCATGGCCCCGAAGCGTCCTCTCTCGGAACTGCCTTCTCTGGTCCTCGGGGACTCGGGGATCACTGTTCATGGCCCTGAGCGCCCTCTCTAGGAACTGCCTTCTCAAGTCTTCAGGGAACTCGGGTACTCGGAGACCACTATTTATGGTCCCGAGCACCCTCTCCCGTAACTGCCTTCTCGGGTCCTTGAGGAAATAATCCCCGAGGGAAGGCGCCACGTGGCATTCGGCTGTCCTAGCCTCAAGACTCGGGTACCCCTGGTTCCTATATCACCGACAGCAGCCCCCGGGCCCATCGGCAAGCGATGGCCCAGTGACTGCGGATGGGGCCCTTATTTCTTCAAGGCCAACCACAGCATCGGTGCCACATGGCTTGTCCTCAGACACTAGAATCTTGCTGTCTTTGCAGTCTTTCTGGCCCAGGCTTTTGGTACGGCCCAGGTGGGAAACCGAAAGGACGCACGTCCTTCCGACTTCCGAGGGGAGTGATAACGAGGTGGGAGGCACGCGTGGCAACCGCGCGGATAGAGGGTAGTGCACATGGCAACCGCACGGATCAAGGGAGATGCGCCTGGCAACCGTGCCGGTCGAGGGGAATGCTCCTCGCAGATTGCACCGTGGAATGTGCCGTTTGAAATCCCCAGGATATAAAAAGGAGAGGGGGAACAAACCGTTGCCCCCCACACCATTCTCGCGATCGCCATCTTCCTTGCGCACCGGGAGCTCTGTCTTCGGCCCACATCGCACCTTTCTTCTCAACTCCTTCAGCACACTCCCCACCCCCAAAGAATGCCGAGGGCAGGATGCGGTCGCTGGGACGCGTCGAGCTCCAACAGCGTCCTGCCGAAGTCCCTCCTCATGAACGAGGAGGGGGCTGAGAAGGTCCGCAAGCTGATGGTGCCCACCGGTCAGCAGGAGGCGTCGGTGGTGACGCCAGTGAACTTTCTGCCCTCCACGTGCAGACCGGAGCGGATCGTGATCTTCTTGTCCTTCATCGCTGCCGGACTGGTGCCGCTATTCTCGTTGTTCTTTCTCCAAGTGCTGGATACGTTCGGCGTCCAGCTGGCCCACCTGAGTCCGAACTCGGTGGTGATCCTAGCGATCTTCGCACACTTCTATGAGATGTTCGTGGGAGTGCCGCCATCAATCGCGCTGTTCTGGCACTTCTTCGTCCTCCGAGCGGCCGGGAAGAGGAAAGGATCCGACCAGGTGGAGGTGGTCGGCTGCTGCAGATTCCGCCTGCGAGAGGGACTCAGTGACCTCTACTTCCCGCAAGTGTTGTGCGGCAAATGGAAGGACTAGCACTGGGACTGGGTCTACATCGACGTCAGCCACCATGACCGCCTCTATCGGTGAATTAGGAACCGGGGGTTCCCGAACCCCGAGATCGGGTCAGCAATCCGCCACGTGGCATGGTCCCGCGGAGTCTCCCCCGCGAGGTGGAGAAGATTGAGTCTCAGGAGAGTGTGCTCGGGGCCGCAGTCAGTGGCCCCCGAGCACCCAAGTTCCCCGACGACCTGCGAAGTCTAAGTATCGGGAAGAGAGTGCTTGGGAGGGTGTACGGCGATCCCTGAGCACCCAAGTCCCCCGACGATCAGAAAGGCTAAGTACCGGGAGAGGTGTGCCTAGGGCCACAGGCGGTGGCCCCTCGGGCCCCCACGTGTCCCGAAGACTCACTGAAGGAAGTACCGGGAGAGAGTGCTTAGGGCCACGGGCTGCGACTCCCAAGCACTCTGTTCCTCGAGGACCCGTACTAGTGTGCTCAGGAGAGACTGCTCGGGGAGGTGAATAGTACCCCTGAGCACTCGGTTCCTCGATGACTCAAAGAAAGCCCCCCCCGACCGTTGCCCGACGAGGGTCCACTGATGAGGTGTCAGCTAGCCATAGGCTTCTAGCCGCATTTAAGAGCACGTGTGGCCTGTCACCTCCAACTGCTCCCACCGCGCCTGATGTCATTTCCTGCCATGCTTCTGGCAGAGGGGTGTGGGAGCATTAATTGCCCGGGATCCTCTCCCGTGCCACCTGATCTGTCCCAGGATGATGTCGTGAAGACCGAGGCACTCCGTCCACCGCGCTGCTGTGTCAGGTGTACAAGATAGGGCGGGCACGCTGGGTCACTCTGAGTCTACCCGACGGGCCCTCTCCACGGTGTCCGTTGCCAGAACATTTATAGCGACAAGTGACCGGGCATGGGATGCATTTTCCACCCCCGGTCACTTTGCCCAGAGGTGATGATGACGCCCTTTTCATTTAAGGCGCCTCGGAGTTTGCGCCCTCCTGTGCGAGGCATACCGCGGCTAGCAGGTATTTGAAGAAGCCGGCGACATAGGAGACACGGGGCTGAATCCGATCCCGGAGAAGACACCAAATCCCGGAACATCCCCAAACAACATCTCTGAAGAAGAGCCGTTACACACAGGCCGAAGAACAGGGAGCCCCAGACTCTAGGATAGAAAACCCTCCTTGTAACCAGCAACATCTTTGAGGGACTTCCTTAGGACAGTTATAGTATCCACATATGAGTAGGGTATTACGCCCCTATGCGGCCCAAACTTGTCTAAATTCCGGTGCATTTACTTCT
Source organism: Phragmites australis (assembly GCF_958298935.1). NCBI lineage: Eukaryota > Viridiplantae > Streptophyta > Magnoliopsida > Poales > Poaceae > Phragmites > Phragmites australis. The sequence goes on along the minus strand of NC_084942.1, from coordinate 20,949,982 downwards.
TTTTGCACTAGGTCATTCCACCACCACCGGTAGTTGCATTCATTCCCATTTATTTCTCCGGCGAACATACTCAGGATCATCCCCCGGCCGAATCTCTAAAATGGGATCTCTTGGGATCCCTGCGACTGGAGTTAATCATCCGACAGCTGGCGCACCAGGTAGGGGAGATGCATCCCTGAGTTCATTTGTTTGTTTTCTTCTGCAGAAAAAATAGCCGGTGGACATCATCTCCAGCGCTTAGGCTCTAGCTCCAGCGGGGAAATAGAGCCCCTCGCGCAGGAGGCCCCAGCTACCGCTGCATCCCAGCAGCAGCCTCGATCTGCACGCACGGCGCATCCCTCCCAAGGGGATCAGGTCGCCGGGCCCAGCAAGGCCGTTGCCACCGTCATTGCTGGTGCATCGTCCAACCCCCAGCGGCCGGCCGAAACTCTTGCCGCTAGGTCCGCCTCTGGACAGCGCCGGGCACCCGTCCGGCGCAGGCTCGCCTTCAGCGAGGCTAGCCCCGGGAGCGCGCTGCTCGCGGCGCACGCCCTCCTCAGGCACCCGCCGGTCTAAGCAGCGGGGGAAACCCCGGAGGGCCGCTGGCTCCAAGAAGTCGCCGCCCTGTCGGCATGGCTCGCCGCCAGGTGATGGCAGAAAGCTCCCGCACCACCGCCCAACGTGGTGCCGCCAGAACCTGCTCGTCATCGGGTAACGTTTGTTCTGGCCGGGCCCCCCAGGCGGAGCGTTCCTCCCCCAGTCGCCTCCGGAACCCATGACCTCCACTTGCTCTTCAACGAGCGGAGGGGCCTCGAAGACGTGCGCGTCACTCTTGAGCGCCAGCGGGAGACCCGGCAGGAGGCCGAAGCTGAGGACCAGGCCTCCTCCTTGCCGGCCGTTGTTCGTCACGGCTCCCCGGCTCGCTGGCGTTCACCGCACAAGGGTGCCGCTCGCGCTGCGGGATACGACACCGGTTGCCGAGCCTTCACCAGTGAGCTCCGTCGAGTCAAATGGCCCACCAAGTTCCGCCCCGAGCTGCCAGAGAAGTACGACGGGTCCATCGACCCCGTCAAGTTCCTCCAGATATACACCACCGTTGTACAGGCGGCCGGTGGCAATGAAAAGGTGATGGCCAACTACTTTCATGTTACCTTGAGGGGCTCCGCCTGCTCTTGGCTTATGAACTTACCCCCAGAGTCTATCGGCTCCTGGGATGATCTCTACCACCAGTTCATGGCTAACTTTCAGGGCACATTCACGCGCCCCGGCCTGGAGTGCGACCTCCACACCGTCAACCAGCAGGAGGGGGAGATGCTGCAGCGCTTTATCCAGCGCTTTAGCCAGGTCCGCAAGACCATCCCGCGGATAACCCCCCAAGCCGTTATCGTCACTTTCCGGCAGGGCGTCCGCGATGAGCGGATGCTCGAGAAGCTAGGGACGCACGAGGTCGAAACCATCGTGGAACTTTTCGCGCTGGCCGACAAGTGTTTCAAAGCGGCGGAAGCTCGGGCTTGGCACGCTCCGCGCCCTGAGCACCCCGCCCCCGATCAGTCAGGTTCTTCTCGCTCTGACAGGCGGGAAAAGAAAAAGAGAAGGAGGCGCGAGGTTGTCCTCATCGAGCCGGCCCAGGGTACCGCCCATAGGCTGGCCCCAGAGCCCGACCACCGGCAGGCACGCCGGGCGGCCACCGATAGATAGCCTGCGCCCGCGGGAGCCCCACCTAGGGCTCCGGCTCTCACTAGGGCCCTCGCACCGTTCAGGGCCCCCACTCCCGTGGCGCACGAGCCGGGCAAGTGGTGCCCAATTCATTAGACCATGTGGCATGACCTCACGGAGTGCCGCACAGTCAAGGGCCTCGTCGAGCAGCGCCAAAATGAGCGTGACGAGTCCCGCAGGGGTGGTGACGCTGAAGCCGCCCCAAACAACATGGAGATTGGCTTTCAGGAGCCCGAGCACACGGTCGCCTTCATCGATGGAGGCGCCTATATGCCTTCCTCACGGCGTAGCGTCAAGACCATGCGACGCGAGGTGTGCTCGGCAACCCCGAGCGAAGAGGCCGCAAGACCCTTGAAGTGGTCGGACGCCCCGATCACGTTCAGTTTGGCTGATCACCCCGCCAGTACTGCAGGCGTGGGGCGACTACCCTTGGTAGTGTCCCCCACCATCTGCAATGTGAAGGTCAGCAGGGTGCTGATCGACAGGGGCGCATGCCTTAACCTCATTTCCAAGGAGGCCTTCGAGAAGCTGTAGGTGCCCTCCAGGCGCCTAAAGCCGTCACCCCGGTTCTATGGGGTGACACCCGGGCACTCCCTGCCCCTCGGGCAGGTCGAGCTGCCCGTGACATTCGGGAGTCGGGACAACTTCCGCACGGAGAACGTCATCTTCGACATCGTGGAGCTCCCCCTCCCCTACAACACCATCCTCGGGCGCCCGGCGCTCACTCGATTCATGGTGGTTGCGCACTATGCGTACCTCATGGTCAAGATGCCGAGCCCAGCGGGCTCCATCTCCGTGTCCACCGAGACTGGCAGCGCCGTCTCCTGCGCTGAGCAGTCATACTCATCCTTGGTCTCAGCTCGAGCCGAGGCCGAAGGTTGTCCAGGGGGCTCGGGACCCTCTTCATCCAAACCCCGACTCGCTGCCGACACTTCCGTTCCTACGAAGGAGGTCGTGGTGGGCGAAGACGCCTCCCAGGTCGTCCGAATCAGCGGTGACCTGGGTGGCAAATAGGAAAGCATGCTCGTCACCTTCCTCCGGGCTAACGCCGATGTGTTTGCATGGCAGCCATCCGACATGCCCAGGATCCCTAGGGAGGTGATCGAGCACCACCTGGCTGTGCGCCCGGATGCACGCCCGGTGAAGTAGAAGGTCCGGCGGTAGGCGCCTGAGCGCCAGGAATTCATCTGGGAGCAAGTCAGCAAGCTCCTTGATGCCGGATTTATCCGAGAGGTCCTCCACCCCGAGTGGCTGGCGAATCCAGTTGTCGTCCCAAAGGCTAACGGCAAGCTCCGCTTGTGCGTGGACTACACCGATCTAAACAAGGCTTGCCCCCAAAGATCCTTTTCCTTTGCCCCGCATAGATCAAATTGTAGATGCTACCGCTGGATGCGATCTCTTGTGTTTTCTAGATGTAAACTCTGGTTATCACAAAATTCGTATGACCAAAGAGGATGAAGAAAAAGTTGCTTTTACCACCCCAGTGGGGACTTATTGTTATGTGTCGATGCCTTTTGGTTTGCGCAACGCTGGTTTGTCTTTGTAGCTCGCTATTCGCATCACTCTCGGTTTGTAGGTCGGTCGCAACGTCGAGGCCTACATCGACGATCTCGTGGTTAAGTCTCGAGACCACGCTACCCTGCTCGAAGATCTCGCCGAGACTTTCTACAGTCTCCGCACCACCCGCTTGAAGCTCAATCCCGAGAAATGCATCTTCGGGGTACCGGCGGGCAAGCTCCTCGACTTCTTGGTCTCCAGCCGAGGAATCGAGGCTAATCCAGAGAAGATCCGGACCATCGAGCAGATGCGATCCCCAGCTCGACCCAAGGAGGTCTAGCGTCTCACCGGCTGCATGGCGGCCCTCGGGCGCTTCATCTCCAAACTTGGGGAGCGGGGGCTCCCCCTCTTCAAGCTTCTGAAGAAAATCGGTCGTTTCGACTGGACGTCAGAGGCCGAGCAGGCTTTTTGCGATTTGAAGCAGTACCTCACGTCGCCAGCCCTTGGGAGAAGCCGCAGACTGGGCCCGCCAGGTGCAGCGACCGGTGTACTTCGTCAGTGAAGTCCCCCGGGAGGTTAAGACAAGGTACCCTTAGGCTCAAAAGCTACTCTACGCCGTGCTCGTCACTTCCCAGAAGCTGCGCCACTACTTCCAAGCGCATAAGGTCTCGGTAGTTACCACCTACCCGTTGGAACCCATCCTCTGGAACCGGGAGGGCACCAGGCGTGTAGTCAAGTGGGCGGTGGAGCTGGCAGAATTCGACCTACACTTTGTCAGTCGTCAGGCGATCAAAAGCCAGGCGCTCTCTGACTTCGTGGCCAAATGGACGTTCGTCCCTGAGATCGCCGAAGAAGAAATCTTCGCATATCCCAGGTACGATTCTCCCAGGAATTGGATCATGCACTTCGACGGCTCCCTCATGCTGAAAGGCGCTGGGGCCGGAGTGGTTCTCACCTCCCCAACGGGTGAAGAGCTCTAGTACGTCATGCAGCTGGAGTTCCGCGCATCCAACAACATGGTGGAATATGAAGGCCTCCTCGCCGGCCTCTGAGCCGTAGTGAGCCTCAGGATTCGTCGCCTCCTAGTCAAAGGAGACTCCTAGTTGGTGGTCAACCAGGTGTCCAAAGAGTACAAGTGCACGGATCCCCAAATGGTGGCTTATGTGGCAGCGGTTAGGAAGCTGGAGAAGCGTTTCGACGGCCTAGAGCTGCGACACATCCCTCGCCACGACAACACTCTGGTTGACGGCCTCTCTCGCCTGGCCTCCTCCCGTGCGCGTGTCCCTGTCGGAGTCTTTGAAGAAAGACTCACACGACCTTCCTTCCTGCCTACCGAACAGGACGAACGGGAAACCTCGAACTCAATTCAGGGGACCTCGGCGGTGCCTTCAGTGGGAAGCCCCGTCAGGGTGCCGCCGTCCGGCGAGTGCGGTACGCTTGCTGGCAGTTCTCAAGATGCCTCGTGGATGGACGAGATCCGATGGTACTTGAAGGAAAAGTTCCTTTCTGGGGATGATGCCTCTGCCGAAAGGATTGCTCAGCAGTCCAAACGCTACGCCATAGTGGATGGGGATCTCTACCGGCATGGCGCAAGTGGCGTCCTCCTGAAATGCATCACCCGGGCAGAAGGCGGTGAGCTTCTCGCTGAGATCCACGATGGCGAGTGCGGTGGCCATGCATCGTTACGCATGTTGGTCGGGAAGGCCTTTCGGCAAGGTTTCTACGGGCCTACAGCTCTCCAGGATGCTTCGAAGTTGGTTTGGTGCTGCAGGGCATGCCAGTTCCACGCAAAGCAGATTCACCAGCCAGCTCAGGCTCTTCACACCATCCCCCTTTCATGGCCTTTCGTGGTCTGAGAGCTGGACATTCTGGACCCATTCCCCTGAGCAGTCTGGAGGGCCTCTGCCGCCCTCTCGCGGTTCAGGGCCGCCTCCTCCCGCTCTTGCACCTGCCTCTCCCTGGTGAGAGCCTCGGCAGCCTGCTGCCACGATGCCTCTGCTAGGCGGGCAGCTTCTTCCCACTCTCGCATGACCTCCGCACAGGTGTCCTCCAAAGCCTTCCGCTCCTCCTCCGAGGCCTTCCGCTACTTCTCCATGGCGCGTCGCTCGCCCTCGTTGGCGGCGTGCGCCGCGGCGAGGTGGGAGTCGAAGACGCACCAAGCCGTGGTAAGCTGCACTCTCTCCGTGGCAAGAGCGGCGTGTTCCGCCTCCCGCTGCGCCATCTCCCCCGCCACAGCCGCTTCCAGCTGCCCGATCATCTCCTGACCGGGAGAGGGTTGGCGGGCTGGCTGGGCGGTGGCTGGGCGCTGGGTCCCCTGCGAGGCTCCTCCGGTGGGGCTCGGGGTGGGCTCGGCGGGCGCCGGTCGTTTGGGCGCGGCCGCTGTTGTCGGCTCGGAGCAGGGCAGCGGCTGCGTTTTCGACTCCACCGCCGCGCTCGTCGGGCCCGACTCCTCCGCAGCGTTCGCTGGCCCCGGCTCCACCACGCTCGCCAGCCCCGACACCGCCGCCGCACTTGATGGCCCCAGCTCCGCCACCGCGCTCGCCAGCCCCGGCTCTGTCGTCGAGCTTGACGGCCCCGGCTCCGCCGCCGTGCTAGGTGGCCCCAGTTCCGTCGCCGTGTTTGATGGCCCTGGCTTCGCCACCACGCTCAACGGCACCGGCTCGGGGGCGCTCAGCTCAGGGGCTGGCGTCGGCCTCGGTGCCTCCGGTCGTCCCTTGCCCTTAGCGGCGCCCATAGGCGGCCTGCAAAAGAAGAATGGGATCAAAACTCCGAATTTAGTCTGGGTGAAGCACGCCCAGGAAAGAAGGGAGGACGAAATTTACACAGTTGTGGGTCTTCGGTACTGCCACCTTGCTACCGGAATCCTGTACTCTGGGCTCAGCAGCGTGGGCCCGGAGTCCTCCCTCCTCCTCTTCCACCGGGGGCTCTGCGGGGCCACTGCGCGGTCTCCGGGCACCAGACCGGGCCCAAGCAGACCAAAGTGCGGTTCCAGAACCGCAGATGCTGCCCCCGCCAATGGCCCCGTGCTGGACGACTGATCGCCTCGGCTTCCCCCCTCACCTGGGAACGATGACGGCGGAGACTCCAGCGCGGGAATAAAGAGCCGGGGGCGCTTCCCCCGGTCCTCCGGCACCATTGCCGCCCCGCTACCAGCGGCGCCTCCTTCTCCGGTGTGGCGGCTGCTGCCTGCAGCAGCCCCGCCGCTGGCCTGTGACCTGCCGCCCGCGGTGCCTGCCCCGCTTGTCCACGCTGGGCCGCTTTCGGCCCTCTCGCCGGTCGCCTCGTCCACCCCGGGGATCTGGATAGTCCCGAGGTTCCGGCGCCCCGGCCAGTTGACCAGCCCCTGGGCGTCGAACTCCGGCAGCGTCACTTGCAGCGCCGCCCGGTTTGGATTGGGGCAGAGCATCAATTCCTTCCATGGGAGCTTCGCCCGGTTCAGATCGTCCACCCCGATCACCACCTAGAGCAGACCTTTCAGCTCCGGCATGCCGAGGTCCCACTCCTCGCCGATCTGTGTCCGGGTGATGTCTTGGAGGCCGGTGTAGTACCAGCAGGGCCGGACCCGCTCCCGCAGAGGCGACAGGCGGCGGCGCAGGAAGTCCGCCACCACCATCATGGCGATAAGCTTGGCTTGGCGTAGAGAGTAGATGCGCGCTAGAACCGAGGCCATCCGCGCGTCCGCCGGCGGCGGCACCTCCCAGGTCGCCCTCTGGGGTTTAGCCGCCACCTCCTGCAGGGTTGGACGGTCGTGGGAGTCGACGTTGACATCGAACCAGTCGTGCCGCTAGTCCTCCCACTTGGGGAATGTGGTGCTCCCCCAGAACGTCCCATAGCCGGAAGTTGCAGCAGCCGGCGACGTCCGTGGTGGAGAGGCCCCTCTTCTTCTTGGCCGACCGCAGCACGAAGAAGTGCCAGAAAAGCGTCACCGACGGTGGCACCCCCACGAACATCTCGCAGAGGTGGGCGAAGATCACCGGGATGATGACCGAGTTTGGGCTGAGGTGCACCAACTGGATCCCGTATGTGTCGACGGTTTGGAGAAAGAATGTCGAGAACGGCGGCACTAGCCCGACCGCCATGAAGGAAGAAAAGAGGATGATGTGCCCCGACCAGGTCGTCACCGGCGGGAAGCTCACCGGCGTCACCACCAAGGCCCCTCGTTAGCCCTCGGGAACCATCAGCTTCCGTATCTTCTTCGCCGCCTGCTCGTTCAACAGCCGGGACTCCGGCAGCACGCCGTCGGGTCCCTGGTCGCGGCGGCTTCCTCCTGCCCTTGGCATCTCCTCAAAGGTGGGGGTTGGTCTGGGTGGTGGGGGAAGGATGGTGCTCTAATCAGCTAAGGAAGGTTTGGGGCTCAGGAGCGCAAGGAAGAAAAAAGCGCGATCACAAGAGGGCGTAAAGAGGGGGGCGGTTCACTCTCCTCTTTTTATACCCAGGGAAATTCAAACATCGCCCGACACAGCGCGCTCCACGGGACGGTTTCCTTGGACTGCGCAACCAGAAGACGAATTTCCCTCGGGCCATGCGGTTGTCAGCGGTTGCCAGGCACACTTCCCTCGATTTGAGCGTTTATTGCCCACTGCCGCCTGCCTCGTTATCGTGCGCTGCCCGTCCCCTCATCACACGCCTCGAGAGTTGCCTGGGCATGTAACTGTTCGGCTCCCCTTCGGCACGTGCCAGAAGCTCGGACCGGAGGGGCCGTCACCTAAAGGCTCGCCGCGTGGCGTCGTTACTGACCTTGACCTCGGTTGATGACAAAGGGCCCATTCGCAGTCTCTGGACCATCGCCTGCCAATAGGCCCGGGGGCTGCTGTCAGTGAATCAGGAACCGGGGGTCCCCGAACCCCGAGACCGGGTCAGTAATCCGCCACGTGGCATGGTCCCGCGGGGTCTCCCCCACGAGGTGGAGAAGATTGAGTCCCGGGAGAGGGTGCTCGGGGCCGCAGTCAGTGGCCCCCTAGCACCCAAGTTCCCCGACGACCTGTGAAGTCTAAGTATCGGGAAGAGAGTGCTCGGGAGAGTGTACGGCGATCCCCAAGCACCCAAGTCCCCCGACTATCAGAAATGCTAAGTACCGGGAGAGGTGTGCCCGGGGCCACGGGCGGTGGCCCCTCGGGCGCCCATGTGTCCCGAAGACTCACTGAAAGAAGTACTGGGAGAGAGTGCTCGGGGCCACAGGCGGCGGCCCTCGAGCACTCGGTTCCCCGAGGACCCATACCAGTGTGCTCGGGAGAGACTGCTCGGGGAGGTGAACAGTACCCCCGAGCACTCGGTTCCCCGATGACTCAAAGAAAGGCCCCCCGACCGTTGCCCAATGAGGGTCCGCTGATGAGGTGTCAGCTAGCCATAGGCCTGTCACCTCCAACTGCTCCCGCCGCGCCCGATGCCAGTTCCTGCCACGCTTCTGGCAGAGGAGTGTGGGAGTATTAATTGCCCGGGATCCTCTCTCGTGCCACCCGATCTGTCCCAGGATGATGTCGTGAAGACTGAGGCGCTCTGTCCACCGCGCTGCTGTGTTAGGTGTACAAGATAGGGTGGGCATGCCGGGTCACTCTGAGGCTGCCCGGCGGGCCCTCTCCATGCCGTCCGTTGCCAGAACATTTATGGCGACGATTGACCGAGCGTGGGACGCATTTTTCACCCTCGGTCACTTCGCCCAGAGGTGATGATGATGCCCTTTTCATTTAAGGCACCTCGGAGTTCGCACCCTCCCGTGCGAGGCATACCACGGCTGGCAGGTATTTGAAGAAGCCGGCGGCACAGGAGACACGGGGCTGAATCCGATCCTGGAGAAGACACCGAATTCCGGAACATTCCTGAACAACATCTCTGAAGAAGAGCCGTTACACACAGGCCGAAGAACAAGGAGCCCCAGGCACTAGGATAGAAAACCCTCCTTGTAACCAGCAACATCCTTGAGGGACTTCCTCAGGACAGTTATAGTATCCACACAGGAGTAGGGTATTACGCCCCCGTGCGGCCCGAACCTGTCTAAATTCCGGTGCATTTACTTCTTTTTGCACTAGGTCATTCCACCACCACCGGAAGTTGCATTCATTCCCATTTATTTCTCCCACGAACATACTCAGGATCATCCCCCGGCCGAATCTCTAAAAAGGGGTCTCTCGGGATCCCTACGACTGGAGTTAATACTCCGACAGCCTCACGCTGCCCCAAACACCGACGGAGCCCCGTAGGCCAATCTGGGAGGCGGCCCCCGCGGAGGATGAGCGCATGCGCCCGGTGCTGAACTGCATCGACGACCTGTGCCGGGCGGGGCTGACTTCCCTGATGGTGGTCGTCGATTACCTGTTCTGTCGTTTGGCTCCTCTGCAGGAGCGCACCCGCTTCGCCTGGATGTACACCGGCTCGGGTGACCTGACAAGGACCTGCATCGGCCCGGACGGGGACCTCGATGAGGGGGCGCTGGCGACCCTGCTGAAGGTTGTGATCGGCGTCAACGACCTCGCCCGGGCTGTCCTGCCCCAAGAGCAGCTGGCGCTTTGCACCGACCCGAGCCGGGTGGCACTGCAGGTGTCAATGCCAGAGTTTGACGTCCAGGGGCTGGTGGACCGTCCAGGGCGCCGGAACCTCGGAACCATACACATCCCCAGGGTGGAAGACAACGGAGGGCGGGACACTGCCGCCGAAAGCAGTAGGCCGGCAGCCCGAGGAGACAAGGGGAAGCGTCCCTGGGCGCACATCCCTCAGTTATCTTCATCTTCGTCGCCGTCACCACCGTGACTCCGGGACAGAGGTCGGATCTAAGGTGCGGCAACCTGAGGGCTAGAGCCCGGCGGGCGGCGCGACAGTTGGCAGCCGGACCGACCAGCCGTCGGAGACAGGCTCCAGGGCGGCCGCTGCGGCCGGTCCACAACGACCCGAGGGCCAGAGCCCTCCCCCAAAAAGGAGGAAGGCAGAGTCCGGACCGAAGCCACAGAGCCCGGATTTTCGGATCCCGAAGTCTCGGTGGCCGTACCGTGGTCCCAAGACCGAACCGGGTGTGTTCTACGACTGCAGATACGCTCAGTGAAACCGGCCGACAAAACACGAGACTAACATGTAGGGCCTGCGTGCTAGGTACCTACAGCAGAGTGCAATTCTATGGGATAAGATATTCAAATTTTTGTTGTTGTCATTTGTAGCAGTGCATATATGATATGGGATAAGATATTTAAGGGACATGCTATTGTTCACTCGACTGAAAATAGACTTGATTATCATCGACGCCTTCCAGTCATTTGATCCCCATCAGATGGCCCTACTTCTTTATTCATCCTCCAACTCTATCTTCCATCTGCGGAGCCAACTTTGTTCCTTTCTCGCTCCCACTCCGTCCTCCTCCTTCTATCTCCAACGACGCTCCCATTGCTAGATACACAGCCACCACCCGACTCCTCCTAACATGGTGGTGTCGAGCCTTGTTGAGGGTAAATTTCTGACAATGATTTCGAAGTATGCTGAATAGTGGGCGTGTGAACGGTGTTTCAGGATACGGATGTGTGTCCTTTGACAATGATTTCGAAGTATTACACGTTGGTCCTTTGCCACCACGACCGGTGGCACCACCGTCCCTTGTCTGCCCGCCCAGCCCCCATCCTCGTCCACCACTGTTGGTGTAATACCCCGACCTATTAGTGTTTCTAGTTTTGGTTCATGTGGCAAGTATTCCGATGTGATGACTTATAAAATATTTGTGCTTCAAATATAGCACATTCGGATTAACTCTTTTACACGAAGCGATAACAAAAGTGTAAGAGAAGTACTTTGCATATGCAAGCCTACCCCATAGATGAGATGGGCTGTAAGCGAATTTTAGAGATGAAATATTATAGATAGTATCAGAGCCAACTCTTGCCTCACGAGTGCATGTGTGTTAGCCCGTGGAGGGGAAATGGTCTTGCCGTGGTACTGAGGGGAGATTATGGGTATTTATCTACAGTGTACGCGATAAGCTACCGATGGTATCAACTCTGAAGAGAAGAATAGTGTAATACCTCATTAGTTTTTTCGGTTCCGTGTTGCCTAAATATTCTAGTATGATAAGTTTAGTATTATCTTAGTAGTTTTGATAGGTTGGAGTCAACTTATATAAGTTTTCACGTTCTAAACATAATACCTCTAAATTAATCTTTTTATACAAAATAGGAACGAAAATATAAAAGATATATTATACATATACGGGTCTACCCATATATGGACTAGATTATAATCGAATGTTAGAGATGAACTGTTACAGCTGGGCCTGCCTAACTACCCGGACAACTGTCTAAGCTTTGAGGGACATATCTTCCTGAGTACCTAAATCCCATGAAGTGTACGCATCGTGATTTTTAGTTGGCTGTTGTATAGATCACGCAAATATTTAATTATATACAGCTAGGGCTGGAAACGAGCTGGGTCGAGCCTGGCTTGGCTCGGCTCGTGAAAGCTTGATGAAATGTTGGTTCGGCTCGGCTCGGCTCGGTTTGCAAATCGAGCTAAAATGTTGACTCAGCTCGGCTCGTTTGCTGGCTCGAGCTAGCTCGCGAGAGCTCATGAGCTTGCCAAGAGACGACGACCTGCACGACGCTGACTTCCTCCACATCCTCCTCCGCGTCAAGCACACCCTAGGTGATCGCAACATCGACGAGGTCCACATCCCCCCTCTCTGAGCTCCTCTCCAGCGAGGTCACCCAATCGGCCGCCTACACTCCCACCGGTCGCCTATGGGTGGAGCTCGACGCCAGAGACACGGAAGATCCATGCTCAACTCAACGGAGATACCAGAGACACGAAAGATCCATTCTCAACGGGTTTGTGGCTGGATTCGACAGGGAGAGTGGCAGAAACTGGTTAGAGAATCCTCGTGCGTCCTTCCCCTTCAGCTCTCGTGGCTTGGACGGGGTGGATTGATGCTCAACTCAACGGATTTGGGCGGAAGCATATAAGATTTGCTCGGCGACGAGTGGATTGTGGAGCTCAACGCCGGAGTCGAGAAAGATGAGCTCGACTTCATGCTTTTCGGCGATGATGAGGGGAGCACATGAAAGAGAAAGGCCGCGCGGGGGTGTTCAACTCGAGGGCCCAGAGGCGTAGGGGTAGGTGCTACCATGCGGGCGGATCTTGAGGATCACGGTGGGATCCTCGGAGTTAGCAACGGCGACCCCATTGGCGTCGACGCCTAGCAACAGCGCCGCTGTCACCCGCCCGCTCAGGAAGGAGAAGATGACGCGAGATTGGGGATGGGAGTGTCATTTCTTGTGGGGAGTAATCGAGTAGGGACAGAAGAGAGAGAAGAGTATAGGCTCGTTTGGGCTCGCGAGCTAGCTGGATTTGGTTAGATTTGGACAGCAAGTAAGGTGGCTCAAGCTCAGCTCGTTTGGACAACGAGTTGAGCTAGGTCGAGTCAAGCCTCTGTAAGTTCGAGCTAGCTTGTGAGCCTTAAACTTTTTGTCTAGCCCGATACACAGCTAAGCTTTCATGAGTTAGTTTTCAATCTTTCTAATGACGCTTTCTTACACTCTACGTAGTCACGACAAAAGTACGGATAACTTTTACTTCATTTTCCGTCATAGCAGCGGGGCGTATAACATTATAAATACCCGCAACATTAGCACCAGCTCATTATCAAATTTGTAGAGAATTTGGACGAATGGTAGGTACCAAGAACAAGAACACATCAGATCCGACATTGCCGGGCAATTTCTCTGAAGTTTAAACAAAGAAACATCGGCATCCATACATGTCACCGCCGTTCGTGCTCCAGACTCCTCGTCCCCACGGTCACTTTCAGGGTTAGGTGAGCAGCACCAGAGCGAACAGATCTTTCGAGTGTCTTTCTGCAGCTAGTCTCTCCTCCAGTCCAGCCTCCGCTCGTGCGTAGAACTCGAACTGAGACATCGCCGCCGACGGCGACGGAGCATCGCCTGTCCTATCGGATTGTGTAGTCAAATTTGTGCATGCTTGCGGACAGGCGTGGAGCCTAGTGGTAAGATTCGATGGGACGAGTTGAACCGGCGGGAGCTGGAGCCTGTCGATGCTGAACGCTTGGATCATCTTCAGTCTGTCGATGCTGGCATCATCCAGCCTTGTACTGTTCTGTCTCCTGTGCCATGTTTAACTGCTTCAGCGGCCAGGAAAGGATATCCTGAAAATTCTTCAGCCTGGCTGATCTTGCAGTTCGGATTTCAGACAGAGATCGAACGAGAGGAGACATGTCTGTCTCATGTGGCGACGCATGGATTAGTAAAAGATACACATGGGAAAAAAAAAGACTGAGCGAAAGGGGCAAGAGTTCTGGCGCTCAATTAAGAAGGGAAGATAGATAGTGTATGAGCGACACATCGGTAAAATATTTGAGGCCTAAATTTGAGCCGAGAGTTCAGACGAGGCGAAAATTTCTCTTCAGTTTGCGTGTACAGGGTGCATGAAAAAGGTGGTGCAGACAAAATGAACCATTATTTCTTGCGTGGACAGATTCCTGCTCCTATCGATGCACCAGGACTCTAGCAGAAGCAAGATACATTCTGATTATTTTGTGATATCTTTTGAAACACAACTGATAAGAGAGCTACATGTTATATATTAATAAGAGAGTATGCCCGACCGACCAAAGCACAGAACTGAAAAAACAAAGGCAACAAAAGGCAACGAAAGGCAAGAAAGAAAAAAAGACAAACAAGAGAGACAGGTAGGCCTAATCTCGATTTTGTGACATTTATAGTGTCTTAGTGTAGCAAGTTTTGTATGTTTGCAGTGTTCATGATACGTGCTTCAGTAAGCCGATCGAGCAAATCAAATTGAGCACAACACGAAACGGCATAGCTCAGATCTAGCCAACGCTCCCCTGCAGTTTGTGTCGCAGCAAGAACTAATAATAAATCGCAAAAATAAAGGGCAATCGCGAAGAACAGCAATGTCTCGCGAACCAATGCACACCAAGTCATCATCTACCAAAGAACACGAATTATTTTGGTCTCAAAACAAAAAAAGAACACGAATTATTTTTTCTAGAGGAAAGAACGAGATTTACTGGATGTCAACGGGAAAATTCCGGTTTCTTCTAGCCGGAAACAGATATCAAGGTCCAGCCAAACTAAATTATCAGGCCTGAAATTATCGTGCTGGTCCAGGCGCCTGGATTATTTTGGGCTGGTTGTTTACTACCCAGGTCTAAACAGACTTATACTTCTTTCCGTAAAGGCTAGGTTAGCCGGATTTACTCCCCAAATTTTGGCTCTCCGCGCAACAGAAATTTTTCTTCTTTTTTTGACGAATGACGATTTATTTCGAGATGAAATACTATTTCAATCTCTACACCATGTAAAATACTGATACATCCGGTCATTACAAAAGAAAACTATAATTGGGTGTGCACAAAGCAACACCAAGCCTCCAACCCAAACCTGCTCAAAGCCATCCAACACTACATAACAAAATGCTTACTATGCATTAGCACCTGTTTCCTTATCTGACAGATTGAGAGATCCTAAAAACTCCTAATAACCGACGTTCTCTAACAAATAGGTGGCGAACAACAGAAGCACCTAAAACAATTCGCAAGCATCTGTGCCCCAACAAAGCCTCTAGCGACTGGTCATACACTGGTCCTAAAGCTACACACAGCCAACCGCCACTATCAAATAGTGATGGACAATCACCCAGCACGATCTACGACCCGACCAGCGAACCATTGAACTTCAGTTGAGCATCTTCTCTCCAAGCAAACTCCAACAGTGCGGGTATGAACTTCAAAGTGATGCCTCTAAGGAGAACACGACGTCCGGACGCCATCATCGCTTGATCTGGCATAAGACCTGAATTTTCACCAGGGAAACCTACTAAGTGTGAGGGGCATCATAGCAATGCCTCCAATGAGAGGAGTGATGGCCAAGAGCGTCACCGTTGCAAAGTTTTTGTCTAAAGCCCCTGCGCCACCCACCACACCCGTCAACGTCATAGGACTCATGATGTGGTGGCCGCGATTAACATGTAGGCGCCCATGGAATTATAAAAGACATGGTCGGCACCAGCCCAACCCTGTAGGCCGTGACCACAAGCACGAGTGCACGCCAGCCAAGCAAAAGCTGCGAATGTGGGCCTCTCCGTCCGCAAGGACGCGCAGAGCTCAACTGCCTTGCTGCTGTTGCTCGATTTGGCCACCGCCGTCCCCCTTTTTTTTATTGAAGCCAACAACTCTTTTCAGAAAAATTGACATATTGAGATATCCATAGCACCTCCACATCGATATGCTCCTTCTCGCTCTTACGCGGAAGTGGTGATCAACGGGATGGCCGGAGGTGGGCGAGCTGATGGCGGTCAGGGCGGCAGTGTTGGCAGTAGGAGCTTTGGCCAGGGGAACGGGGGCTTTCGACATCCTCGTTTCTTCTGGTAGGGAACTAAAGGGGAGCACAACATTGACGGAGGCGGTGATTCGCTCCGATGTCGTGGCATCGGTGGTGGAGGACGTGGTCATGGATACGGTGGTGGTCACGACCACGGACAAGGCAGGGGCCGGGGCGTCAGGCGTGATCAGAATGCGTCGTTGACGCAAGATGGAAAGGCTAACCTAGGGCCTAATCATCAGGGGGGGCCTGGGTTCAGCCTCTGCACCGGTCATGCCGTCAGAGACCAATGCGAAGAACCATCAAGTGGAGAAGGGTGATACATAGGGAGTGAAAGGTGGAGATGTTACAAAGAAGAAGCAAGGGGCCTTGTGTTGTCATATCTACGAGGAGGAGCATCTGACCCCAGAATGCCCACTTCTACGGGCTCCAAAGCCGTCTGCAACCTTTTGTGCTTTTGTAGGTGACAAACTTGGCTTCTTCCAAATACCTACAGCTGGAAGAACTATGATGAACTCTCTGAAGAAACAACTACTGCTTTGATTCGTGTTAAGTAAGGTGTGGTTCCCGTCAACTTAATAAAGTCAGAACTGGCTCGCCTCATTCCTATTAGTGGACATGGATGGTCCAGGAGCATGAAGATGGATTCATTGTTCCGTTTCCATGCAAAGTGGAATTACAAAGAATTATGGTGATTCGTGAGGTTAGAATGGACAAAGGGGAGGGGGTTATGACTTTCAACGAGTGGGATCCTAAGATTGAACCATGCCAATATCTGCAGAAGGTGTGGGTTGATGTGTATGGGGTTTCGTATGAGATTAGATCTTTTCTTCAGTTGTGAGCTGTTGAATCTATTCTTGGGGCGACTCAGAAAGTGGATATGATATACACAAAGAGAACTGGGGTGGTCCGTATATTGGTTGTTGTTCTGGATGCTAAAGCCATTCCTGATTCCACTGACATAGTGGTGGACGACGGGGTGTATGACATTTTCTTCAAGTTTGACAAGATCCTGTAGGATGGAAAATGGGAAGATAATTTAGACAATGAAAATGAAGAGGATAAACACCAACAGGGTGAGGATGAACAAATGGAAGATAGAGCCTCGAAAAGATCTAGGGGTGACTCTTTTGAGGACAAAAATGCACCTTCTAATGACACATAAGAGGAAGATGTGATGCAACAAGACGCTAAAAATGATGATTCTACAATTATCAAAGGTGATCATGTTAATTAAATGATTCAAGATGCAATAAACATAGTTGTGGACAATCTCTTATTGGAGATAGCTGGCACAGTCATTGCCAAAGAGGACACTACAGATGAGGTGAAGGAGGATTTTGAGGCTTCAATGGGTGTCAACACTTATGTGGATAAGCAGTCACAACTAGCCCAATCTTTGGGCCTACCAGGGGGAAGGTGTCCCTTGTTGATGTCCTTACAGACTGCGATAATGTTGTGTCTTCAAGTGTACCTGGCATGGCGACCATTTTCACCTCTCAGAGCCTTGGTGATGATGGTGCGGTGGCGACTACCTTGGCTAATGACACTGGAGTCTCATTCGATGCTTCTACTGGGGCTGTGCAGGGTGCGGTGGCTGAACCCATGACAGCACGTAATGCTACAGCCGTAGCTGCGGATGGCCAGGCGACCGGTGCTGCATGCGATGCGCTCGCGATGCATCGCAAGGGGAGCTGGAAGTTCCAGTGCATTTGAGTGCAACATCGGAATGTTCGGTGCCTTAGGAGGACTGCGTGCTGGACGGTCCATTGCTGCCTTGTGTGCCAGTGTCCAGTGTCCAGTGCGATGAGTCGTATGTGGTCACAAATGAAGTAATGACGGCGCCTGGTGCTGTGTGCAGTACACAGGGATTTGATGCCGTAGCCTACGGTAGGTCGATCCCTGATCTCCATGATGCTCAGGAGATGCAAGTGCTGATGCCGAACTCATGTACAGTGCGACATCCGGTGACAAATGAAGTCATTGTACCAGCGACTGATACTGTTGTGGCTGGAGCTTCTCTAGTGCCGGTGGCTCATGTGTTGGCTGATGTGGATGACGTGCCTGCGAAGGAGACCATATCTGATGTTGGCGCGTTGGTGTAAATGGCCTTTGAATCCGCCCACAGCGAAACGGTGGAGGTCGAAGAGTTGAATGACAAGACAATGAAGGAATGTTCAGTCCAGGGTGCATCGTTCGTCAAGCATGGCGCTCCTGTGTCCAGGGTGGTCACTGATACTCATGTCCAAGGGGTGTAGAACGCAGCTGATGTTAATGGTGACAATGTGATGGTGGAGCTTGAGTCGGGAACCCCAGTATCATCATGCTGGCGGGTTGCCACCGATCCAAGGAGGGTTGTTCTTATTACTTTCTCTAGACAACAACTGCAACATCTTTGCAAGCAAAATGGGGTGAAGGCTAACATAAAAATTCTGAGATGATTGAGGCCTTGGTGGCGCTACTGATGGTGGATGGTTTTGAGGAGATGAATGGAAAGACAAAGACTGCTGCTAAAGAGCGGGCATCCCAGGGGGATCTATTCCAAATCCCAAGGGATACCATGGTTGCTAAGCATCCCACCAGCAGCAAGCTAATAGCTTTGGGAGATGAGGACTTGATGAACAAGACGAAACATTTGGCAGCAAAGCTCAACCTGGATGGAGGTACACAAAATCTGTCTTTCCTTTCTTTACCTAATGATTTGTTACTACGAACATTAAGAATCTAGGCATGTCTATGGGTAGAGATGATATGTTAATTAAGCAATATATTTTTTCTATAAAAAACATAGAGATTGATCGTTTATCTCTGGTAGCCAATACATCTAGTTCTAGTTCCAGAGGTAGAGGTAAACAAGATAGCAAGCTTCCGGTTCCTTATAATTTTGAGGATGAGGAGGATATTGATGGACTGGATGTTACCCTCAGTCACATACGTCGTGATTTAACTAAGGTCCTCGATGAAGAGGGTTTAGACTAGGTTTGTGATAACCTAAATGTGGTCCCTAGAAAGAAAAAGTCCAACTCATCTAAGAAAAAAGGCAAGGTTACTCACCTTGCTAAAAAGTCAAATACTCTATCCAAAATACATATTCGATGAAAGGTATCTTTTGGAATAGCAGAGGTCTAGGAGACTTGGCTAAACATAATTATATTTCAGACTTAGTAAAGGAACAACATCTCAATTTCCTTGCTATTATGGAAACCGGTAGAAGCACTTTTTCTGCTTCAACCCTGAATCATTTATGTGGTGGCTTGGATTACTTATGGCATGTTATGTCACCATGAGGAAGATCAAGGGGAATGATTATTGGGGTTAATGCTTCTGTGTTTGACATTGGCTCCATAGTTGAAGGAGATTTTTACTCTAAATTCCTTTTAAAGAATAGAGAAGATGGTTTCATTTGGGCGTTATATGTGGTCTATGGACCATCCCAAGAGGATTTTAAAGTAGAATTTCTCACTGAAATGGCTCGTGTATGTAGTTTGGAAACCAATCCTTTGATAATAGGGGGATTTTAACATTATGAGATGCCCTGAAGATAAAAATAATGACAATTTTGACCCTCAGTGGCCCCATTTATTTAATGCAATAATTGACACATTAGATTTACGGGAGATTGAGATGAGTGGAAGACAATATACATGGGAAAATGACCTGGATCCACCAACCTTTGAGAAACTTGATTGAGTTCTCATGAGCACCGAGTGGGAATCCAAGTACCCAAAGGTTAAGATCGAGGCACTCGATTGGTCTCGATCAGACCATACCCCTCTTTTGCTCAGCACGGGTGATAATCTCCTTTATTGTACAAAACCCCTATTCAAATTTGAATTAGGATGGTTGATTCGTGAAGGTTTTGTTGAAATGGTGACCAATGTATGGCAAAATGAGAATAGAGGGAGCAATGCCATTGAAAAATGGCAAAACAAAATTAGGACCCTTCGATAGTACTTGAGAGGTTGGGCCAAACATACTTCTGGCATTCTCGAGAAAGAAAAACATCAGCTCAACACGATGTTAAATGAGCTTGATAAAAAGACTGAAAATAATATTTTAACGCCTAATGAGGTAGCAATGAAGCATTTCCTAAATGAAAGGTTAGCTCATTTGCTAAGAGAAGAAGAGCTCAAATGGTATCAAAGAGCCAAGGTCAAAGATCTGCTAGAGGAAGATAATAATACCAAGTATTTCTAGCTAGTGGCTAATGGAAAAAATAGAAAGACAAGAATATACAAATTGGAACAGGAGGATGAACTTGTCATTGGGGAGGCTAATCTTAAAAAATATATCACAAAATTTTATAAAGGCCTCTTTGGTAAACCGGAGTACAATAATTTTGAGATGGATGAATCACTAATTAGTGATATTCCTCAAGTAAATGAAAGAGAAAATGAGATCCTTACCACTCCTTTTGTAGAGGAAGAAGTAAATAGGGTAAATTTTCAAATAGAGCATAATAAAGCTCTAGGTCTAGATGGCTTTCCTGCAGAATACTACCAGGTGTTTTGTGAAGTCATCAAAGACAATCTCATGGCTTTAGTCAAGGATTTTCACCAAGGGCAATTATCTATTTTTAGTCTAAACTTCGGTGTCATTACTCTGATTCCTAAAAGAGTAATGCACTAAAAATCCATGAATATCGTCTAATTTGCCTCCTTAATGTCAGCTTTAAAATTTTCACTAAAGTTGCCACAAATCGGATTGGTACAGTTGCTGAAAAAGTAATAAGTCTCTCACAAAATGCATTCATGCCTGGTCGAAATATAATGGAAGGAGTGATAATACTTCATGATACCATTCATGAGTTGCATAGGAAAAAACAAAATGGTGTTATCTTGACATTGATTTCAAGCAAGCATATGACAAGTTTAAATGGCCCTTTCTCCAGCAGAAATTGAGAATGAAAGGATTTTCAACACGATGGTGTGATTGGATAATTTTTTTTTTGTGTCTTGGGGCCATGTTGGAATTAAGGTTAATAATGATATCGGAACTTATTTCCAAACACAAAAAGAACTAAGGCAAGAAGACCCTTTTATCGTCCATCCTCTTTAATATTGTAGCTGATATGCTTGCAATATTAATAAAAAAAAGATAGACAAATCACTGGAGTTGTTTCACACCTGATAGACGATGGTCTATCTATCCTATAATATGCAGATGACACCATCATTTTCATAGATCATAACCTTGATCAAGCAAAAAATATGAAACTATTGCTATGTATGTTGAACAATTATCTAGGCTTAAGATAAAATTTCACAAAAGTGAAATCTTTTGCTATGGGGCTGTCAAACAATGTGAGAACCAATACACATAATTATTTGGTTGTGATATTGGATCTTTGCCCTTCAGATATCTGGGCATTCCGATGATTCACAGGAAGCTAAGGAATAGAGATTGGAAGGGGGTTGAAGAAAAGTTTAAGAAGAAACTTAGTAGCTGGAAAGGGAAACTTATGTCTGTTGAAGGTCGATTAGTACTTCTAAACTTAGTACTAAGTTGTCTTCCCGTTTTCATGATGTCCTTCTTTGAAATTTCCTAGGGTGTGCTAAAAATATTGGATTATCTTCGGTCAATGTTTTTTTTGCAAGGGGATAGTCATAAAAAGAAATATTAGCTTGCTAGATGGGATATACTTTGCTAACCAAAAGACTGGGGTGGATTAGGGATTACTAATCTCTCGGTTATGAATATTTACCTCATTAGCAAGTGGCTTTTTAGGCTGCTTAATGAGGATGAGATTTGGCAACAACTGCTTAGAAATAAATACCTTGGCAGTAAATCTCTCACACAGGTTGTGGGGAAATCAGGAGACTCTCATTTTTGGTCTGGACTCATGAAGGTGAAACATGATTTCCTCAAATGGGGATCTTTCCAGATTAAGGATGGTAACCAGACTAGATTCTGGAATGATACATGGTTGGGTAATGCTACTTTGAGTGAACAATATCCATCACTATATAATGTGGTTAAAAGAAAACAAAGCACATTGGCGGAGGTTATGAGATCATACCTTTAAACCACTCATTTCTTAGACCAATTATTGGAGATAAACTAATAGCCTGGCACAATATGGTGTCAAAGTTAGTTCAAATCAATTATGTAATGGTCGGGATATCCTTAAATTGGGATTGCACTCGAATTCTATTTTTTGGTTCATTCCATATACAACAAAATTATAACACAACCCTTATTCGTTTATGCAAAAGGTCTATGGAAGCTTAAGCTCCCGGTCAAGGTCAAGGTTTTCTTATGGTATTTATGTAAAAGAGTTATTTTTTACCAAGGATAATTTGATCAAAAGAAATTAGAATGGTAGCTTAAAATGTTGTTTTCGCAACCACAATGAAAATATTTAGCATTTGTTCTTTGAATGCCATTTTGCTAGGTCCATTTGGTACATAATCACTATTGCTTTGGATATCCAAAAACCTAACAGTATGAGTATATAATGGGAAATTGGCTTATGATAAGGAAAGCTATTTCTAATTCCCAAGTTCTAGTAGTGGCAGCTACCATCTTTTGGTCTATATGACTCTGTTGTAATGATATTGTATTTAACAAAAATGAAAGTGCATCTAGCCCCTATGTGTGGTTTTGGTAATTAATAACAATACCTATGAACTAACAATGGTGTTGAGTTTGTTAGTAGGTTGTTCCATAGGTGATGCATGGATGAGAGATATGCATGAGCTCTAAGTGAATGGGGAGAATGAAAATACATCAAGATGAATGAGCTCTAGGTGATGCTCGGGTAAGTGATGACAATGCCTATGGACTAACAATCATATTGAGAATTGCTATTAGGTTATTTCATAGGAGATGCATAAATGATGAAGCATGGATTCTTTGAGAAATGCCATGAGTTCAAAGAATTACATCAAAAATCATTGATATTTTAGTGATGCTCATAAGAAGAAGAAGAAGCTCAATAAGATTAGCAATAAGCTCGAAGGCTAAGTTACTTGTGGAGATCAAGTAACTAAAGATATACTTGTCAATAGTTGTGTGCTATGTGTTTAAGAATAAGTAGGGTGAGGTTCTATATGAAGATTGACAATATGCATGAAGGCTAAAAGTTACTTGTGGAGATCAAGTAACTTAAGGTATAAATGTTGTCATTTAGGTTTTATGGACTAACCCATGTGCTTTGTGCTTGAGAGTGAGTTGGGGTTAGGATCCATAAGAAGGCATAAGTTGAATTGAAATTATATATG
Source organism: Phragmites australis (assembly GCF_958298935.1). NCBI lineage: Eukaryota > Viridiplantae > Streptophyta > Magnoliopsida > Poales > Poaceae > Phragmites > Phragmites australis. The sequence goes on along the minus strand of NC_084942.1, from coordinate 20,927,241 downwards.
CCAAGAGTGAAGAATAAGATTGGACTCCATATTTGATAAAATGAATTCCTTGAATATGTCGAATACAAAGTGGTTTTCTATGGTAAGACGGTGACGGGCAAGCAAGACTCGTCTGCAATGGACCGTCATCATGAATTCAGTTGGGATGTGTAGCCCTCTGAATAAACTTTCCATAGAGTCCAAAATCGTCGAAATCGGACTCCGGGATCAAAAGTTATTGCCGTTTTTCGAAGGTCAGCTGTGTTGTGGCCGGAGACTCCGGTGTAGGCCGGAGACTCCGGTACCTGGAAAGGCCGGAGACTCCGGTGAAGTCCGGATACTCCGGTACCTGAAATGGCCGGAGACTCCGGGAAGTCTCCGGGGCTATTTTCTGTGTTAAGTGCCGACCGGATACTCCGGTGTAGGCTGGATACTCCAGTAAAAGTCCAGAAAAGAGCGTAACGGCTAGTTCTGACACATTCTGTGACCGTTCTGACGCCGTTTTTGGAATTGGGATCGGATACTCTAGTGTTCACCGGATACTCCGGGGTAGGTGTGTCAGAACAGTAACGGTTAATTCTTTGGAGTGGGCTATTTATACCCCACTCACCCCATCCTTTGGGGTTGCTGCAAGGGCACGAAAAGAACACATTTCTAGAGCCAAAAGAACCTCTCCCACTCCATTCTAGTGTGTGATTTGAGAAGAAAAGTGAGTTGGGTTGAGATATTGGAAGATTGAGTGCATGTGAGCTAAAATCCAGTCTTGAGCACTTGAGTTCTTGACAAGAAGTTCATCGTCGTGTTTGTTACTCTTGAAGGTAAAGCCTCCTAGGCGGCTAGGCGTCACCGACGAGCACCCAAGGTTGTGGGTTGCCGCGGAAGTTTGTGAAGGGCTTGATTTCGCCTCCGCAAGGGAAGAAATCAAGAGTGGATCGAGGAAAGCAGTTGAAAGAGACCCGATTCGTTGGAGCTTCCTCAACGGAGACGTAGGATTCATGGTGGTGAATCTGAACTTTGGGAAACAAATTTTTGTGTCTCCTCTCTTGTTTCCTTACTTTTAAGTTCTTGCTCAATTTTTGTGCATATTGCTCGATCTACTTGTTTTTGTGTATTTGAGTGTAGATTCTTCGTGAATCTACTTGGAATTATCTCTGGGAACACACGACATCACTTGCTTTGAGCTAAAACTCTCTACTCATCCTTTATATTCAGTTTCGGCTCAGTTCTGTACAGAACCCAGAGAATCCGGCCTTTACCGGAGTTTCCGGACCTGTACACACCGGAGTACTCCGGATGAACAGTTTTTTCAGGTATATGAACAGTGTTTTCAGCCTTTTTTCAATTTAAGTTTTATTTTATATCTTTTGTTAGAATTGAATAATTTTTGTCACCTTAGTACTGTAATTTCTACATTTATTTAGGGTGATTATGCACTAGTTGAGACTAGCATATTTAGGTTTTTCACTTGTGAAAAATCCGTTAATTTATATTCCGCTGCAAATTTAGACCAATGGTTAAAGGGGACGAATTTTTGTAAAAACGCTTATTCACCCCCTCTAGACGACATCATTGTCCTTTAAAAAAAACCCTCTATGACTTTAATACAGGGATTTTTCAGGGGAAATTATTAGTTACGTTTTTAGAGGTTCCTATAAAAAGAAACACAAATGGAAGATATCTTGAAGGCATGTCATTATTTGGAGTTGGTGGTCATGTAAATCTTTGCGCGGAATGAGTGGTCGGTTAATAATAGGCTACGTGCTTAATGCTATGTCTTTCTCTTATTTCCTTTATATTGAATCAATGATGTAATAATATATTAAGGCTGTTTGTATCAGAAGATAAAAAGGCCGAAACTCTTTCTTTTATCTTAAAAAAAATCCACAGCACCTCTGCTAAATTATGACATTACAGACTGTATATTCTTATAAATACCAAACTATGAACAACAGTATCTCATCCTAAATTCTAACTGATTAAATAAGCATGGTTTCTTTCTTTCCTCCATTGCTCCTTATTCCCATATGTCACTCTTTTTCCCATTGTCGCCGCCACCTTTCCGGTCTTCCCCCTTATACGACTGTTGGCACAATTTTTATGTCGAACACTTAAAATATCGATCTTCAATCTGAATTCTCTTTTTTATCTCCGTGTGATTTGACCGGTACTGTGCACACTATTGTGATTGCTGGGAGACTCGACGTGACGCAAGAACAGTAGGCAATCAAATTCCCCACGTAATTGGTTCAGGTCCTCACGAGGTAAGAGTATGCTTGTTTGAGTTCTTGTTTTTAGTTTTTTTTTTAAGTTGTGTTTTTCTTACTAGAAAATTATTTTTGAATTTTAGCTATTTATTTTTATAATATTTTTTTAACTTTGTAGTATATTAGTTATCAGAAAAACTACTTCGACTGACTTATCAATTTTTAGTTTTTCTATAAAAATAGACTTCTAATTTCTTTAAACATTATTTTTTTAATAAAACTATTTATTTAAACTTCTGACCTCTAAGCTTATGATGAAAACTAAAAAGACAAACAAAAATAAATATCCTAACTCCCGAGTCCCGACACCCAGAAGTAGAGCTGGGACTTTGGGCCGAATTTTTTGGGCCGGCCCAAGCCCAGCACGGCTCGGTCCAGCTTAAACCCGATCCGACCCGAACACTGATGGGTCGGGCTGACCCGGTCCGATTTATGGGCCAGGCCGGGCTTTGATATGGGGCTCAATGGGCGGTCTGGCCCGGTAAAAAATGGGTTCGCGCCCTCACGCGCGGTGGAGTGTGGTGGTGCTGGGCCCGTGCCAACCCGGCCCGATAAGGCTCATCGTGCATCCGGACCATGTCTAAGCCTAACTGAAGGTGGATTGGGCCAGCCCAGCTTGGCCCGAACAGTTTATCGGGACATCCTAGCACGGCCCGAAAGGCCCGAAGCCCGAAGGAGTCGGGTCGGGCCGGCCCGACCCGGCCCAAGTCCCACCTCTACCCAGAAGCATTCAACAGCACGTGAGTGGTGATTGGTCAAAAGCAACAGACAACAGTGCACTTGATGGTTCCTGTCTTCACGTGATGATTCTAGGCAACTTTGATCCTCGTTTGGCCTTCGATTGGACGTGATTGTGTGTCTCCAATTATCTAATTCTTTAGAACCACTCGAAATACCACTTAAGTTTGAAGCCATAATAAAAAAGGAGCGATACGAGATACTAGATTATAAGATGTGGTCAACTAGACCCGAGGGATCGGTCCGAACACGATTTGCCACACACGGAGGGCGGCAGGGGCGGATGTGCGGCGGTGGGCTAAGGCTTGGGTGGAGCGACAGCGGAGCGGCGTTTAATCAGGCCGTGCTGTACCGATATGGTGTGCCATAGCGTCGATCCAAGCATGGCCCGCCTACCTGCTATGCCGTGCCTTAAGCTTAAGGTTGCACAGGAAGTTGTTGGGGGCAGTAGCTAACTAGGGCTGGCTCCGTGCTAAGGTTCATTCCTTAGAATTCTTTTATTTATATATTTATAATTTTTAATATTTGTAAAAACACATAGTGATTTTAAAATATTGCATATTTAGGTTACTGTCACTCGTTAGAAGGGTGATAGTAAGATCTCATCCATCCAACAGACGACATATTGTAGTATCCATAATATAACGGTCAGAAATTACATATCATGGTCGATATGGTGTTCACGTCAATATATCGTCCAACCAACGGACGACACCTTTAATATTGCATGTTGGAAAAACGACAGGACTCTGCTGTTCCCATGAGCAACATCTTTTCACACACTTACTTTTTTAGTCCAAAAGCAACAACATGCATTGATGTGTGTCCAAAAGTATGCATACAACACGTCCATTGCATGTCCAAAAGCAACATCATGTATTGATGTGTATCTACGTATTGAAAAGTATGTATAAATGTATGTTTTTGACTAAAAAAGTATGTATATGAAAATGTGTCGATCATTGAACAGGAGACACCTTTTTATGGACTTAGCAGAGTCTTGTTGCTCTTTTAATGGGCGACAGTAAAGATGTCGTCTGTTGGTTAGACGACATGTCGGCTAAAGTAATTAATTTCTGATTGTTGTATCGTGAGTTTTATAAGGTGTCATCTGTTAGATGAGCGATATCTTATTGTCACCCTTTCAACAGGTGGAGGTAGTTTAGATGTGCAATATTTTAAAATAACAGTGTATTTTTACAAATATTATAAAAAAAAACTCTCATTCCTTATACGATGCAAGCCGTCAAGCAAGGATTCCACGGTCTTGGTGCATCCTCTTTGCAGTCCGCCCATGATCTTTTACGATCAAAATCTCTTAGACCGGATGTATGTACATTGGAGCCACTTTTTTGTATAGATAATATTTTGTCATCTATGCTGCTTACTCTTCAGTATTCATGATGTTAAATAATTGTGGGCCACACTAATAATCTAATAAGGTAAAATCATGAATCTTCTTATATAAGGTCTTTCGTTGACAAAATTAAGATTGTTCAAGCAAATGGATACACCCCGCTTTCAGTAAGAACAAAAATAAGCCAAGCACTGTGCCTGTATTATTATTATTATTTTGTGTACAACGGTATTTTTTCACAATATGCGTAACATGCCCTTATATATATATATATATGTATATATATATATACATATATATATATATATATATATCCATACATATATATATAAAAAGAAAAGAAAGAAAGGAAAGAGAAAAAGAAACAAAAAGGAGATAAAGAAAACTCCCCCTCACTGGGCCGGCCTCAGCCCCCTCCTCTCTTGTTCTCTCTCGCTGGGCCGAACACGGATGAACTACTCCATCACCATCCTGCAAATGTCGTCCCAGCTGCACCCATCCTTGTAGTACAGGTCGTCGTTCGGTGCGGTGGGGCTACTAAGCACGCCGTGATGGGATGCTGCCATCGCCGGCGATGGCAGAGGGGCTGTGGCCGCCGCATGCAGCACGCTACTGTTCCATTGCCCCTGAAACTGCTGGCTGTAGCCATAGTCGTTGTTCACGTTGCTATTCACCGGAGCCTGCGGCGCCGGCAGGCCGTTCATGTACTCGTCCCCAGTGTCCGACTCGAGGCTTCCGGTGATGGAGCTCGAATCGGGCTGCGCCACGGCCATCGTGTCGGCGACCCGCTGCGGCTGCTTCTTGTAGGTGATGCTCCTCCTGAATATCCAGCAGATAGTCCATACTTCCTGCATTTTTCAGGCACAAGTTCAGTTCGGTCACACTGAAATTCAGACGAGAGAGAGAGAGAGAGGAGAGAGAGAGAGAGCATGGACGTACCGCTTCTTGCATGCTCGGCGAGGAGTTGGCGCTTTCGGGGCGCGGCGGAAGGCGCTCGGGCGCGTGTCCGTGGGCGAGCAGTCGCTAGACAAGGAGACAACAGGCCACATCGCCCTCGGATTCGCGGAGATCTCCCGACGCCTCGAGGCCCTTCCAGACGCCGTGCAGGAGCTGGCGACCCGGGAGGGGCGTGTTCTGGTCCAAGGAGTGGCCGAGACTCCACCTTCCCATTGGAGCCTGCCCGACTGGGCGTGGTTGAGGCGAAGGAAGCTGCCGCCCGGGAAGCCGTCCGCGACGTCGCTGCCGAGGTGGCGGCGTGTTTTGTGCGGGAGTCGGAGGCGGAACCGAGCGGCGACGGCAGTAGCGATGTGTCCTCTCCTTCACCTGAGCCTGTAGATAGTTAGGTTTTTTGTTTTTGGAATGTTGTAAATATGAGAGTGATCCCCTCCTGAACGGTTCCTTTTAAATGTAATAGAAACCACTCTTGGGATCGAAACTCCGCTCTGTGTTTGCTCTTTTATGTTGTTTTGCTTTTTTCTTGATGTCCCGAGAGGCACTGGCCGGACAGAGCCCGACCCTCTTCCCCTGAGAGTTAGGTTGCCCCGACCACTCATCGTTCGAGTAGTGGGACCACCCGAGCGTCCAGCCCCCGAGCCCTCGCGAGTCCGTAGTAACTGAGTCAAAGAGACACAGACACGAACTTCCTTGCTCGGGAAACAAGTCCATCCAGCACGATGCACGCCACGATCAGTGAACACTTTCCACCCTTCCACCTCTCAAACAAGCAGACAAGAGACACGTGCGGGCGGAAACGCGACCAAAAGTCCCCACGGTTTGGTGGTGTCCAGGGTAGGACTGACCAGACTGAGCACCAACAGCCCGTCCCTGGGGCCTAGGCGGTCCCGACCACTCTTTGTTCAAGTGGTAGGACTATCTGAGAACCCCAGAGACTCGGTAGTGCTCGGGGTACTGCCAAGCCGGCCGGACACCACGGCCACCATAAAGGACCTAGGTCAGCCATCGTTGCTTGTACGGTACACCGACTACTGTTTGTTTTTGTCGTTCCGGAAAAGCGAGCACGTGGGTAGGATTTTGCTCACGAGGAGACCATCTCGCCGAACAAATTAGCATGCGAGGGTCCCGAGGATGACTCGGGAACAATATTTTATTGCATATATATGAAAGTAAATTCATATAATTTTAGTGACTCACCGGGTAGCTGTCAATCTTCCGGCCGACCGATCCAGGAGGGGGTAGATGCCCCGAGCTCGGGGTGCCCAGGAACCTAGGTTCCCTTGTGCAGAGCGCTTGAGCCCCCAGGACATCCTTTCAGCACCCGAGTACTGGAAACCCGGTGACAGAACCAGGGACTAGGCGGTCCTGACCACTCATGTTCGAGCGGTAGGAATACCCGAGGACCCCGTAGGTTCGAGCAGCACCCTGGGCACTAAGGCCCTTGTAGTCAGCCTGCTTGGTTCTTGATCATTGATTTGTAAGCTTAAGAAATAGGCAAAGATTCTTTGCTTGGCGCGCTTTGTTAGTGCGATACTTATTATAGACTGCTCTCGTTTTTGACCCGAGACCTCTCGAATACCCGGACCAGCGAAGTGTACAGACAGAGGCATAGCCAAGAGGTCCAATGGTTCGGTGGTGCCCAGGGCAAGACTGACCAGGCCGAGCACCGACAGCCCGCCCCTGGGGTCTAGGCGGTCCCGACCACTCTTTGCTCAAGCGGTACGATTACCCGAGAACCCCAGAGGCTCGGTAGTGCTCGGGGCACTGCCATATAGCCGGGCACCACAACCTACGACAATAGACTTAGGTCAGCAGCTACTATCTGCACGCATACCAATCGGGATTCATTTTATCAACGGGAAAAATGAGAGAGTGTATTTTTCTCGCACGAATCGAGCATCTCACCAAACAGATTAAACATATGGATTCCAGAGAGAAAACTCGGAATAGAGTGTATATTGACAATTTGTACAGAAGTGCTAACTTACATGTGTGGTGGCAGCGCCCGACCAACTTGGGCAGGGGGGAGGCCCCTGGCTGGGTTGGCCCGAGCATGAACATGCCGACGTAGGGATAAAACTTGCGCAGATGCTCGATGTTCCATGCGTTTGGGAGAGGTTGCCCATCCTCCGTAGCCAGATGAAACGAGCCTTGTCGCGGGGCACTAGTTACAATGAAGGGGCCTTCCCACATAGTGGAGAGTTTATTCTTTCCTTCGCGCGTTTGAGAGCGTCGGAGGATCCCCAACATCGAGTGGCTGGGCCTGGATATGGCGCTGATGATAGCGCCGTAGGCTCTGCTGGTATCTAGCGGCTTGGACGGTGGCTCGTCGCCGACGCTCCTCCAGGTGATCGACGTCGTCGCGTCTTCGTTGTTCTTGTTCGCCTTCTAAGCAGGCATTCACTCGGGGGGAGCCGAGGGTGAGCTCGGAGGGGAGGACAGCCTTGGCGCTGTAGACGAGGAAGACTGGCGTCTCCCCAGTGGCGCGGCTTGGCGTGGTCCGGTTGGCCCATAACACAGCAGGCACCTCATCGATCCACCCTTTCCCATGCTTTGCTAGCACGTCGTAGGTCCGGGTTTTGAGCCCCTTCAGTATCTCGGCATTGGCACGCTCGACTTGCCCATTGCTCCAAGAATGAGCAACAGATGCGAAGCAAAACTTGATGTCGAGGTCCTCGCAGTAGTCTCCGAACAGAGCACTTGTGAACTGGGTGCTATTGTCGGTGATGATCCTGTTCAGGACGCCGAAGCGACTTGTGATACCGCGAATGAATTGGATCGCCGTCTTCTTGGTAACCTTGACAACTGGGACCACCTCCGACCAGTTGGTGAACTTGTCGATGGCGACATAGAGGTACTCATAGCCCCTAATTGCTCGGGGGAATGGACTCAGGATGTCCAGCCCCCAGACTGCGAAGGGCCATGACAAGGAGATGGTATGGAGAGCCTGAGGTGGCTGATGAATCTGCTTTGCGTGGAACTGGCACGCCCTGCAGCGCCGAACCAACTCGGAAGCGTCTTGGAGGGTTGTAGGCCAGTAGAAGCCTTGCCAAAAGGCCTTCCCGACCAGCGTGCGGAACGATGCATGGCCACCGCACTTGCCCTCATGGATCTCAACGAGGAGCTCACTACCTTCTGCCCGGGTGATACATTTCAGGAGGACACCATCCGTGCCGCATCGGTAGAGATCCCCATCTACTATGGCATAGCGTTTGGACTGCCATGAAATCCTCACCGCAGAGGCATCATCCTCGGGAAGGATGTTTTCTTTCAAGTATCCTCGGATCTCGTCGATCCACGAGGCATCTTGAGAACCACCGGCAAGCGCAGTGCACTCACCGGGCGGCGGCACCCTGACGAGACCTCCCACTGACGGTGCTGCCTGGGTTCTCTCAACTAGGCTCGAGGATTCCTGTCGGTGAATCGGGAACCAGGGGTCCCCGAATCCCAAGGCCAGGCCAGTAATTCGCCATGTGGCGCCATCCCACAGGGATCATCTCCGAGAGGTAAAAAAGACTAAGTCCCGGGAGAGGGCGCTCGGGGGCCACGATCAGTGGCTCCCGGGTACCCAGATTCCCCAATGACCTGTGAAGACCAAGTAACCAGGAAGGGAGTACTCGGGGAGGTGAACAGTGACCCCCGAGCACCTAAGACCCCCAATGACCAAAAGAACCGAGTGCCGGGAGAGAGTGCTCGGGGCTGTGAACAGTGGCCCCCGGGCACTCGGTTCCCCAAGGACCCAAGGAAGGTAGTTCTGGGAGAGAGTGCTCGGGGATGTGAGCAGCGGCCCCCGAGCACTCGGTTCCCCGAGGATCTGAACAGTCAATTCCAGGAGAGAGTGCTCGGGGATCCGAACAGTCAATTCCAGGAGAGAGTGCTCGGGGAGGTGAACAGTGACCCCTGGGCACTAGGTTCTCCGAGGGTCAAGAGAGGGTGTTTTTCGGGAAAGAGTGCTCCGGGAGGTGAACAGTGACCCCCGAGCACCCGGTTCCCCGATGGCCCAAGAAGCCCTTCGTCAGTGGCCCCCACCGGGGTCCAGCGATGAGGTGTCAGCCAGTGAAAGGTCCGATGCCGCATTTAAGAGCGCGCGTGGCCTGTCACCTCCAACTGCTCCCACCACGCTCGATATCAGTTCCTGCCATATTCTGGCAGAAGGGCGTGGGGACATTTAATGCACGGGTCCCATCCCGTGTCATCCGGCGCGCCTCAGGATAGCATCGCGAGGCCCGAGGCGCCCCGTCTGCCGCCCTGCTGTGGCAGGCGTACAAGACAAAACGGGCACGCCGGGCTGCTCCACTACTGCCCGGTGGGCCCTCTCCACGGCACCCGTTGCCATCACCATTATGACGACTGAAGACCGGGCGGGGGGTGCGTTTTTAACCCCCCGTCACTTCGCACAAAGGCCATGATGATTGCCTTTTTCATTTATGGCACCTTGGAACTCGTGCCCTCCCTTTCGAGTCACACTACCACCGGCGGGTATTTAAGGCAGCCAGTCGGCATGGACGAGAAGAAAAAAAAAGGAAGAGAGAAAATCCCAGACAGAGAGAGAGACAAGTTGAAGATAACAGAAGAACTCAGAGCAGAGGGTGCTCGAACTCTCAGGCATTTTTTGCTCAGAAATCGAAGAACACCTTCGTACAAGCATAGAGCCCAAGAACAAGGAGCCCGAAGCTCAAGGATAGACAGACATTCTTGTAACCAGCAACATCCCTGAGAGACATTCTCAGGACATTTATATCATCCACACAAGAGTAGGGTATTACGCTCAGTGCGGCCCGAAACTGTCTAAAATTCCTCCAGTGCATTTACTGCATCCGGCATTGGATCATTCCACCCCTCCTGCCATCGTATTTACGTCCATTTATTTCTCCAGCAAACATATTCAGAATCATCCCCCTGGCCGAATCTCTAAAAAGGGGTCCCTTAGGATCCCTGCGATAGGAGTTCACCCTCCGACAGTTCCCCTTTGCCCTGGTCGGCAGGCAGGACGGATGGCCGTGTGAGCCTTTCTTCAAAGGCACCAGCTGAGATGAGTGCCCGGACAGATGCCAGGTGGGAGAGGTCATCAGCCAGAGTGTTATCGCGGTGAGGTATATGCCGCAGCTCCAGACCGTCAAAGTGCCGCTCCAGCCTTCTGACTTCTGCCACGTATGCCGCCATCTGAGGATCCGCGCACTGGTATTCCTTGGAAACTTGGTTGACCACCAGCTGGGAGTCTCCTTTGACCAGCAGCTACCAGATCCCGAGACCCACCGCTGCATAGAGGCCAGCGATGAGGCCCTTATATTCCGCCATGTTGTTGGTTGCTCGGAAATGCAACTGCACGACGAATCGGAGTACTTCACCCATTGGGGAGGTGAGCACCACTCCAGCCTCTGCGCCTTTCAATGTGAGGGAGCCGTCAAAGTGCATGATCCAGTACCCGGGCCCGTCTTGCCCGGGATTCGCGAAAATCTCTTCATTGTCGATCTCGGGGACCGGCGTCCACTCTGCCACAAAGTCAGATGGAGCCTGGCTCTTGATTGCTTGGCGGCTGATGAAGTGCAGGTCGAGTTCTGCGAGCTTGACTGCCCACTTGACGATACGCCCAGTGCCTTCTCAATTTCGGAGGATCGGCGCCAGTGGGTATGACCGAGAACTTGTGCGCCTGGAAGTAGTGGCGCAACATCCTGGAAGCGACGAGCATGGCATAAAGCATCTTCTGGGCTTGAGGGTATCTTGTCTTGGCGTCTTGAAGGACTTCACTGATGAAGTACACCAGTCGTTGTATATGGTGGGCCTGGCAGGCAGCCTCGCCCGAGGACTTGTCATAGCCCTCGAGCTCGGCGCAGTGGTCGGGGCCGGCCGAGGTCTCGGGCTCGACTCCCTGGTCGGGAGGAGCCCCGAAACCCGTAGACTGCTCGGGGGCGGCCGGGAGCTCGGACCCAGCATCTTGCCCTGAGCACTCATAACGCTCCACCACCAGAACCACGCTCACGATCTGAGGAGTGGCCGAGACGTAGAGCAATAAAGGCTCGCCCTCAGAGGGGGCCACCAGCACTAGCGGTGAGGTGAGATACTTCTTCAAATCTTGGAAGGCCTGCTCGGCCTCCGATATCTAGTCAAAATGATCGGTCTTCTTCAGTAGTTTGAAGAGCAGGAACCCTCGTTCCTCGAGTTTGGAGATGAAGCGCCCCACGAGATGTTGGACCTCCTTGAGCCAGGCCTGGGGATGCATCTGCTCAATGGCCGGGATCTTCTCCGGATTGGCTTCGATTCCTCGGCTGGAAACCAAGAAATCAAGGATCTTGCCCGCGGGCACCCCGAAGACGCACTTCTCGGGGTTGAGCTTCTGACGGGTAGTGCGGAGACTATTGAAAGTCTCGGCTAAGTCTTCCAGCAGGGTGACGCAGTCTCGGGACTTGACAACGAGGTCGTCGACGTAAGCTTCAACGTTGCAGCAAACCTGCGTATCAAGGGTCATGCGCACGGCCCGCTGGAATGATGATCCATTGTTGCACAAACCAAAAGACATTGACACATAGCAATAGGTCCCACCGGGGTAGTAAAAGATGTTTTTTCTTCGTCCTGTTTGGCCATACGAATTTGGTGATAACCTGAATTTGCATCTAAAAAACACAAAAGATCACATCCCGCAGTGGAATCTACAATCTGATCTATACGGGGTAAAGGAAAAGGATCTTTTGGACAAGCCTTGTTTAGGTTGGTGTAGTCGACACACATCCGCAGCTTGCAGTTGGCCTTCGGGATGACGACTGGGTTTGCCAACCACTCTGGGTGAAGGACCTCTCGGATGAAGCCGGCGTCGAGGAGCTTGCTGACTTGCTCCCGGATGAATTCCTGATGCTCGAGCGTCTGCCGCCGGACCTTCTGCCTCACCGGTCGTGCGTCTGGTCGCACAGCAATGTGGTGCTCGATCACCTCCCTAGGGATCCCGGGCATATCGGACGGCTGCCATGCAAACACATCAACGTTATCTCGGAGGAAGGCGACGAGCGTGCTTTCCTATTTGTCGCCCAGGTCACCGCCGATCCGGATGACTTGGGACGAGTCTTCGCCCACCACGACCTCCTTCGTGGGGATGGAGGCGTCAGCGGCGAGTCGGGCTTTGGATGAAGAGGGTCCTGGGCTCCCTGGATGTCCTTTGACCTCGGCCCGAGCAAAGACCAAGGCCGAGTAGAGCTGCTCGGTGCAGGAGATGGCGCTGCTGGTCTCGGCGGGCATGGAGATGGGGCCTGCAGGGCCCGGTATCTTAGCCGTGAGGTAGGCGTAGTGCGTGACCACCATGAACCGGGCGAGCGTCGGGCGCCCAAGGATGGCGTTGTAGGGGCGAGGGACTTCCGCGACATCAAAGACGACATTCTCCTTTCGAAAGTTGTCCCGGTTCCCAAAAGTGATGGGCAGCTCGACCTGCCCGAGGGGCAATGTGTGCCTCGGCGTCACCCCGTAAAAGGGGAGCGACGGCTTTAGGCGCCTTGAAGGCACCTACAGTTTCTTAAAGGCCTCCTGGGATAGGAGGTTTAGTCCTGCAACCCCATCGATCAGCACTCTGCTAACCTTCACATTGCAGATGGTGGGGGACACTACCAGAGGTAGTCGCCCCACGCCTGTAGTACTCGCGAGGTGGTCCACCAGACTGAAGGTGATCGGGGTCTCCGACCACTTCAGAGGCCTTACGGCCGCAGTGCTCGGGATAGCCAAGCACACCTCACGCCGCATTGTCTTGACGCAGCGACGAGAGGAGGGCATGTATTCGCCTCCGTCGATGAAAGCGACAGTGTGCTCGGGCTCTTGGAACCCGAGTTCTTGGTTTTCGGGGGCAGCTTTGTTGTCACCACCCCTGCGGTGCTCCTCATGCTCCTTCTGGCGTTGCTCGACGAGCCCTTTTACCGACCGGCACTCGGTGAGGTCGTGCCAGTTAGTTTGGTGGATCTCGCACCACTTTCCCGGTTCGGGCCTCGCGGAAGCGGGCTTCTTGTCGACAGCCGCCCGGCATGCCGGCCTGTGGGTAGGACCCTCTGCCGGCACGACAGGGGCAGCGTCGCACTTCATTCTCCTTTTCTTTTCCCACCTTACAGAGCGGGAAGGACCTGCCTTGTTGGCAGCGAGTTGCTAAGGGTGCGGGACATGCCACACCTGAGCCTTCGCCACCTTGGCGCACTTGTCGGCCAACGCGAAGAGCTCTGCGGTGGTCTCGACCTCATGTGTACCTAGCTTTTCAAGCATCCGCTCGTCGTGAACGCCCTAGCGGAATGCAACGATGATGGCATGGGGGGTAATCCGCGAGATGGTGTTGCGGACCTGGCTGAAGCGCTGTATGAAGCACCTCAGCGTCTCCCCCTCTTGCTGCTTCACAGCATGGATGTCGCACTCCAAGATGGGGCGCGTGAAAGTGCCTTAAAAATTGGCCACAAATTAGTGGCATAGATCATCCCAGGAGCTAATAGATCCTGGAGGTAAGTTCATAAGCCAGGAGTGGGCAGAACCCCTCAAGGCTACATGAAAATAATTGGCCATAACCTTATCACTGGCACCCGCCACTTGGACGGCGGTGGTGTAGATCTGGAAGAACTCGACGGGGTTGATGGACCCGTCGTACTTCTCTGGTAGCTCTGGCCAAAACTTCATGGGTCAGTTGACCTGACGGAGCTCCCTGGTGAATGCACGGCAGCCCGTGTCGTATCCCACGGCGCCAGCAGCACCGTTGGGGGTGAACACCGACGCGCCGGGTAACCCCAGCGGTCGCGGGCCGGCATAGAGGAAGCCTTGTCCTCTGCCTCGACCTCGCGCCGGGACTCCCGGTGGAGCTCAAGAGTGACGCGCGCATCCTCGACAGCCCTCTGCTCGTTGTGGTGTAAGCGGAGGTCCTGCGCTCCTGTAGTGACCAGGGGGGCGGTGCTCCGCCTGGAGGCTCCCCGGCTGATTCTGCCGCCACTCGAGGATGGACTGGCCTTGGTCACGCCGTGGTGGGAGGTGGCACGGGAGCTTTCGGCCAGCACTTGCCGGTGAGCCGTGCCCACCAAGGCGGCCACCTCCTGCAGCCAATGGCCTTCTGGGGTTTCCCCCGCTGCCTGGACAGGTGGGTGCCTAAAAAGTGCTTGCGCCTCAAGCAAAGCGCTCCCAGGGCTGGCGTCTCCAAAGGCGAGCCTGCGTCATAACGGTGCCCGACGCTGTCCGGACGTGGATCTTGTGGTAGGGCCCACCTGCGACGGCGGCGGCAGCTCTGCTGGGCCCAACATCATTGTCCCCAAGGGAGGGGGCGCCGTACGGGCCGACCGCTGCTGCTGCTGAGGAACAGCAGAAATTGGGGCCTCCTAAGCGATGGGCCTCCACCTCTTCGCTCGAGTTGGAGCTGGTGCGTTGGAGACGATGTCCACCTGCCATCTTTTCTGCAGAAAACAAAGCGGATTCAGGGATGCAACCCCCCTACCTGGTGCGCCAGCTATCGGAGGATGAACTCCTCAAGCGGGGATCCGGAGGAACCCCCTTTGAGATTCTACCGGGGGGATGATTCTGAATCTACCTCGTACGTGAATTAAATGAGAGTATATGGGAGATGCAAGTGGGACGGATGATCGGATGCTAGTGGAGTAAATGCTCGAGGGATTTTAGACAGGTTCATGCCGCATGAAGTGTAATACCATACTGTATGCTATAAATGCTCTGGGAATGCCTCTCTGTGGATCTCTTGCGTTACAAGTATTTTTGTCTAAGTCTAGAGCTTCGGTCTTGCTTCGAGCTTCGTGTGTCCTGACTTCGTTAACTTGTCTGCCGTCCGTCGTCCTCCCTCTTCTCCGGGGTGTGCTCCCCTTTTTATATCCCGTCGGGGCGGCTTAGCGTGCCCAGAAAGGAGGGCACGAGTCCCCATGAGCCATAAATGGAAAGCAACCATCATGGGGTTGCAGTTTGATGTTACGGGGTATTGAAAAGTGCGTCCCTAACCGGTCTTGTTGCTCATTACGCGTGGCTTTAGCCGTTTGTAGGAGGGGGGCCCACCGAGCAGCCGCCGAACCACCCCGCATACCCGCTCGGTTAGAGCGGGCCTGACACAGTAGGGGGGCAGGCGATAAGCCTCAAGCCCAGCGACGATATCCCCAAGCTGCGCAGGATGACGTCCGAGGGGATCCGTCATATTAAATGCCCCCACGCCTCCCTGACGGGCAGTGGCAGGGACTGACAACAGGCGTGGGGGAGTGGTTGGAACGACAGGCCATGCTCCCTCTTAAATGTAGCATCGAGCCTCTCACCAATTGACACCTCACCGCTGAGCCCTTGTGGGGTCCACTGACAAGGGGCTTCTCAGGTCCTAGGGAAACTCTGGGTGCTCGGGGACTACTGTTCATAGCCCCGAGCGCCCTCTCCCAGATATGTCTTTTTCTGGTCCTTGGGGAACTCGGGTACTCGGGGACCACTGTTCATGGCTCCAAGCGTCCTCTCACAGAACTATGTCTTCTCGGGTCCTTGGGGAACTCAGGTACTCGGGGACCACTGTTTATGGCCCCGAGCGTCCTCTCCCGGAACTGCCTTCTCGGGTCCTCGGGGAACTCGGGTACTCGGGGACCACTATTCGTGGCCCCGAGCGCCCTCTCCCGGAACTGCCTTATCAGGTCATCGGGGAACTCAGGTACTCGGGGACCACTGTTCATGGCCCCGAGCACCCTCTCCCAGAACTGCCTTCTCGGGTCATCAGGGAAATAGTCCCCGAGGGAAGGCGCCACGTGGCATTCTGCTGTCCTGATCTCGGGACTCGGGGACCCCTGGTTCCTATGTCACCAACAGGGGTGATGATTTGGATCATCATGATGATGAACCTGCAAACAGCCAGGTTCCTTTGGCCCCAACAACAGACAATGATCAGCCTCAGACGGGCACATCACCCCAGGTCCTTAACGCCCCCCAGTCTTACCATCTCCTGAACATCAGCAGGAGGTTGGTCGCTTCAAGTACGCAATTGCTAAGAGGATCATCCTTCTACAAGAGGCCCTCATTCACCCTCCAACCACAGATCTAGCTACCTCACTCAGTAAGGATTGGATTAACTCGACGGTTGACTTAACAAAGGAGATCATTCAATAAGCCGAGAACTCTCATCTGGCTCTAGCTGAAAATAGTACTAATCGGGGCAAGATAGATAATCTCCCGTCGTAAGATGCATCAGGCCCGAAGAGGCGTAACAATAGAAACAAGGCTTCCTAGGATGATAATCAGGTAAACAACCGCTACCGAACCTCATCGGTCAAATGTCATTCGATCAATGACTTGCGTCAGGTCATCGATGACCGGTGAAGGCACCCAAGAGCTTCTGAAGAGGCTTCATCCACCCCTCATCGATCTAATCAAGGAACGTCCCAACATCTATCAAATTAGGATTGATCTCTAATCATTGTGGGAAAGACTCTTAGGGATGCTAGAACCAAGCAAGACATCATCAACGAATGTCTGACCTTCTCTCCAGATCTACAGAATGTAAGCTAGCCAGTAAGGTTCCATCCTAGGACGATCAAGAAATACAATGGAAGTACGAATCCCGTTGAGTTTCTCTAGATCTACAGCATGGCCATCCAGATGGCTGGTGAGGATAAGAAGGTAACACCGAATTATCTCCCTATAGCCCTTGAAGGAGTAGCCAGGACATGATTGACCAATCTATCGTCAGGGACCATCTACTCGTGGGAGCAGCTTTGCGACGTGTTCCGAGCTAACTTCTATGGTACGTATGTTTGCCTCGACACAAAAAAATATCCACTGTTGCGAACAAATAGGGAACAAAACCTTGCGCGAGTTTGTGCGCCGCTTCATCAATACCCGGAACACCATGCCCAAAATTAGTGACTATGATGTCATCCAGACGTTCACTCAAGGGGTTAAGAGCCAGTGTTGTGTTGAAGACATCACTAGAAAGGAGCCTGAAATGTTAAAGAGCTAATACAAATTGTCGATAAGTTTTCTAGGGTCGAGGATGCACTCCTCCACATCAAGAAGAAAACTCAGGGCATCAAACGTCCTCAAACCAGGCTCAGCAGCGAGAAGGTCCAGAGCGCAATAAAAACACCAAAGGAGGTAAGGGCAAGAAAGCTAAATCTGAAGAAGATTTTGCATATCTGCTCGACGTTAGTCCTAACTAGTGCTCCGGTCCTTCCCAGGACAGAAGCTTTACACCAGGCTCCGGCGAACGAGATGGAAAGCCTTGGTGTGACTTTTACCAAACCGACAACCACAACATTTATGAGTGTCGCCTGTAGAAAAAGTTGGTCAAAGCGGAAGTTGAAAAAGTGGCCAAGAGAAAGAAGATCCAGTGCGTGACCCAATGCAGCGACTTCGACTTAGATGGTAGTGAGGACGATACGGACCCGATGTCTTTCCAGCCGAACGAGAGGACGATCGACCACATGTTCGGTGGTTTCACACCCTACGAGTTCAAACGGCAGTACAAGATGGTGACCCGAGAAGTCTTAGTTGTCATCCCTAAGGGTCATCAGGTCGTTAAGTGGTCGGACACTGAAATTTCTTTCGGCTAAGAAAATTGCCCTGATAACTTTGTATGGCCAGGACGCTTCCCGATAGTGATCGAGCCCATGATAAACAATTGCAAGGTTACCCGAGTCCTTATCGATGAAGAGAGTTCCTTAAACATCCATTTCGCTAACGCACTTGAAGGAATGCAGATCTCTCGGTCTGCTATCAAATCGGTTACTTAAGCCTTCCATGGCATAATATATGGATCTTCGGTTACCCCCATCGGCCAGATATCGCTATCCTACCTTCAGGAAGCATGGCAACTTCCCGACAAAGAAAATTCTGTTCGACATGGTCAATAGTAGGAAAACCTACTATTGCCAAATTTATAGCATCCACACATTACATTTATCAGTGCGTGAAGATCCTGAGACCTGAGGGAGTCGTCACCGTCCGGGGTTGTCCCAAGGTAGGTCACCGATGCGACAAGTGGAGTTTCAACATGGCAGTTCAACACCAACCAAGCAAGGAACCCAAGAGCTCAACGATCAAGGTGGATAAGAAGCATCACTCGTGATCGTGATCACAACGTCTCGAGATGCAAACCCAGAAACCCGGGGGCTCGGCTTCACGACCTGTTCAGAGCCCATGAAATAGCGCTTACACTACCCCAAAGTAATAAGGGTAACTGCTTATCGGCTTAATCTAGTATGTGTCATTTAGGTTTAAAACAATAAGTCTACATAGCTCGTGGGCCGTCAAGAGTTTTTTTTTAAGTTCTAAGTGTAAGTCCTATGAGTAACTTCTCATTATAATAAAGATCATATTGTTTAGGAAGTCAATCGACTTTCTTTTCTGTCATACTTATCTTTTCACGCATCTTCATGCCTGACAAATAGGGTAAGTCGCTTCTCGGATCCTTCATCCCAAACGCGCACCTAGGGCGGCGAAAAGTTTGTCTCGTGCATTAGTTTGCAATTCACCGTCACCAGCAACAATTACCTTCCTAGATTTGATATAAGTCAGTTTACATCCAACCAAAATTGCAAATTCATAATCCAAAAAGGAATCAGTACTACCACTATCTAGCAAGGCCACAACTCTCTTGCCATTTATACGAGTAACCAGAGAGAAAGTAGATGGACTATTAGTACCAACTTCAACATTAGCTGAAATGCAAGAGTTGTCAAGGTCCTTCAGAAATCTTTTGTTCAGTCACAATAGGACTGCTAGGTGCAGTATTATACCCTCCATTGTTGTCATCACCATTTTCTGAACAACCCATCTCTTGTTCTCCTTCTAATAATAGGGCTTGTAGTCTACTCTTCACCTTACACTTATGTTGAGGTGTCCATGGCTCTTGACAATACCAACACTTGTTTCTATCTTTACTAGCCCTTTCATGATTGTGAACTCCTACAACCTGGCTTACAGACCTAACCTTCCCGTTTTGATTAAAGACAAGCTTACCAGCTGGTATTGTTCTCTTGTGCTAATTGGCTTGTTCCGTGTGATTGGCATACCAATAGGTTTCCAGCAGATTCCCAGGCTGATAACAAGTAACTTGATGCTAAATATGATTTTTAAGATCTCCAATAAAATAGCTCAAATAAAATTGTTCCTGAATGTATGGATGTTCTCTTTTGAGTTGAGCCGTACACTCTTCAAATTTATCCACATATTGGAATACAGTTCTCTCCTGCCTAAGGTTCTGAAATTTGGAAACAGCTTCATGAATTCCCATGGCAGCAAATCTATCCTGTATCATCCTACAGAATTGGTCCCAAGATATCAATTATCAGGGCACACCCAATCCAACAAACCAGTTTTCAGCCTTGCTAGTCATGTGTGCAGTAGTCAGATTTACCCACTGATCATAAGGAGTACATGTGAGTTCAAAAAAATCTTTCAGTGTCTAACCCATGCTGATGGATTACCCCCTCCAAACAAAGGTATCTCTAACCTGGCCCCCTTAAGAACAGCTTTAGCATAAGGTGGATTGGAACCATATACATGGATATTTCGGTTATGATCTACTAACTGGATTCTTTATTTGGAGACTGACCCCTAGACAATCTGTTGTTAGCACCCAAACCATAAGGATTGTACTGGGGTAGGCAAGGATATCTACCCACACCCATAGATCTCACAACTGGGACAATAGGTTGATGATGAATAGGCATATTACTAGGAATAGGCTCTAAGAGAGTGCCTAACTCCAACTACTGATGTTACTGTAGGAACATTAGCAATCCTAGGAGCATGTGTTTGTAAGTTACCATTACTTCGATGAAAGACGAGTTCTCCTATCTGCAGATTTCCCCCATGTGCCTCACTAATTTGAACTGGCCTAGCTCCAGCTTCATTTCGCATCAGCAACAACCCATTGATTTCAGCTAAATCCAACTTCAGAGATTGCAGATCCGCCAGCTCCTTCCTGATATCATCCACCTCCCTCCTCCAGGGTTCTTTGCTGCTTGACGCCATCACAATCAACTGATTGGAAGAACACATCGAGTCTGCAAGGACAGCCGAGGATTGATTTATATGCCTCACAGATGTCTATCATTGCTTGGATTGGAGATCGACACCAGGGATTTTACACACGAACTAGTCTGAAACCTTAGCCTGAATCCAACCCCCGCCGTCTTCACTGTGAGGATATCAATTCGACCGCCTCAGGATTTCACATGCAAACCAAGCTGCGCAACCTGAGCGGCCGATTCGACTCTTCACCACTTCGATACGAGGAGCCAGAGGCTCTGATACCTTTGTCAGACCCCAAATGTTCAGAGGCTGACAACGATCGTGCAAGAACACGAACCGGAATCGATAAATCGAAATCGCCACATAGAATTGGGGGAAACTAACCAGAACCCTAATTACTCTAAGAATATACTAGAAGACATCAAAATTTGTCTCGTCCTTCTCTCATTCATCTGGAGGCTTATATACCCGCCCCAAAAGTGCAATTACCAGTTTATTACATTAGCGCCATGATTAAGACATGCTTAGCTACTTTAAGATACCGCTTACATGCTTAATCACGCGATAAAAGTAAATTTAATAGCCACCGTTAGATGCCTTATCAACGGACGCCAGCAACTCTATTCCCGCGAGAGTGAAGTCGGAGAAGCGCTACGCTCCCCGCCAGTTTCTATCTGCTATAGCCTCCTAACACAAGAGCTATCTGACAAAACTGAATGTTTCTTCAGTCTAAAACTCCAATCCTGACACGGTTGCTTCTGGAGACGGAGGAAGAAGATAGGGCAAGAGAGTGGTGGAGGAGCTGTGAGAGACGAGCAAGAAGACGACAGAGAAGAGTAGTGTTTTTGTTTGGTAGGCAACAGAGTGGTGGTGGGCCGGATGCAGAATGCCAATGGGAGCCTAGGAGTAGCCAGAGTTAATCATATATTTTTTAAAAACAAGCAGCAGGGGTTAATCTTTTTCTAAAAAAGAAACAAGAAGCAAGGATTAATCTTTTTTTTAAAAAAAACACAAGCAGCAGGAGTTAATCTGTCCATTCCTGAAGACGCTCTCGGTTCTCGCGTGCACACATGACAGCGAAACAATCAGTGGTTTATTAAGAGTACCTCTAGATTTTTTTTTTTTGGCGATTTAGTAAGTTCTTCGTCACCCTATTTTGTCTGCAGTTGATCCCTTCTCCTCTTGGGATCAGTGGCCGCTTCCTTGTCAGATTTCAGTAGTTACCAACGCACTCAAGAGCAAGCACCAGTTCTTGATCTACTTCAACCTCCACCTGCAAAGTAGAAACAAAAGAACAGACAGAACATGTCTACGTTCGTACGATATGACCATCCAAAATGGCTTAGCATTTTCTCCAATCCTAACTAGCTAGTTTACAATAAAACAGATCACATGTGCCAACTAAGACTATCTCTTCACCTACTTAAAATCTCTTACTTAAAAAATCTCTATTTCATTTATAGCTGATTTGTTCTGTCTTACCCGCTCGTTGTTCGTCTCATCGAGAAGCAAATTGTATAAGATCTTATTCTAAATATCTTCTCTTTTATGATAATACGTGTTTACTTCCTCTCTCTTCTCTTTAGCTCAGTCATTAAATCACAAGATTGTTAATATAGATAGTGTTTCGCGGATTCGAAACTAGCATTCAAATTGTGTAACTTTGAATATGAATATATGCGGGCGTGCCAGTATACGCAATGTATACGAAAGACAGGAGACAATGTAATGAAATTGTAAACTTTATTAATTCGTGTCGAATTCATAAAGTACACTTTCAATTACAAAGTTTTACTCCACAACACACACGCTATCTGAATTATGATTTCTTCGGCGATTGCTTCGTCTTGGTTCCCGTGGCCTCGTGAGGTTCTCTGGTTAATTACGCCTATCCTCGGGCTACCTCCGATTAAGTGCGCTGGCGGTCGTCATACCGAGGTCATCTCCGAATCTGCAAGGCTGTAGTCACACACAACAAAGACCAAATAAAGTGATAATGTTAGAAATAAAATGAAGTAGAGTACGGGATAACAGTCTAGCATGAGCCTTTTTTTTTTACTGTTTATGTATCCCGGGTCATCATTAGCCACGTAGGTCTCAGAATTGTGTTTATATGAAGAGGTAGGCTAGGAGCGCGGCACGACATGTAGCTTCGACCGGAAGTAGCAGCGTGGCCACAACCGAGAGCTCCGACGCCATGCTCGACTCACTAGCTCCTCTTCAGGCCTTGGACTTGTCTTCATCGGTCGTCTCCGAAGGCAACACACCAGAAAGGCGAGGGTGACCATTGTTTGGGCCACGCAGGCTCCAGCTACAAAGGTGATAATCTGGTTAGCCACAAAGGCGGCGATAAGCCATATAGGCAAAAGGGCAATCACCTTTCTTTTATGCTGGTTGCTTATAAATATCAGGGAGGGTAATGTAGCCATAGCATCAACCGACAATAACCAAGGCAGGGCAAGATCAGCAGCATAAGCAAGATTGAGCCACTGTCAGCATATCCAGTACCATCAACACCAAACTAACAGCAATGACTTTCTCATATAACAAACACCAGGGACAATGATGAAGCTAACAGAGATCATGAATCGATCATGAACAAGTAATCGTAGAGCACCAATATGATTGAGATATCACCAACATGTGTCAAGCAAGTATAGTCAATCAATAGATGGAGTGACCATGAAGATCATAGCTGATTGACAACTACTCGGCACCAGAATAGCACCAGGCCAGCGCCCAAACAACACCGGGACAATACTGAGAAGGGGGGGGGGGGTCACATGCCAATGCCCACAACCGTTAAAAGATCAGACCACTCCTTAGTGAAACAAACTAGTAGCTAAACCATGATCAAACCGACTCAATGCTGAGCAATAGAACTCCATCAAGAACAATACAGAGAAAAGGGGCTGCGCGACATCAATTTACCGGCAGCTAGCCTGAACAACAAGAGATCCACGGCATGACGCCAGCACTGTAGAGGCTCGCCGACTTGGCCATGGCCAGGGGTCAACTGAGCATGGTGCGGCACCAACCGGCCTCCATGTCACAACAGCAATCATCTAGAGCACGAGCACGAGCGCGAAGAGCACCACAGCATGAAGGCCGGGGAGAAGCATAAGCGCAACATAACGATGAGCATGCACGGCACGATGGCTGACCAACATCACATACCATCACCATCAGACCTGGACCGGGGAATTAGAAGGAGGGGATCACAGCCAGGACTCACCTCAGAGGACGACGGCGTAAACAGAGCTAAAACCCATGGCAACAGAGACTGATTGGCCGGCGGAAAGGGTGCTGGTGTGGCAGCGGGATCCACCTACGCGGTGTTAGAGGTTGACGGTGCGTCCAGGAAGTGGCAGCGGCGATTTGTTGATGTAGCAGAGTCTCCGACCAACAATCTCCAATGATCCCCCCTCTCGGGCACCCTCTCCCTGCACCTTATATAGGCATGGCACGGGGTTCCCTCGTGAGGAGATAAGCTTGAAACCGCTAGGATTTGGGGGAGGAGATAAAGTCCAGGCTGTTAGGATTTGGGGAAAATCCGGAGACCGATTTCCATCCACCCAAATCCACTCGAAACGCACAGGATAGAGATAGAGGGGAGGGAGGGAACTCGGTTTGAGGCTGCTACCGTGGCGTGCGGGCTGGTGGCGCGCTCGGGAGCTTGGTCTTGATCGATGTGGAGGCGGCTCGGCTTGGTGCGACGCGTGTGAGAGCAGGCATGAGGAGGCGGGTCAGGGAGGGGGCGCCAGCTCGATTTGGCGACGCGCGCAGGAGAGGGGCAAGCGGGCGGCGCGGGTGAGGAAGAAGAACAGGGCTCGAGCCGGTACGGGGAGAAGAGGATAAGAGGCAGAGGAAGCCGGGCTGGGCCGGCCAAAGGAATGGGCCAGTCGAGGCCCCTTCCTTTCTTTTTTTCTCTTTTCTTTTGTTTCTTCTTTTCTTTTCCTTTTCCTTTCCGTTTCTTTTTTATTATGTATACGGGGAATTGCGCAAATATACGACAAAATACTGTTGTACAAATAGAGTCTCACGAGATTGTCCCACTTTACATGTGTGCTGCAACCAAGCCACGGCCCCAGCCCCCATCTGCGCTTCTTTGCTCTCCAGTTTCCCGAGACGCCGTCGCCTCCTCCTCCTTCGCGCCTGAGCCACGCCGGTGACACCACCCCCGCTCTCCTTCCGATCCCCCCTTCCCTGACCCCCTCACGCTCCTCGCCTCCTCCCCGCCGCCCAGTCGATTCCCCACACGACGCCTTGGCTGCGCTACCTCCTCGCCAAGGAAAAATTTATCGATAACAAAAATTTATCGGAGGTTAGCGATAAATAGAATTATCGGATTTATCAAAATTCTATCGGCGATAGATAAAAATTTTTGGACAAAATTTGAAAAAAAGCTGAATTTATCTAGAAAATCACATAGATTGCATCCAAATCATTTGACATAAAAAATAACACATAAATGAATTAGGATTGAAGGGGTGGTCTGGCGGCCTGCAGTCTGCGGACCGACGTTTTGTTGCTCACGTGTTAGATCCGAAAATCAAATGATGCCAAATTTTAAAATTACCAAAATTTTTGACCGATAAGTAAATTTACCGGCCCCACCGATAAACATGATTATCAAGTTTATCGATTTTTTTCGACGATAAATTTTTCACAGCTCCCCGCTGCCCCCTCCATGCCCGCCGCCGCCTCCCCGCCGACATCGCTCATCTCCTCCTCCTTCACCATAACCCCGACCGGCCCGCCGCCGCTTCGAAGGCACCTCCGCCCCCTCCCCCTCCTCCCGGTCTCCATCCCGGGCTCCGCCATGCCTCCCACTATTTGGATTTTTTCGATCTGATGTGCCCATTTATTCACATCTACACCAATGTCAGTGACGGACTCGGTGCCACAATGTTGAGTAGGCATCAGATTAGATTTTTCTTTTTTTCATTTTCTTTAGATAAATCGTGAAGTAGGCTACATACTAAATCAAAATTAAATCAGATCCTAAGATAATTCAAGACCCACCTAAACTATCCTTTAGATCCACCACTAACCAGTGCCACCTCACTTCCACTGGTCTCAGATCCAATCGGAACGCTGTCGCTGCCGCATCTCACCCCCTGTCATCCAAACACCTCTCCCCTCCCTTGACCCGGTGCTACTCATTCCTGGTATTGCCGGTTCCATTCTTGAAGCTGTTGATGAGGCTGGAAACAAGGAGCGAGTGTGGGTGCGCATCCTTGCTGCAGAGCATGAGTTCCGAGAGAAGCTATGGTCCAAGTTTGATGCCTCCACTGGTATGAGCAAGGTTCTTCTCCATCAGTTTGCATGTTACCATAATTTAGGTTGAATGGGCTATTATACTTTAAATTCGAACGTTATGAATTGTATTAATTTACTTTATTTACATGATTGGAAAAAAAAACAAAATGGTGTTAAATGTTGAACAAACAAAAATGAAGGCACGCTTACAAAAGTTGCATAGCCTTCAGAGGCAATGGTTATAAAATAATATCAACATCTTTTTTTTGGCTTGATAAGCAAAAGTACAAGTTTAGGTCTCTCCATCGTGTTTTTGTTCCTTCTGTTAGTAGAATCTTTCCTGTTTCCATGACATATGATATGAAGTTATTCTAATGGAGCAGGTAAAACGGTTTCTGTGAACGAGAAAGCAAGAATTGTCGTCCCTGATGATAGATATGGATTGTATGCCATTGATACATTAGATCCAGGCATGGTAAAAGCATTACTTCATTTATTTGGCTAAATCTCTATTGTTGTTTTGTTAATTTATTTAAGCTTCATGTCGAACAAGAAAGATTCTTGTTAAAATGGCCATTTTATTGATGGTTTTCTCTTTGCCCACTGTTGGCCAAACAACAATTTTTTAGTGCTATCTGGGACTTTGGAGGTTTTGAATTTGGACTTACACTGTAAGTTTAACCCCTAACTGCTGACATCATAATTTCTCTTGATACACAACATTGATGTCATGTAACTCTGTACCTCAACCTTTTTTCTCAAGTTATGTAGCAAGTTCCATTGTGCCATCTGAATATTATTTCACCTAAGTTTGAGTTATCAATTGAACTTAAAGTGAGTCTTCATCTTTTATGCAGGGAAAAAAAGATCGGGACTAGAAAATAGGTTGTTTGATAAGGAAATGGAGTAAGTCAGATCTATTTGAATTTTTGTAGCACTCGAAATTTTCTATCAGGCACATATTATGTAGCTTTTGGGGGCAAAAGGATGTTTTTTACTGGATCTGCAACAATTGTTTTTGCAAAGTTATCATTTCCTCTTTCGTTTTTTTCTTCCTTTGAGAAATCAAATAGCTATTCTTTAGAACTTTCTTTGTTTGAAGAGTCTTGAATCCTTGATTATTTTTCATGAGATGATATTTGGTCTTAGAATGTGACCTTCCTCTCAGCCCCTTACTCTCTCTGTCATCTCTTTATCTGCGCAAGATCTGATTGTGTCGGAGTCATATTTCTGTATTTACAAACACAACTAGCATGGCCAAGTGGACCGTAGCTCTTTCTGTAAACTTACCATATTGGTTTGTTGGACAATCCGCTTGCGTGTGTGCAGTTGACCAGAAGAAAAAAAAGATCATCAATTTCCCAGTTGGGTATCAGGAGGGATTGATACATTTCTGCTTCATTTGCTTACGGAAGTTTAATTTTTCAGCATCAATTTCGGATTAATAATTCATGTTCCAGTTAGTTAATAGAATCTGCTTAGTATAGCTATAAACCAGGATGCCTTCTGATCTGTTGATTTCCTGATTAGGTAGCTGATCTTCTCTTTCTTTTTTGATTTACAGTGACTCAGGTCATATTCTGCTAAGCCCATGTGATAGGGAGTTATTTAATGCTCATATGTCATATCCGATGGATTGTTAGGCCTCCCTCATGATGATTCTAACATTTTTGTTATTAACTTATTATCATGCTAATAAAGTTGGCTACATTTTGGGGGAAACATGTATAGTTTTTTTTATTAATGTTCGAGTCTTGAGTGCACAAGAAAGGAAGTTAGGAAAGGAGAACCCAACAAATATTAATTAAACAGTTGTAGGATCACTTGTATCTTAGAGTAATTTAAGTGTGCTATTCAGTTTGTCTATATTCAGTAAGAGAACAAGGAGCCTTCAGCTAGGGGGTAAGCCTTGCTTTGTGTGCTACCTGGAAAGTATTTTGTTTGCCCCTAACTTTTTTGTAAACATTCACAATAAGAGTTTTCAAGACTGGGTACAAGTGCAATTGGGATAGCTAGCTATCTTGAAATTTTTATTATTTAAACTTCCTGAGAAGCATGTCCACAACATGTTAGATAAAATGCCTGCCTAGATGGGCTGTAATTTTTTTATTGGATGAGAAGGGTCTCTCTGGCTTCAAGTACTTAAATCATTACAATTGACAAAACAGAATAAAACTGAGTGTAGGCAAATATCCAACACACTTATTTTACTGAGAGGCAGCCCTTAGTTCTCATATTCAAATAACACAATCTGGGTTTTCAAGAAGTGGATTGTTGAACATGTGTGCTGAAGATCGAATTGAGGATACCGTGATGCTAACGGTGGATTATCGACCCAACGGAAATAATAAAAAGCAAGGCAAAAGAGCCTTAGATGGTACAACAGAAATATATCAATTAAGTAAGGCCAGACATTAAATTGGAATATTATCAAGTAGAGATGACTTCATAATGAGGACCATGTTGTATGGCCCTCAAATGTAGCAACACAAATCTCGAATTATTTTTCCTTATGAATGTTGCAGTGGCATGAACAAGGCCTGCAATTATCGTACCCTGTTGGTCTACAGCTATGTAAAAATGTTAGGTTATTTTCCCTTGGTTTAGGATTGCTTCACAAAGATGGTACTGATTTCTTTCCCTTTTGATGTAGTTGTCTTGATTTTGATAGTTTTATTCAGATTAATTTATTTCTATGGTTAATTACTAAACTTATATCTACCATTGTTTCCTAGGTCAAGTTGTCAAGGGACACCGAGCATGACGACGATGGGGGCAGGCAATTCTCGTTTCTTCCCTTCTTCCCATGGTGGTGGATCCTTCTCTGGTGATTCAGTATTCAGAAATGGCATATGCTTGTTTGTTTCCCTGGCTCAAATAAATCAAGCCTCCAAGTTACCATTTGTATACAAGTTCCTGCATTCTTCAGCAGTTTGATCAATGTTTGGTGTTTGCATTTTGCAGTCTTCAGTCCTCTACTTCTGAGGTTAGAGGATATGGGATGCTATCATCAGTAACCTCCTTCAGAAGGGCCTTGTGAAAGCCGGAAAGTCAGTGTCACCTTGGTATTTTCAGCATAAACATCAGTTATTTCAGCAGATAAGTAAATCTGGGGTTCAGTTCTTTTATGCTTCCAAGTGTTGCATTTGCGTACTTCAGGTATTGCTCTCAGGTTGTTCAGCATGAGGCCTAGCTACATTCTTGCACTGTGAGAGCCACAAGGAGCGTCTCGGAGGTGCTGCCATGGTGAAATGCCTGAGTGATGCCGGGTTTTTCCTTGATCTATAACATCGAAGGCCTAGCAAACTAAAGTTCATTCTGGCTACCTGTTGATTGGAGCAAAATGTGATTCTTTTCAGGTGGGACTTTTCTGGGAACAACACCATAAGGCAGTTCTTTAGCGTTGCGGCGGAGGACTTCGATGTGGCCTTCGCCGCCATGGGGTTGCTCGTTGTCATTCTTTGTTTCGTTGCCATGGCACTGCTCCTACCCGTCGCCGTCCTGGTCCGGCTGCTGCGCTCGTGCCATGGGAAATGGCTTATCAGGGTATGGGGAATCGGCGAGTTGAGGTGGGTTTGGTGGTTTCATGATGAGATGGTGGCATGGGATTTGATGTTAGTTTCTTTAATGAAGGGATTTGGGGCTACGAGTTGTGCGTTGCTAGCCGGGAATTTTTAGTCGGGTTACATTTGTCGTTGGAGATTTTGTAGGATGTTAGCCTCGCCAATAATTACATTAATACATGATTTTTGTTTGGATCAGCGTGGATAAAATGTGTTTTTGTAAGAGTAGTGGTTTCGGTAACCCCAGATTATGAAACTGATTTCTGAAAATCTCCTAGCAGAGGTAGCCTGAAAACAGGGCATGCTTGTGATGTATTATCTCCAATCCTAAATAGATGTCTGGTTTTAGGAAACTGTGCAATCAAACTTTAAAATATTGGCTACTAATGAAAGTAGTTTTTTTTCCTAAGATTACAATTGTAGATTCACGCGCACACATCCAACAAACGCACGCTGTGCCCTAGCACTAGCCTACACTTGCAAATGCTTGCCATAAATCTATGACCACGCAAAGCGACAACGTGCCCTTTCCTGTTGGGGTGCACCAACCTGAAGTATTTAGATTTGTTACAAGTAAACAATATCAGTTATCCTTATTTAAAGTAGTTCCGTAGTATTGCTGTTCATTTTTAAATTTACACACATCATTGGAAAGGGAAACTGCAAAAGGCATGTATTAGGCCAATGCGGAATTAAGCGACAAATTAAGAGAATGGCGGTATAGTTTCAAATACGGAATTGTTATGACAGGTTGAATCATTCGGTTAGACAAATGAGCTTTTGTTCTTCTTAATAAATTCTATTTCAAATGGTTGCAACAACTATTCTTTATGATGGATTGTTAGAAATTTGGTGAGGGTTTAGGACATGCTATGTTCAAAAAGGGTTAAAAAAAAGCGAAGTTCGGTGCAAGAAGAAAAGTATAGTCTCATACATTCTATGATGTACATTATCTTTGACTAAGGTATATTTTTATATTACATTCTTTTTTTTAAGTGACATGTTATTACAAGTGACATGTTATTGTAATAACAGAACATGTAATCGAAATATTTAGATATTGTTGCAACACACATACATTATACTAGATATCATCTGATTATTTTATGTCAAACCCGGTATCATAGTTTACCTGCAGATGCCAAGGCATACACACACTTGGCTTCAACACCTGTGCTACTCTAGTCACTTTTAAGACGATGACAATATATATTATAATGTGAAAATATTCGGCTCTCGCTGCAACACACAGACACATAACTAGTTTAAAAAAAAACCTGATACATGTCTAACACCCAATATTTCTTCTTTTTTCTTTCTTATTTGAGATCTTGTGTCGGTAGGCCGGTCGGTTCATGAGTGCTCCATGACTGGCTGTCCTCGACTTCTCACGACCTCATAGCCATTTACATGTGCACAGAATTCTGCGATAATTCCATACACTTTGCACGTCGCAAATTTCACACCGATTTTGTGAAAATCTCTCTGGTGAGTGGGTGTCATCTTGATATGGTCTAAAAAGACGGCTGTGAAAAGACCACTAATCTCTACACTAATAATCCATAAACCATAGCAAGATTACGATATTAAGGAACTGCTTTTTGTTTACCCTTATAATTTTTAAATATCCATTATTAATCTGAAAACGTTTTCCACAAAAAGAACATATGAAACGTATTTTGATGGTCTCGCGAAAAAAAGTACTCCCTCTGGTTATAAATACATATCATTTTAGATAAGACACGATCTTTAATATATAGCTTTAACCACTATTTTATATTAAAATATATTTATAAAATATATTGAATTTACGATATTATGAAAACATTTTAAAGATAAATCTACCCATATAATTTTAAGATTTCTAAACTAAATATTTTGAAAACCATTATTAGTTAAAATTTAAAAATTTAACATATATTTTTCAAAATGACATATATTTATAACCGAAGGAAGTATTGATGCCCACAAATATAAAAGAATAATACTTTTAATTTGAAACGAAAAAAAAAGAGTGATTCATCTTCTTCCGGGAACGATCCGTCTAGAGTTTGACAAGTCAAGCCGGCCCGACCCGACCCGACCAGCCTGACTCACTCGGGCTCGCCCGCTGCCGACCTGTTCTGTTCCTCGGGTCAAATCCCTCGTCGTCGTCCTCTTCGCTTCCTCCTCCTCCCTCCGCCTAATCCCCAATCTGGGAGCTCACCAGCGAGAAGCCCAGATCAAACCCATTCCCCCTCGCATTCCCGTTTCTCCCGCGCGATCCATTCCTCTCCTCTCGAGTTCTTGCCCGAAGAAGAATCGTGCGAGGAATCTGACCAGGGAGGAAAGGAAACCACCCCGGGTTTCTTGATCCGGGCCGGGAGAGCCCAGGAGCCGGGGGCGGGGGGGGGGGGGGATCAGGAAAGCGGCGGGGCGAGGCGAGGCGTGGGGAGGGGAGGGGAGGGGAGCAGTTCGATCGCTTGCTGGGGTTGTCGGTCCCTGGCGCCAATGCCGGATCCGGCCGGCGCCTCCCGCCCCCGCGGCGCCGTCCTGGCATGCCCCCTCTGAGCTCTCCCGCGGGCTGCCGCGGCTCCCGATGCTCGTCGGGTTCTCCAAGGGGCCAGCAGCAGCAGCGGCCGGCGTCCGCGAGCGAGGATGCAGATCCGGCTGTCGCCCAGCATGAGGAGCATCACCATCTCCACTAGCCATGGCCTGCTAGACTTGATGAGGCTCAAGGCCGCCGCGCGCCACTTCTCCTACCGCACCGTCTTCCACACCGTCCTCATCCTTGCGTTCCTCCTGCCATTCGTCTTCATACTCACCGCCGTCATGACGCTCGAGGGGTTCAACAAGTGCTCCTCCCTAGGTACGTGCTGCTGCTTCCGCCCCTGAAATGATGTGTCATGTGTGTGTCTACTTCCATTCCTTTCTTGAAATAATGTGGTATAGCGCAATGTTAGCTCCGTAAGAGTTTAAATAACTTACTACTTGGATAGAGATGCTGAACGTGCGTGCCATGGTCAATTGCGCAGTCCGGTTCTTGAATAACGGCACCGGGGTTGATAAATGTGTCATTTAACCTGATTTCTTGTAACGTACGGTGCACATGTGACTTGCCCATTTGCTGTTGCTAGAATATGGGGCTTCTTTGGGCAAGCTTATTTGGCTGCACATGTGCTTAGTTGCCTGATTAACTGCCTACTGGGTTTGCTCAAGTTTCCGGAAACTGCTTATTTCTTATGTAGCACCGATACGGATACGAGTATCGGTATCGGGCCGATACAGATGCGCGGATATGCCATTTGCCCAAAAACTTTGATACGCTGATACGTTTTACTATTTTTTTTAAAAGTAATATAGTGCATATAAACTATAGTAGCATGAACAAATTACCTTGTTCTTGTGATGTTTCTTCTCTCTTTTCCAACAACCAACCCAATGATCCAAGTAGCCAACAGTCAAGGAGTTCCTTCCCCTTCCAGTTCCAGCCAGCCTCCTTATTGAATCAGATCGCATAACAATTAGCACATAGCTACTGCACATATGCAGTTCACATATATTGAAATTGACATAGCAGTTCACAACAATAAACCATAGAGATAGAGTTCAAAGTTCATCAGTTCGCAGTTCAGGTTCTACTTAAAGCTTTATTACATAACAATAAGTCAATAACATAACAGTCTCAAGCGTATGTAGCCACCGTCGTGCATACAACCAGTCACCTCACCTACGCCGGTCACCGCCGCTGGAGTCGGGGCGAAAGGGAGGCGGCACAGCTCTCCTGCGGCATGCACCCGTGTGCGTGAAGAGTGAAGACGGCTAGGGCAGGGAACGCCAGCTCGTTCACCTAATGTACGCCCGTTTGCGTGGAGTACCTCTCTTGGGCTGGGCCGTATCGTGAAGATGGGCTGATACGTATCGGCCCAAATATCCCGAATTATGTTATTTATTTTTATTCTGATACTTCTCCGATATGTATCCGTCGCGTATCGGAGGCGTATTGCGTATCAGAGGTGTATCCGATACGGATACGGCACCTAATTGAAGTATCCGTGTTTTAGAGAATATTTCTATTGTCCTCTTTATATGAAAGGTAACTAGAGAGGAGGCCGCTTGCCGCTTGTTTAGCATCTTAAATAGTTGCTAAGATCACTTCTGGAACATGTGTGGCTTCGGTTCCTGATATGTGGCAACCATGATGTCTATATGATTCAGTGAGAAATTAGGTGCATTTTATTGGCACAATAGTTCAATGTTTTATGCAACGCCCCTACTTTTCTACGCTACAAAAAGGATGGATTTTGTGCACTTTTTCCTTTAGATGCCTGTGTTAGATTTGAAGCTGCTACAAAATGCCAAAATGCTATGCCCAGATAAGCCATTGCGTTGAAATGGAAAAACCTGTGATGTCTAAAAGCTATGCACAGTGGATTTGAGACCTATTTGCTAGGTATAGGACATCTTAATCTACACATTTATAAAAAAATTGCCTCTCTCTATCATCAGTGGTTATTTCAGTTAAATACTTAAAATCTTATAAAGAAAGAGGTGTCTATTATTTTTGCTGGACCCTGGCATTATGCAACTCAGCATGGGTGGGTTCTCATTATTTGGTTGTTTGGCGCAACAAGCTTTGTACTCGATGCTGAAATTTGTTTAAGAAAATATATAATTGTATACTATGTCTGGTCAATCAACTAATCACCAGCTGCTATTATCAGATTGTCTTGGAAGACGGTTAGGTCCGCGCCTTCTTGGTAGGGGCAATGATGGTTCCATGGTACTATTATGTGCCTTAATCTTTTATTTTATTTTCGCTTTGAGGATTTTTTTTACTTATTTCACCTCTGTATTCCAATGTGCAGAGGGTTGTGAGGGATTTGTATACATTGCTTGATGAATTACATTCTGAGGAAGTTCCTGTGGATTTAAAGGTTCCGGAATCTTTTGATGAATTTATCTGGGATACGAAGAATAATGACTATGATTTAAGGTCATTTGCTTTTAAGCTGAAGGCAACGGTAAGCTTAGCTTCTTTATTTTTCCTCCGTTCTTTTAAACATTGACAGTACTATCCAACCTCCTTTTTTGTGCAAACACTTGAATTTTGGCAGTAAACTATTAGCTTATGCCAGTTCTTGGTTATGTCTTGATTGTAGTGTTGTTAGTCTGTTGGATGATGGACACACCAGATTGTCAAAACTGAATTTTTTTCTCTTTTGCTATTCGACGAGTGTATCACCCGTGCTTTGCTGTGAGTTTATTGATTGATGTTTGCTTGTACTATCAAGACTCGCGAAAAGATTTTTATACACTATCTATATTGTCCTAAGGGTGCTGTAGGAATGGATTTTTCTATGAAAGGATGTCTTTTCATGTAACAATGCCTACAGCTTCAGTGTTTCACAAACTTCCAACCTTTCAACTGAAAGGTGTCTAATTGAAGCATCTCTCAAGTATTTTCAGATCTGAAGGTTAATAACTTAATTGAGTCCCAATCAATGGCAAAAGTTTTAAAGGTGATGTGGCATAACGAGGATGCTGTGTTAGGACTCAATTTTGGAGTAAAGAATGATTATTACTAGCCTCCTTCTAGCTGATACTAAATCTCAAGTTATTTTATAGCAGATCAGCATGGCTTGGAAAATAAATACATATCTTTCTTAGAAATAGTTAACCTTTTGTAGTTTTGTTTGGAACTTATGCAACCTCTCCGAATGTCAGTGATCACCATCCTCAAGTTTTAATGTCAGCTAGTATGTCATGATGTCATCTATACAACTTTCTCTGCTTCTCTTTCATCAGCAAGTTGCAA
Source organism: Phragmites australis (assembly GCF_958298935.1). Lineage (NCBI taxonomy): Eukaryota > Viridiplantae > Streptophyta > Magnoliopsida > Poales > Poaceae > Phragmites > Phragmites australis. The sequence goes on along the minus strand of NC_084942.1, from coordinate 20,892,381 downwards.
TTTTTATATTCATTTTCTACATTATGCCATGCAGATGGAGAGCATGGATAAGGAGTTGAGATCATCAAGGCTATCGGAGCAGTTAAACAAACACTACGCTGCAATTGCTATTCCTAAAGGCCTTTATTGCCTTTCATTGCGTTTAACCGATGAATACTCCTCAAATGCCCTTGCAAGGAAACAACTACCACCCCCTGAGTTGGTGCCTTGTCTTTCCGACAACTCCTATTACCATTTTGTTTTAGCATCAGATAACATCCTTGCAGCCTCAGTTGTTGTCAGATCAACAATTAGATCATCACTGAAGCCTGAGAGGATAGTCTTCCATGTTATTACTGACAAAAAGACCTATCCTGCCATGCATTCATGGTTTGCTCTGAATTCTCATAATCCTGCTATTGTTGAGGTGAAAGGTGTTCACCAATTTGATTGGTTAACAAAAGAAAATGTTCCTGTTCTTGAAGCTATAGAAACTCAGCGCACTGTCAGAGATCGTTACCATGGAAATCACCTTGCAAGAACCAGTGCGAGTGACAGCCCAAGGGTTTTTGCTGCCAAGCTGCAGGCAGGAAGCCCAACATATACTTCTGTGCTCAATCATATTCGAATATACTTGCCAGAGGTATAAGAATTTTCTTCTGGCTATTATTCTTACTTAGTGCAGATTTGTCAGCTCTTGCGTATTTGATGAACAAGTAACCATGCACACTATGTGAGAGAAGGATGAGCTGAAACAATAAAAAATGTAAAAGATTAAAAGTATTTTAGTTTTTTACTCATTGTAAAACTAGCCACTGTGAACCTATTGTAGTTAGTTGGTCCTTTTAAGGACAAGAGGCAAGCAATGCTGCATGATACGTTTTCCCTCTTTGAGAATTTGGACTCTTCTCTAATTATATATAACAAAAATTCTATAGTGGTGCAAACTTGTTCAAAATGCAGTTATATTTGTTAACCTACCTCTTTTTTGCTGAAAGTTCCACAATGACATGATAACACTTGTAATCTGTGAAAGCAGTTGTTCCCAAGCCTTGACAAGGTCGTATTTCTTGATGATGACGTTGTTGTCCAACATGATCTGTCATCACTTTGGGATATTAATCTAGCTGGGAAGGTTAATGGTGCTGTTGAGACTTGCAGAGGTGGAGACAGTTGGGTGATGTCTAAGAGGTTCAGGAATTATTTTAACTTTTCTCATCCCCTCATCGCGAATAACTTTGACCCTTCAGAGTGTGCTTGGGCATATGGCATGAATATTTTTGACCTGAATGCATGGAGGAAGACAACAATTAAAGACAAATACCATCATTGGGTCAAGGAGGTAAGCATAATTTTTTTTGTCATATCATAGCAAACAACAAGTGAATATATATGACATTTGGAAGTCTAATATACCCCTTGAACTTAAGTACTTAACTACCTTTTTCTTGTAGCAAAGTTCTAAAAGACACCAAACAAAAATTCATACATGTCTGCTAGTTAGCTTAAAAGATAGGGAGATTTTTCTCGTGGTTGCTCGAAAAGGCATATGAAGTTACTTTGTAGTGAGCGATGCTGAATTCCATTTTATCAGCATTACTTTCCGAGTTTCCAGTTTAGTTGATTATTGAAACTATCTGCAGTCTACTATTGTACATATGAAATGGCAGGTTGATGAGCTTCCAATCTTACTCCTTTGCATGCAGAATCTGAAGTCAAACTTCACACTTTGGAGGCTTGGAACATTACCACCAGGCCTTATTGCATTTAAAGGCCATGTTCATCCAATTGACCCGTCGTGGCATCTGTTAGGCTTGGGTTATCAAGAAAAGACAGATATCAGTAGCGTTCGACAAGCAGCAGTTATACATTATAACGGACAAAGTAAACCATGGCTAGAGATTGGTTTTAAACATCTGCGGCCATTTTGGACGAGACATGTGAACTACTCGAATGACTTCATAAGAAATTGTGATATAATGGAGCCTCAGTTGTAGATTGGCATGAAAATAAATAAATAAAGGCATATATTAAGTGAAATTAAATTCATTATTTTGGAGACTATTCAGAGTTTGTGAAGGGTAATTGGGGAATGCTCGGTAGTCCCCTAGACAGTTACACATGCTGATGAAGAATATTCAGTGAACATAAAGGAAATGTTTTTTTCCCATTACTCTAGGGCCCCTTTCCTTTTATTTATTCCATTTGTATCATAGCTCATGAAATTATAATATTGTTTAGGATGGTTCTTTTGTATTTGATGGAGCAGTATAAGTTGCCTGATTTGGCAGAATTGATGGTAACCCCATCACTATTGTAATTGATGAAGAGTATACACAGTTTACCATGTGAAAAGCATGGGATATTGATTTTGCAAAGCGAACTCTCCTTATTTTTCTGATGTCTGCTATGTTCATCTCAAAAGATAACTATGTGTGCCATTGAACTATCTGGACTCTCTTAAGCTACTATATGTTTGTGTATGCATTCGTTTGATTATATATTGTTTGCAGAATAAATAGTGACTTCAACTAATAGTGGTTAATGAGGAGATCAATGCAGCTCTGAACACCAGAAATCAGTAAGTTGTAACGCAGAACTTTCTCTGGAATTTAGATTAATATCTGGTGAAAATCGAATATTTCTTTTTCGGAGATATCGATGTATTGAACATCAACGAGTAATACACATGGATCTGTATGGCATTACTAAGGAAACTCTAGATATGTTGGAAAAACGTGGAAGGCCCAATTGGGGCACAGATCAGAAAACTAGATCACAAATATTTAGGGTCCGTATGTTAAGAACAGCTCTATTATACTATTTATTTCCCTTAAAAAAAGGAACAGCTCTATTATAGCTGAAAACGTCATGATATTCTATCTACAGTGGATCATCGGCCGCAAGCTTCAGCCTCGAAATCCGGGAAGACGACGAAAGCAATGGACAGAGGAGCAACATAGATCGGTGAGTTGACTGAAACTTGCACCGGATACAATGGAGGGATGTCACCATCTTCAGTGAGCTCAAGAGGAACTCCATTCAGCAGCATGGTCCGGGCAAAAGGGTTCCCGTCTTTCGCCGACAGATGGTACTCCTCCCTCTTCTCCAGCCCATCGGAAGCTTTGCTCCCGACCCAAGAGACCGTCCTTTTCAGGCCATGGACAAAGGCATTGTCCCTTCTGATCCCTTGCCCCTCTGTGAGATCGACATTGAGGTCGTTTCTGACTGAAACCATGAATCCCATGCTTCGGTGCAGGTTGAGCAAGAGGAGAGCGATGCCACCCTGTAGTCAGGAAAACATTTTGAGAGCAAAGGGATCAGCATCTGTACAACTGAAATCTCATAAAGCTATAATTTACTAATAGGTTGTCATCAGTGTGCATTACAATTTTAATACTCAGATTGTTTCAGTTTGGTGGACACAAATGGTTGAGTAATCAAAATATTGGGGGTGTAACTCATACCTTTTGCTTTCCGCAATGCGAGTATGCACGCAAGTATGAAGAACCGCTGATGTCTATGGAAAGAACTCCCGTCCCCATGAGTCGATGCCACAACAAAGCACTGAAAAGATACCATAGTTTAGTCCAAAGCATATGCAAGTGTAGAAGCATGTCTGTGGCAGCACATTCAGTGTAGGGACTAGCCTGTAGTAATCAGGATTCGGCACAAAAGTGTCAGTGTCTAGAAGCCCATAGTTGCCACCAATCAAAGTCTGTCTGCAGTAAACCTTGGTGTCATACTTTGCTGACTGGCCAAGTTGATCAAGATACCTAGTGGAAACAGCAAAAATGAGATGGAACAAGAAAAGCACCACAGTGAAGACAGGATTATTGGTTCATCTGACAAGTAATTACCAGAAGCTGTTCAGGAAAGTATTGGACACGAGACGGCTGCCACTGTTATATGCACCACCAGCTTCCCCAACCCATGGAGCAGACCATGGCCCATGGCGTTGTATTGTGAGTTGGAGATCTCTGAATGTATCAGAGATCCTGCTCAAATATTTCGGGTTTAAGATTCTATTTGGAACTTGTGGATCATTACCTAATCAAAATTGAAGTCATCATGATTGTGTCATCTTGGATGTGAATCAGGAAACAAAGATTACTGAAGGAGTAGTACCAACACTATTCTAGTTATCTTACTCACCAGCACCAAGATTGTAAATATGATGCGTCATTGCATTGAGAACATTTGGCCCAGAGACCTCAAGCAGCTGAGCAAACCATTTTTGGTCATAGAATCCTCCCGGGGCTACCACCAGTGGTTTTCTAGAATTTCCATATAACTGGTTGATGATGGTTTGGAGTTCAACTAGGTCCCTTCCATATTGTTCAGCTCCCACACTCGCACCAATTCCACTTCCACTTAATTCATTACCTACGACATGTCGACATGAGCACACCATATTTATAAGAATTGCATGAATGGAAGATGTTCTCAACTTCAAGAGCAGCATATAGAGAATTTTGTCTCACACAATGCATTACCAAATTCCCAGGAATCTATAGGATAGTTCATTGAAATAGTGTATTCCATGAACTCTCGGGCATTGCTAGAATTCCATGCACCTCCCCAAACACCTTTGCGTACCCGCTGTCGCCCTTGAAGTGCATTAAGACCAAATGTAACAACTGCTCTGAAGGGATCAAACAAAATAGATTTAGGAAACAGCTGTATGAAGTAATATACTATTCCAAATGAACAGAATAAGGATATTCTTAACACACTGATTCTGTTACCATATAAAAGGTTTGAAGATGTGGTATATTCAACAATCCATCCTATAATCAATAACTTAAAGAACACACCGAGGGTGATAAACAACTGGAGAAGGAAGGCCTCACCCAGTATTCACAAACAGATCATTGACAGCATCCCATCTTTCCATGGTTATGCATCCTTGAGAAAAGCCAAATAGGCCACCTGAAACCTTTGTAAATGGGTCGCATGGAGATCCTAAATTTGGTGTTCCATATACCACTTGATCTTGTAAGGAGCCGCCGACTCTGACTCGCAGTGGGCTAAAGGCTACAAGAACAGAAGTGGAAAAAGAAATACATTCATGATAGAAAGATGTTGAAGTGTTGTCAACAAGCCAAACTACATTGAGAATAGCTCTAGACATTTTTTGTGTGGATTGGTGAAATGAAGATAGCATAGGCGACCGAATGGTACACTTGAGCAGTAGATTAATTGGCTCGACTCTGCCAATCAGCAGTGAACTGTTATCTGCTTCCCATAGTGATGTTTTACCCTCTATTTTTAGGTAGTGTAAGAAAGTAGCCTCCATATGGGAGTTTGCAACTGCATACTGGTAGAAAATTCTTCAATGACGTAGTAAGAATGTTCACCTTGGATTGCTTTAGTTAACAACGGATTAGTCAAGTCCTGGGAAAATTCACAATAGGACCAAAATTAGTTCTTTACCGATATATCAAATACCACATGATAAAAGGTGTATTCTTGGGAAGTGGGAACATACCAAATTCAAGACTGAAGCCTGTCCCCATGGGCACTGGTCGTAGTTGCACTTCTCCGGAGGCCACCAGTCAATGGTGGCACAAACAAACTCATCGCTGGTTGAAGCGATCATCTCAGAACCTCGAACAACAACAGTTACATCTGAGTAATCCTCTGATCGAATCGGTGCAGGCAGAGAGAGAAGAGGCAAGAGAACGAGAAACCATAACCTCATGCTTTCAGAACCTGCAAACGGTGGTGTCAACCAAAAGGACAACTAGGATGGGTGAGACTTATTACAATGCTCTTAAATAAGGGAAATAGTTGGTACGAAAAGGTCTAAATTTCTACTTTATTAGCATAGCTGAAAGTGAGTCCTGCCGTTTCAATTTTTTTCTATTATGTGCTCTTATTTTAACAGGTCATAATTCAATAGGTGGTACTGTTCAGCCTCCTTTATTTAAGTGACCACTTTGTTGATATCTCAATCATGAAACTGTATTTGCTCTTTGGCACTAAGGCACCTCAAAATATCTCCATTTTAACATAGGGCAAAAAAACATCCTCAACCAAGAATAGAGAAACAAAAGGCAGAAAGATAAGCTCTTCTACTTCAAGTTTTTCCTCTTTTTTTTTTTGAGAAAGGAGAAATTTCATCGGTTGAAGAGGGAAGCAAAATCCTGCAAATTCACGAAACGCTCGTCTCATAAGAACTCTGACATGCGAATCATGAGCAAACTTACATCTTCTCATCCCAAATCCAACCAAACTTTTTTTAAGACTCAAATCGAAGGAAACTGAAGAACGAGGTTTATCCCTCAGAGAAACAAAAAAGATCGAGCAAAACCCAGCCGAATCTGAACCTCGAATCAACCAAGATCACTCTAATTGACTCATGGAACCACACAAAACCAACTCCCCTCCCAATAATCACCTGAACAACATCGAATCATGCACTGGAAGCAGTGCAGCCGCAGCCACGAGCTACACCAGGCAACCAAGACGCATGACAATTTGCTGCAGATTTATCTAATAAACCAAAGTGAATTAAGCTGAAATTGAAGAGAAACCAGGTAGGGGCCATTACCTGGACAACCACACATAACCCAAGAACGGCCGCAAGTCGGCTCAGCAACTTCCAAGAATGTCCAAGAACAGGAGTTCCTCTTCTCCCAATGCAGGCGGCGCAAATCAAGAAAAGCTCGAATCTTTAGCCACAATTTCAGCCCCCTTCAACTGGAATCAGACTCAGAGGCACTACTAGGGAGGATTTTATGATTGCGCAATGCTGCTCATGGAAAGAGAGAGGGAGGAAGAGAGATAGAGAGAGAGAGAGAGATTCTTGAGGCAGGCTCGGTGGTCGTTGCCGCTTCGCTTTATATCCCCTTCCAAGCTACTCCCTTACAGAGAGCTATTTAGCTCCTAATTAAGCACTACTCCACCAGTTATAAATACATATTATTTTAGATAAGATATAATTTTAATACATATCTTTAATTATTATTTTTATTAGAGTATTTATAAAAAATTTGATATTATAAAAAAATTAAAATAAATCTACACATACGATTTTAAAATTTTAAAATTAAATATTTTAAAATATATTATTAGTTAAAGTTTTAAAAAATTTACTATATTTTTTAAAAAACTATATGTATTTATAATTAGAGGAAGTAGCTACTAGTGTAACACAAACAATAATGGATATGTTCTCATCACTTGTGTCGTAAAAAGTCACAGTTCATCCGTATTTTTTAGGGAGACTAATTTGTTTTCTAGGTAGAGAGCGTCACCTAAATCTGATGGCAACAGATGAGGATTAAACAATCACCGTGTCTGACTCCAGTTTCTATTAGAAAAAACATCTTGAGTCCTGGCCTGCAATGTTTCTGAGCGCAAAGATGGGATCCAAGGGTCTAGATGTAATACCGAAAAATACGAAGCTCAATTGTGACCACATGACTTATGAGGAGCAGGAGTTTTGATCTTTTTAACCAGTATTTAGATGGACGGTCAGAAATCACGGATGCGTAGATCTCATCAAGATGATATCTAATATCTCGTTTGGACACTTATGAGTCCGTAACAAACCTAATAAATACCATTGGATAAAATAATAAAAAAGGTTCAGTGGGATTGGGTTCCACCTAATCCCACCCCACTCGGTCCGACTCACCCTTGTCTCTAGCCCTAGCCACTCAACCATTGTCGCGCATCTAACTATTGTCGCCTGGTCTTCCGTCGTGTCACCTGGTTATTAGCCGATGGCGCAGGGGGCGTGGAGAGGGCTGGGAAGAAGGGCCAACTGGCCAAGAAGTAAGAAGAAGGAAAGAAAGAAGAGGAAAGAAAGAAGAGGAAGGAGAAAGAGGGAAGGGAGGGAAGAGGAAGGAGAAGGGAGGAGGAGAGCTTCCATGAGTTCGTTGGTTTTCTTCGCCGATTTACGATTCCACTCTAAAGGTGACTCCTTGGTAGTTCTTAGAGGCTTGTAGGAAGTGGAGATCTGTCGTTGGTTGAGTACTTTGTTGGTCTGGTTAGTGAGTAGTGGGTTATTTTTAATTTGAGACTTAATCGATGTCGGGTAGGGTTATAATGAAAGTTGTAGTTCTTGTCGTAAGCTTTCTAATGGCGTTGGTTTTGTTCTTGTCATTTGCACAATCACCTTTGTCTTTTGAAAAAACTTGTTATCTTGTTAGATGGCAACACTTTGCCCTGTGATGTATGTTTTAACCCGTGGTGGTTTGGATGTATGATCGATGCATGTTTATCGTTTGCTATGATTTATATGTTGCTAGTGTGATGATTTATAAAATGTTATCTATCTCTGCGTGTGATGTTGTTAGTTATACCTTCAGTTTTAGAGGAGATACTACCGAATTTTTATTTAAGTTTCAATAGCCCTGTAGGTTAGTTTGAGTGACATTTCAGGCTTGTGCTGATTCTAGGGGTGTTACACTAGTCTAGATGTTAATTTCACATCTTGAAACCTGATAAGAATTGTATTTGATATGGAATTTCTGGAAAAGATTTTAGTGATATGAAGAGTCATTTGTATAGCTGTACTGGATTTTCTCATCTATATTTTTTTTTGGATCACTCATGTTCACACTATCGAAAATCGTGCATTGGATGGATGCCAGGTGTGGTGAAGGAAGGACGTCTGTTTTAAGATACACCCATATAGTGTGAACTGTCGTTCTGAATTAATCCAATGGTTGACATCCTATTACCTCAGGAGAGGTAATACACACTACATCAATTATCATATAGAGATAAGGAAAGAAATCATCTTTTGCCACTTGCTATAAAAAGTATGGCTAAATAATTAGTGGAAAAAGTTCACTTGCTTTATGTTATAAACTCGAATACACTATGTATCAATATCAATATACTAACGGTGGAAGAATTCTCAAGCTCTCAGAGTCTCTGCTACTGTTGGTACTGTAGCAATGGGCCCTAGGTATATATGCATGTATACATATGTATATACATATATATATATATACATATACATACATATGTAATTTTCTTTTTCGGGAAATTTAGAAAATGTCGAAATAAATATTAGTTATATTAATAAATCAGCTGAACAAAAATCTAAAATGCAAAGAAAAATATCTAAAACTCAAAAAAATATGAAACAAATTTTTTTAGGTTAGTATTACTTTCACCTACATGTTAAAACTATGTGCATGCATAAAAGTACTATTGTTTTCTCTATAATTAATTAAATGTGTTTAACATTAATAATTTCATAAATAAATATTGAAATATACAAAATTTGTGAACCTAATTTTTTTAGTCTTCTTTTGTCGTGCTCCATACAAAAAAATAAAAAACAGGCACGACGTAGACGCGCTAATCAAACTAGTAGTTTTTATTTATGGATTTTGAACGTCCTACAAACATGAAAACTTATCTAAATGTTCAGTGAGAATTTTAAATTGTAAATAGAATAAAATATTATATCCTAGCAGGGAAATGTCTTAATACCAAATTAGACCATAAAGAAAATATATGCCTAACTTTTACTTTTAGTTTCTAACAAAAATTTGTGTAATGTCAGATATTTGAATAATTTTGAATAGGCAGAACATTTTTGCGATGATTCCATTGACTTGTAGGCCCAATAATTATGGGTTTGGACTTTGGCGTTGCCTCTCTTCGGTAGACGCGCCCTTGATTTCCTTGATTTCAAGCATGGTTAAGTTTAGAATGGATATGTATGTGCATTATTATTTTCCTTTTAGCCCTTATGTCACTACTAAAAATTTATTTTTAAAGGCGGATGGTAACTCATTTGTACAGATATTTAACCACCCGTCTCTAATCAAATATCTGTAGAAATAAATGATTTACATAGACGCAAAAGAGACAGACTGTAAAGACCTATTACTAGAGGCGGTTCACTTAAAGAAACGTCTGTGAAAATTTATTACCATATGCGGTTTACTTAAGAAATCACCTGTGGTAATACGTTTTCATAGGCGGTTCCTTAAGCGGATCATCTTTGATAATTTGATTTGCACAGGTGGTTCCTTAAGTGGATCGCATCTGGTAATCAATTTCCAGAATTGATATTTTTTTACCCAAAAAGTGATTTTTTTGCACTCGAGGAACACCGTGAAGGCCATTGTAAGTCATAAGTCACACGATTTTTCGCGTGCATGTGGTTTGTGGCACTCGAACCTGGGACCTCTCAGCTCGCGCGATATGTTCTTACCATCCTACCACAGAAGTACTAGTAATAATAATTACATAAATAATCCTTTTGATCTGTTCTGTCTGAAACTTCAAATGACTATTTGGATATCTGAATGATTTAAATAAAAAAAAATTCAACTACAAAGTTGTAGATCTCATCGAGGACTATAATTTTTATATAAAATTTGTCTCCATCCGACTTAGTATGAAAAAGTTATGAATTTTTACAACTTATTACCAGAGGCGACTCACATAAGTAACCGCTTCTAAAAATCATCCGCATTGCCAGAGACGGTTCATATAAGGAATCATCTCTGGAAATGGGTTGCAAAAATTCATTATATTTTTATACGAAGTAGGATGAAGACAAATTTTATATAAAAATTATAGCCCTCGATGAGATCCACAACTTTATAGTTGAAAACTTTTTTTATTTGAAGCCATTATTGGATATCCAAATAATGACAAAGCAAAACATATATATGGATCTGATCTTAGTGAGAGGACTCATAAGAAAGCCAAAGACTGATCTTGGAAAGAAAGCTACTTCCACTTCTGTCTTTACTAGTGGTGCAAAAACTTATCTCAAGAGTGCTTCCTCTTTTAAGACTTGTGCATAATCATTCTCAGTTTGCCCATCCCAAGGTTCAAAGTTCTGGACAGATCCATTTGAATATGGCTCAAACTATTGATGGGGGTTAATATTTTACCATCTGATAATGACTTCAAATAAAAAAGTTTTCAACTATAAAGTTATATCTCGTATGAAAAATTTATGAATTTTTGCAACATATTACCAAAGTCGATTCACATAAGGAATCGTCTATGAAAATCATCCCCATTACCAGAGACGGTTCACATATGAAACAGCCTCTGTAAATACTCTTTCACACATATGACTTCTTATGTGGCCCGTCTGTGGTAATCATCTCTTTTAGAGATGGTTCACATAAGAAACCGTCTATGAAAATAATCTTTTACATAGATGGTTCACATAAGGAACCGTATATGGTATCATCACATTTCCAGAGGTGATTCACATAAGAAATCACCTCTAAAAGACTTTTTACACCAGGGTTCACATAAAGAATCATCTGTAGTAATCATCCCATTTGTACGACAACCGCTTGTGAAAATTTGTTTTTATAGAAGGTCCGAAACCGCAGGGGCCTGCTAAGACAGTTTGTCATTGAGCCCACTCTGGAAAGACACTGAGTATCCTGAAAAATAGTTTTTGTAATAGTGTGTTTTAGTGGGAAGGAAACCATATCTTTTTATTAGAAAAAAACATCACTATTAATCAACAGTTATGATTTATCATAACTCTTACATCCAGAGAGGTAAGAGGAGCACTAAAAGAAATCATCTTTTGTTATTAAAAAAATTGAGATAGGATTTTTCTTATGCGACTAACTTTTTATACAATGTACGAGCGGAGTTGGTATGGGATCGGACTCAGACATGTGGGCCCCAGTATCCAATAGGATCACATTGGTGTTGAACAATAGTCCAATTAGCTACAAGTCTTTGCGCAATTTTTTTAATTAGTTTTGGTTACCAAGATAAGCACGTTTTACTTTATAACGAGGGAAGAAAGAGCACCAAGGACAATCAGAAAGAGAGGATGACTGACTTTTCATCTTTGGCTTGAAGAAAGAGCAAGAATTGGAGGCTGAAATGTTGTCTGTTGATTGAAGGAGAAAGTCCAAGTCTCACGTTTCATTTGGAATGGAGAGGATGCAAGTCAGAGATCAACCAAATCCACATCACCATTATCAATGAGAGAGAGACAGAGAGAAGGGAGGGAGGTGTTTTTTCTATCCACTTTCCTTAGCGTGCAACTTGCAACATAAAAAGCAAAGAACTTTGTGCTTGTTGAGTGGATATGCTCGGATCTAGTGCAACTTTCCCATGCAACCAAAAACATGTCTATGTGATTCCTATCCAATAGGCCTCTCACATCAAATCACTTATAGAAGGAAAATGGATACAAATAATCTGTATTACCGATATAATATCCGGCAAAATATAAATATGGTACGAAAAATCTGCATCTAGTATAAACTAATACAAATACAGATATATCTGTTTTTTCTTCCCAGATACAAATTGGGATGTGGGAAGTGAAATCTGAAGTACAAGGCTGGAAATGGTCCAAATGGAGGCCAATGCCACGTAACTACGTAAGACATGATCATCCAGTGACTTCTATCCAAAATACTTTATCTATTGCTTACACAAAAAAAATGAAATGCAAGGCTGATCCGCTTGGAATTTTGGATGCCTCAACCACTCCAAATCATTACCTGCTTATGTGTTGGAATTCTTGGCTGGCTAGCTGCTGAATGCTTACTTCAAATGTTGACTTTGAATTTTGTCACACATCCACAGTCAAATAAATATGAATTTAGGCCCGACATGTATTTCTACCAATTCTAGTGTTACTCCGAGAACCTTTGTATTCATTCATACTCCGTCTAGCCACATTATTTATCGTTATGATTTCTAAATATCAACATAATCGCCGAAACATGGTTTTTTCACAAAATTCTAGTATTATATTTATAAAATCTAATAAAATAATAACTACAATAATAACATTATGAAAGCATTTTACGTGACACACATGATTTTCATGATTACAATATAAATATTTAAAGATCTATTCACAGTCAATGTTGCAAAAAAAAAAAAAACTTCATATACGTCTAAAACAACAAGTATTTGTAATCAGAATGAACATACTTTAAAAAAAATCTTACAAAAGTTAGAACATATGCCAGGCTGATCCACTTGGAATTTTGGATGCTTCCACTGTTTATGTGTGTTGTATCCTACTATGACAACTACTCCAAATCATGAACTGGTTACGTGTTGGAATTCTCTGGAACTACTCCAAATCTTCCCTCAAATGTTCTTTTTTTGAGGAATCTTCCCTCAAATGTTGACTCTGATTTCCATTTAGTCCATCAAATAAATCCAAATTTGGGCTCGACTTAAATACCTTTCTAGTAATTTGAGTGTTAACCCAAGAGCCCTTGTGTTCTTTCATTCAGACATGATTGAAGTAGCATCAGATTTCAGCTCCTGGAATGGGTTTGACCTCCTCACAGAAGAAAAAAAAAAAGAATGGGTTTGACCTGGTCAACCAATTCATATAGCATGGACCCCTCTGCTTCGTGGTCAACGGTCCAGTCAAGCCAACATGAATGGTCAGAACGGTCTTGAATTGAACACGTGTCAAATATGACTGCTTGAGCTGCGTTGAATTTGCCAATTTATGCAGTGAAGGAAACAAGAAGCAAAGAAAATATGGCAGCGGATTATTACATCGGTTTAGGAACCAGGCTACCAAAAAAACGTTTTTTTTTTTTTTTTTTGCTTTTCAGTTTAGTAGAATATCATCGCAGTTCCGAAAATCATGTGTATCACTAATGTCCCGTAGGAATGTTTCTCCAATATCACTTAAAAAAGCGGCAATGTCTTTTCCCAGAGTGATTCTAGATTATTTATTGATCCCTTAGGGAGCGTGAAGTGCTGTACCAAGATGCAGTGTGGATCCTATCTTATAAAGATCTTCTTGGTTGTGCCATAATATGGGAAATATTTATATTGATTGAAAATAAAATAAATGCAGAATCAAATAACAATTAACTAAAAGAACAATTGAGAGAATAAAACTAGGATTTTAGCAATATATAATAAAAGAAGGACAGAGACATGACAATGCCACGCAGCTAATATTTTGTGTGACCGAGATTTGATCTATAAAGATAAATGCAGAATTAAATCCTATTATAGTAACTATAAATGATCAATGCTTGGGTGGCATAACCTTATGTGCTCTATCCTCCATCCTCCCATTTAGACAAGACAATTATTCTTTCTGTATCCGTGAACACTCGCATCATGCCTCTACTAAGGGATTGCTCCCTTACCAATACCTTAAGTATGGTGGTTGCATCGTAGTTTCCCTACAAGAGTTCTTTTGCTAACCCTTAGGGTCTCTTTGTCACTAAGCCCTGATCTCAACTTGGTCTGTCTCCTCAACCTATGTGCTCAATCCTCGGATTTATGGCCAATCAAACAAAATTAAGACTATACCCCGATCTACACTAGGGTTGCGCTACATGGCGCATAAGCTCCCTACCCCAACGGATCTACTCAGACATCACAAAGATAATAAAGCAAGACATATTTTCAAAGAAGAACATCATGATATTGATATAAGATAAAGAGTACACGATGTTTAATACAAACTTCATGTCTTCCTTGTTTGCATGGCGAAGTATATGGAGGGACGATCTCAATAATGGATCTAATGATGGGATGGTGGGAAATAATATGGAAATGGTGGCGGCATGTTTCTAAGCGTCCTCTTTGTGTTGATATCTTGGATATAGATCGATGTTTTCTTTATAACCTTCATTGATTAGAATTTTGTGCTGCCTTTGTAAGATATTTGTCGTCAGGCTGTTCACGAAAATTGTTCCAGTTGACACCCTAGTCCCATACTCCCATTGAAGTTTGGTACAGTCAGGTGGTAACAGATCCCTTTTTCTTTTCTGAAAACTCCAACTAGGATAAGTCTTGTGTAGTTATCGTACATTTTTCAAGGGCTTTACAATTGTAGTCTTGGATTCACACAATTATCTCATTTTCCTACTAGTACAATAAATGAACAAAAATCTTATGCACCGGACAAGTAATCAAAATTAATCAAGATACTTGTAAAAACACGAGGAGATATGACACGTGCAATCACAAACGCAAATCCTCACGACATCTCTCTAACTTCACGGATCGATCAAGCACGAGAAATCCTATGAAGATCTCCAAATGTACAAGCCCTTTTTGTCGAGAGCTACAGATCATTATATTATTACGAAGAAAAACACGCAAACCTCAAATTTGTGCCACATTTACACGAACTCCACGGATTCAAGACGACGAAAGCGCGCTAGCTCCGGATCAAGAAGCGCTCATGGTGCCACACCTGCCGCCGTCGCCGGAGCAGCAGCCTTGCTGCCTTCCTGCAGCGAGATCACGGTCTCGAAGGCGCCGACTAGCGCCTTCACCTTGCTCTTCCTCGCCTCGGCGACAAGCCTGCTCGCCGTCTCCTCGATCACGTTGTTGAACAGCCCCTGCTCCTGCCTCTTCCCCTCCCCGCCGCCGTCCTGCCTCCGCCGCAGGACGACCACCTCGGCTCGTGAGGTGCCTGCATCTCTCGCCCCTGCAGCGCTGCTGCCGACCCTCCTGCCGGTGCTGACCCTGCCGCCTCTGCTCCTGCCGGTCGTGTCTGCGGCGGCCATGGCAGGCCTGAACTGGAGCCGTCTCGGGGCGGTGTTGCTGTTGTCGTCGGGGTTCAGCACCTTGCCGCGCCGGAACGTCAGCTTGCGAGGCGGCGGCTGCGTCGCATTGCTCGAGGGGATGGTGGGTGCAGGCTTTGGTCGCCTTGCAGTTGCAGTTCTTGGTTTGGCAGATTTTTCTGTAGGATGCGAGCCAAAAATTGTCATCCACGTGCAGTGCAAATATGTAACATACATCGCAAGATTTTTAAAAAAGAATTTACCGAAAAAGTTAAACCCGACGAACTAGGCATCTTTGCATTAAGAAGAAGAAATGCATCCAGATTCAGAAAAGTATTTGCATTAAGAAGAAGAAATGCACAAGAAGCACAGCGTGATAAATCTGTAAATTCACTGATTTGCTTTGTTGCACACACTGCAAAATAACTTATAACAGGCATTGTGAACTAACATGCGAAATTTATAACTACTGTCAAATGCATAATTAAGCAACCCATGATATAGGAAGCAATCATGTGACGATTCAAGAGATGCCGATATACCTTTGCGAGGTCTGCTCTCTTTATTGTTAACCTCTGGTTTTCGCACTTTCGGTGAAGCCGTCTTCAAAACTCTCTCTTTAGCATCCTTAGCATCAGCAGCAGAATTTTCTGTTCCAGAAACCTTCCTAATGTTCTTGATTGGGGGAGCAATTTTTTCTTTTCTGACTACTCTCAATTTTACACTCGAGATAGGCTTGGCAGGCATGTTTACAGAACGAAACAGTTTCACTGGACCTGTTATTACCTTCTCTTCTCCCTTATTTTGCAAAACTTGAGCATTCTTGACAAAATTCTTCACTGTCATCTTTCGGTCAGTCATTTTCCCTGAAGAAAGCGATGGAGACGGAGCGCTTTTCGCTCCTGAAGCCTTCAGCTTTGCCAATCTAGCAGGTTTGGCAGATGAATCGGTCGCGTTAGATGGTGATGGTACATTGATCTCCTTAACCTTTGGCACAGCTGATGAAACAGTAGGGCTGAATTTCTTCTCCCTACTGAACTTTGTCGTACCACTAGCATCTGCCCTTTTTCTCATTGTGTTTGGTCCGCTTGAGATTTCAACAGTTGCACCTGTAGCCTTCGGATGCGACTTTCTTCTGCTATTCTGGGTTGAGACAGTGTTTCTGGTTACACTCGATGTTGCTTTCGCCTTCGGTTTTACAGACTCATTAGCTGAACTCTTTGATTTAGTCCCAAGCCCAGCCTGTTCATGCTTCTCCGAGGCCATCGCAATCTGAGTAATCCTCTTCTCTGAACTTGCACGATCATTTGCTGATTGATCAGACACAAGTTCCAGAAGTGAATTTTCTCCATCTTCGTGTACATCCTCGGAAGGCAGAATGGCATCCTCCATGTTTTCATCGGATGCATAGCTGTCCTGGATGGCTAATGGCATCTCCAGCTCAATGCTAACAGCCCCATCAGATGGCTCTCCATCTCCACAGTCTGCCACATCATCATGAGAGATGACGAAGCATTTTGCATCAGTTGGTACGTTTCCAGCCACAAAAGGTTCAGATGCTTCAGCTGACAAAAATTCTTCTACGCAGGGAGTGCTGTCAGAATGATCAGCTGCTCTTTCCAGTGGTGCCTTGGGACTGGTGAATTCAAGCTTAGCAGGAGCAGCAGTATTACCATCTCTTACATGACAAATCTTCAGCTTCTGGTCCTTGCTTCGCCTAGCTCTTTGTGGTAGTATGATTTCAGCCCGGTTGCATTCCTGGTTCCCAGTGCTCGCACGGCGCAATTGTGCACGACGAACAGGCCAGTATTTCTTGGATTCAGAGGAATGCCGGATCCCAAATTTGCAGTTGTCATGGCAAGAGCTAGTGGATGGTCTTAGGTAATGAGGGACTGGCTTCTCCTTCCTCTTAGGATCAGGTTGCACGCTGTTGCCATCTATAATAGCTGGAGAATTTATCAGTTGATCTTCGATTTTTGGTTCAGCTGATACAGGAGTTGAGGTGATAACCTCTTTGATCACTTCTTCAGTCATTAGAAGCACAGGTGCTGCATTGCAGACACAGGTGTGAGCACACAAGAAATTGACATAGTGATACCATAAACAAGATTTTAACGACGATGTACAAAACAAGCCACTTCTGTGTTTAACATCAAAATTATTGCCCATATCTGCCGCTTTTTCGTTACTGAATAGTGAATAAACTTGTTCAAGATGTTCATCACCTAATAGTAAGAACTTGCCGCAGAAATATGCTGCATTGATGGGTTGCTAGTTTTCCTTTTAGTTACAGTAATTTGTCATCAAAGCAAAATACTACATGTTGATGCAAGTCAACCATATTATGACATTGACACCACTCTTCTTCCTTTTTTTTAAAAAAAAGCATTGACACAACGCTAAAATATGTACTAGAATATAAGGGACCAAAAGTAATCAAGAGTACGGAATATTCGCATCCATGCCGCTGTGATTGTGTTTTTCTAACTTGTATAATTTATAATCTAGCTAATCATGCTTTCCCTTTATTTATATTTCTGTTGCAGTTCTGTAAAGGCTGCAATCAGATTCTTGAAAAACAAATGAAAAACTAATTGGTGGCATATTTCTAATCTACCACAAGAAAGAATCCAAAACGTTACCTCTCGCCGGTTCTTGATGGCAATCCAGAGGCGCACGGCGAAGTCAAGAAAGGCGGAGGCGGAGCGACGATAGGTCGGGTCAATTACGGAGGCAGATCAAGCAACGCCGGGGACGCGACGAGAAGAATAGCTTCTGCTCGCCGCCGCCGCCGAACGGGCTAGCAGCAACTGCTTGCCGTTTTGTTTGTCTCGCCTGAACTGAACGATCGGAAGCGAGAGAGAGAGAGAGAGAGAGAGAGAGAGAGAGAGAGAGAGAGATGTTGCTGATGAGGTGGAGCTTGGAGGAGGTGGAGATGGAAGAAAGCGAGGAGGGAGGGAGATATGAGAAATAAATTCTATATAGCGTTGCTATATATTCTCGGATAGCACTATCTAAATAGTCGCTATTTATTTTTAACGTAGATCTTAAAGTGATGATAAGATCTACTCAAGTTAATAACTTATATTAAGTAATAAACATGCAAGATAGTTACCCATTTAGGTGAAATTTACCACTTTAAATCATATTAAGAACAAATGACGGTCATCTAGTGATGCTGCATATGCAACGGTTGCATAAAATTTATTTCCAGAGATGCCCATGCGAGGTGTGAGGGAGGGAGATGTGTAGGTGCACCGGGTCCATGGACTGTTGAGCTTGTTTTTCCTATGATTTTTTGTTTGGTTTGGTCTGAGTTAGAATGGTGGTTCTAGAGGTTTTAACGGGAAGTATCAGGTGGGTTAGGAGAGGAAAGTAGAGCTTTCTAGTCTAAAAATAGTGTGCTTTAGCTTAAAGACATGAAATCGAACTGCATGTATAGAATGGTTTGTAAGTCAAGAGAGGATAAACTACTGTGTCAGTTATGACTAGTTCAGATTTGTTGACAAAGAGCCTATTTATAAGAGTTAGGTATTTGGTCGGCGTTAGCTGTCTCCTGTGGCCTACTAACTCGAAAAGATTAATTAACGGTGCTAATTAAATATGTGAGGATTGCTGGTGACTTCCAAGAGTGGTGGCACGATATTCAACTCTTTGGTGATTTTGACCGCTTGGTCGGTGTGGAAGCTTTGTAATCGTTGTATCTTCGACAATGCTCAACCCAGGATACCACAATTACTAAGAGAGATCAAAGAAGAGGCTAGCTTATGGTGCTTAGGAGGGGCTAGGAGATTGCGGTCTTTGTGGCCGTGAGCTTTCGGTCGGGGTAGTTTATATTTTTAGTGGCACACATGTATCCAAATACTAACCTGGCCGTTGGTACGGCTTTGTAATCGGACGCTATCATTTTCTTCTTTTTAATATAATGACACGTAACTCTCCTGCGTGTTCGAAAAAAAAAATATCCTTGCACCATGCCAATCAAAACCACGAATTTGTTTCTCAAGCAAGGACAAACGTTTTATTTATTCGATGCTACCTGAACGAAATTTAGCAGATTATAGCCAAATCTCAAGACAGAACCATCGTTAGTACAACTCGAAGTTACTTCCTTTGCAAACCATGCTTCTCTGAAATCATCATCCAAGGAAGGTGTCCACCCAAATCGCACTACACAGGCACATCACCGTGTTTTTTCTTCTTCTTTTTTCCACACGCAGCACCGTGGTGTGTGCAAGACCATGCGTGCAAGGCTGATTAGGCCCCATCTCAACACAAAATGTGTTGAAAAATGTGATTAGACTTGGATGTGTTGAAAAATGTGATTAGACTTGGATGGATGGAATCTGCTGAGCTGAACCCACCGACCTCCAACCCAACTCCCCATCTCAACTTCCTCCATCTCAATCTAAATCTGTCCTCACTCATTGACAAATCATCACCATGTGCTTCTCACGAGAACAATACAATTAAATAGCCAATACCTTTTCTGTTAGTGCTCCTGCCATTTGTTTATCTGCATATGTACACTACTGCCTCTGCCTCGAAGAACTCTGAACTCTACGCTTGTAGTATACATAAAATAGTACAGCAGCAGCATCTGCAGAATCACACATCGCTCTGCAGGTGGCATGCAAACTTGATCCGATCTCAAGGTCATCGACTGAAGTATATTGACACCAATGTGATGCCTGAAAATTGTATAGTAGGAATTGTTTTGACAGAGTTTAATATGCAAGCGTGAGTTAGCTTGTTCCTTCCTATCTTTGAAACTTTCGGTTTATCATTGATCTAACTGAGATTTGAATCGTTGGTTAGTTTGTTTCTATCATACAGTTAATGTTGATGACAAAGCAGGGCCAACCTTCAAACATTTTCACAAGGAACTGACTGACTTTCTTGACAAAATAATCGCTCCATGATGTATTAAAACTAATGAGCAAGATATTTTTTGCTGCCACCTTGACCTTTTTTTAATAATAGAATAGAATATCCTAGCCTTTTAACATAAGAGTGGCTGGCCACAGTTATTATTATATAGTTATAGTACTCAGACAGCTAAATCACACATTCATGATGATAAAATAACTTAAACGAATAAAAACCAACATAATTTAGATATCGAGAATTTATTAAGTATTAATCTTATTACTAAATCTCTATCCATAGTTGGTGAAAAATTGCATCACCCTGACCTAACAGTAGCAAAATGTAATCATCTAGCAGCACAAAATCAAAATCACAATTTCTAATGATGGACTAGCTACAACAAATCAAATCCAGACATTCAGAATGATAGTAAAATTCTGCTTCAAGTTAGATAAGGCAATTCGACACGACAATTCGATACTACCTTTCAGTTCAGATGAGATCCA
The DNA here is from genome assembly GCF_958298935.1 of Phragmites australis. Classification (NCBI taxonomy): domain Eukaryota; kingdom Viridiplantae; phylum Streptophyta; class Magnoliopsida; order Poales; family Poaceae; genus Phragmites; species Phragmites australis. The sequence goes on along the minus strand of NC_084942.1, from coordinate 20,871,548 downwards.
CACAAACCGCAGTTCACTGAAGCTATAACTGCCAAATGTTCCCTAGAAAACTTACTACAACTACAGACGAGAGACTAGACTAAACACCGAAACAGATAGCGATAGACCGACAAAATTAAAGAGCCGAGATAAAAAATCGACGGTGCCAGATCAGTTCTAGCCTTCCTTCTTAGTGTATTCTCGATGGTGCTTAGGGCTAGGTTTGGGTAGCAAAATGAAAGCTAGCTAGGATTTTTTTTTTTATTTGTTCAATGTGAAAGAACCAGATCGGTCTTGCTTGGTGCCCAGCCTTTTTGTCTTTCCTAGTGTTGAATGTAGTAACAAAACTAGGGGTGTTTGATAAAGGAAATTTTTATTGATCTCAGACTATTACATTAAGGTGATACAATCGTACTGAGAACATTCCTGGTCTCCCGCAAAAAAATGTACATAGCCTAAAAAGAGAAGAGAAAACATAAAATGTTTAGCAGAGGTCAAAAAGGGAGATGCTAAGGGGCTCCGATCCGCCGGTTAGGCCGTCACCATAAACCTGGATAAAACACTCTCTGACCACTTTCTCCAAATGCTGACACGTCACTGTAACAATATCCTGCGAATTCAACTTCTATAAAATAGCCCAGGTACGGAGCCAGTGAGTACAGAGGTAGATAACCTGCAAAGGAGATGAAATAATTCTTTTATCAAATACCATATCATTCCTACATAACCAAGATGACCAGCAAGTAGCAGCCGTCCCCAACAGGACTTTTGGTTTTAAGTCCTTCCTAATACCCCGTAACTAAGTACCGAACCTATGTAATATACTACGTGGCCGAAAGAGTCCTGAAAAGATGTTTAGGATATTGCTATTGAATCTATCTTTATTATCTTAGTAGTTGGTTAAAAAAAGGGAGCCTCCACGTTTATCTCAATGCCTAGAAAATCTCATGTTAGTTTAGTAAAAGGGAAAAAAAAACTACACCATTTAAGTTGATGGGTCTAGATTATGACGGTCGAGATAAACATGTGAATTCAAATAAAATACGATATATAGATTGGTTGATGCTACATGCTTAATTTAGAAAGACCAGGAGTCCCCGTGTGGATGTGTGGTGATAGAAACCTAGACTCAGTTTGGTTCTAAAAGAGGCCGAGACTCTAACTAATGCCAAAACAAAATTGATAGTACTATTTGCAAAATTGATATTAGTACTATTTCTCCCTGTCTGATCCATCGATGCTCGAGAAGATAGATAAAGCTATAGCTCAGAACTTCACCTCAGATCTAAAATTTATACCCTAATATAAAGTGGTCGAAGTATCTATTTTTAATCTATATCTATATCTATACCCCTTATAATGTACTGGTTCAATTTTTTTCTATGTCCACACAACCTTCTGCCCTCACACAGATGACCTATCCTCCATCCACCTTAATCGATGCACCAGAAATCATGCTTCCTCAAAATGAAGCGCTAAGATCTCTTCTCAAATAACTTCATCAAATCCGATGGCCCAAAGCGCCCGGTTCATCCAACACTCATGAGCCCACTATTGTTTCGCCTCCTCTCCGAGTCTCAAACGTGCTGCTCCTCTCCCGACTCCCGAACGTGATGCCTCTGCTCCTCTGCTTCGTTCGTTTGCTCCATACCCCCCTTCTCTGGTCCTCGATCCCATCTCGAACAGAAACGCGTTTGATCCCCCAATCCCATCGCCCTTCTCCGACGATCCCCTCTTCTCCTCCACCCGACTCTCTTCTGCGTCGTCGCCCTTGAGCCACTCTGGTCATCCACGACTGTTCCGCCGCCCGTGTGCCGCTCCGGTAGGCCACAATTGGGCTGCAGCCCGGTCCACCCGTGCGCTCTCCGCTCGCCCCCTCTCGTCACCAGTAAGCTAATATAAAGTGGTTTAAATATCTATTTTTAATCTAAAATAGAAACAAGATTACTCATCCAAACACCTCCGGTACATCCTGCGCTCTAGCTCCATAAAATTTTGAAACTACAGATACCAAACTCTTAAAAAATTTAAAGCTAAAGCTTTGCGCACACAGCCTCCACGCCCACAATGAAGTGCAGCTCATCTTAGTTGTTCCCCTGCTCCTTTACAGAGGATGAAGTGTCACGAAGAAATTATAAGAAACTAAAAAAAACTTTTAAGCATAATTCGCGCATTCAAATATTAAATACTTAGTCTAGCCACGCAATTTGCTCCGACCACCATGTTAGTTCTTTATATTTATATTAAAAAAACTCACAATTTTTTAATCGGTGCCCCCTTCATTCATGGCTAGGTCCGTTATAGCTAGCGGGGGACAGCGGACACGTACCTCCCGTAACCCCACACACAATATTACACTCTAATCCTTCGTGTTTTACGTTGATATTGGTAGTGAATTTCATTGTAATTTTGCTTAGAAAATCTATTGCGTCACCCATATTCTAGCCTCCTAGGAGCACATGTAGTTGATTGTTGTTTCTATAGATTGCCATTTTTTGGCTCATTGCTGGGAAATTGCATGGGAAGTTAATGACTGATATACAATATTGACCAAGTGCTTAAGGAGGTTAATCGATATCCACGCATACTACTTGATCGGTCGGGGTGATCAAATTGAGTCACATATTTAGAAACTAATTAATAAACTGAGTCACACTATATATATACACATATCAAGTTTATTCTGTGCCTAGGTGCGAAATAGATTTGCGCTGTGCCTAGGCCACGTCCATCCACAACACGCAATCGGTAGCACCCTTGGCGCCTACACCATAAGAGTTGGAGCTGCCGGAAGCGCCATAGCTGGCCCAGTCGTAGTAATTGGTCGAGCCGCACCGGCCTTTGTAGTCGTCCCCGATGACACCGTGGTAGCCGAAGAGCTCAAGCGACATGGAGGAGGGCTCTTCGTCTTACCTCATCGGCCAGAACTATGACGACTCCCATGGTCACAATGGCACGCTTGCTGCTTACCTGATGAGTCATCTAATCACTCGACTACTTGATTACCTAGCTGCTAGCTTGCACGGTGTCACTGTTTACGTACTTTGAAGTAGTGAGTTGATATTTGTGAAAAAGTTACAATCACATGACAAAGAAGTACATAATTATGATCAGAGAAGGTACCGAGTTACGCTCACATACATATTTGTAGTAACTGATATATCTTGTGGATCACAACTATACTTCTTTTAGGATCATAACAAGAGGTATGCGTAGAGGTAAACAAGTTACGATCATATGATAAAAAAGTACATAATTACGACTAGAGAAGGTTACCGAGTTACGATCATACATATTTATAGTAACCAACCTATCTTGTGAATCGCAACTATACTACTGTTGGAATCGTAACTGGGGGTGTACACAGAGATAAATAAGTTACGATCACATAAATATGACTAGAGAATGTTACCGAGTTGCGACCATATATATTTGATCGTCCAACATTTGACACAGTAGTCTCATACGATCGTAACTGAGGGTGTGTGTAGAGGTGAACAAGTTACGATCATATGATAAAAAATAGTATAGTTGTGACTATATATATTTGTAGTAACTAACCTATTTTGTGGATCGTAAATATATTGCTTTTAGGATCGTAACTTGGGTAGCGCAACAGTGAATGTGGAATTAGGATTTCCATAGACCTGATCACTACAGGGCAAGATGAATGTGGAATTAGGAGCATAACCATAAAATTGTCTTTTTTCACGTCACTAGGTTAAATTAATTAAGTATGTTTATCCTATAATTTGTTTGCTTGTCCACTAAGTTCATTGATAGTTCGGTTTGGGGTTACTAGGAATACTAATTTTTGAATGCTTTCGTAACTTCAATTAGGTTTATAGTAAATGTGTGCTATCAGGTTATTCAGTTCTCGCAATTTTGATTTGTTGTAAATCCTAAACTGTGGTATTGGAAAGTGCATGATTATGTTGTGGTAATTTGTATACCAAATTATACATGCTGCAAAATATCAGATCAATGATATAGCTTGATATTATATTTATGCAGACTACTTACAACCATTTATTTAATGATTTTTTAGTGATGAATCCTCCCGGCAGCTTTATGGGAGGGTCAAAGCTTTCTCTATAGAGACCACCCAGGAGGCTTGATGTTTCGATGTTAGTTCGATCACTAGGGTTAAACCTGCAGGGGAATCTGGTGGAGCACAAGCACCGCCGGGAGCGGAGCAATGCCCAGCGGTGAGGATCAACCCAAATCCTCTAGCTAATGTTCAAAAACAACCTGCTGCCAAGCGTGCCGCTGCTTCGGATCGTACATCAACTGACAACGATGACGACTTCTGCTGCCTCTCCTCTTTGGGCCATATGCACAAGAAATAGTGCATTAGTACATGTCTAGTCAATAAACTAACAAAGGTTAAGGGCAAGTCAACCGCTGCACATCCCATCGCGCCAACTGTAAAGGTACATGTATGTGATCTTGTACTTCCTTCATGAGATCCTAAGCTGTCATATTTTGTATTTTTCACTCATGTCTCCATGGATTTATAACTTGTTTTTTAATCATGTTATAGCCTTCCAAAAATGTGGTCAAATATGTTCGGCCGCCTACTGCCTGTTCTGCCCCTGCAATTTTCAGTAGATTTCTCGATCACCTAACAATGAGTCAGCGTACCAAAATAAGAAATATGGGATTTGGAGGCCTCCTGCAGGTATCGGCATATGGTTTGGAGAGTTGGAACCTATTAAAGTTTTTAATGGATAGGTTGAACCCCAACAATATGAAGCTTGAACTTGGGAAAGAGAAGGATCTGTAAATCACCCCATGGGCTGTGAAAAGAGTACTTGGCATACTTCTTGGTGATGGAGATCCACCTCTTCCGACAAAATCTGAATAAACTAAGGCACTAAATGATTTTAGGGATTTCATATGTATTGAAAACAATGACTAGGTGACAGCATAGTATCTCCAGATTCTTTTGGAAACTGGCGAGCTAGATGACGAAACTACAGTCTGATTTTTCTTTATGGTTGCTTTTAACAAGTTGCTGCTCCCAAACACAAACAAATATATCAAGGGGAAGGATGCATATACGACTCTTGACCTGTCCATCATACTCGGTATTAATTGGTGCAATGCTGTGGTGGATGACCTACGTGACGCTGCACTGTCCTGGAGGATAGATAGGGAGAAGAAAGGAATCAAATCAATCTCGGGTTGCGTAATTTTCTTGATAGTGAGTTTCTGTACTAGTTTGTGATATAGATTATAGTAAATATTGATTAGTTCTTAAGATCATTGATTACTACTTTAATTCATGCTTTGTTCTTGTCACTTTGCTCTAGGTTTTCTATTGGACAACCTAAGATGCCACCATCAGGTTACGCACACCGATACCACACGCGCAAAGTTCTTCGATTCCACTGTAATTAATCGTATAAAAAATGCAGACAAGAAAAAGGATAACGATGGAAAGGCTTCATTTGGCACCCTGCACGTGAGTAGCAAACATTGACTCCCCTGTTATTCAATGCTTAGCCATTTAATAGTTTTCTTTTTTGCATTATCTATACCAAGGACTTACTTTTTTTTGCATGCAACTTCGGAACAACGTCAACACTTGCTACTACATGAGTGACCCAATCTTGTCACAAGACGCAACAGTGGAAGAACCTATGCAGGTTGCTTCATTCCCTAACATCCAGGCTGAGATTAGCGAATTGGTTGCGCAGGCTGTAACCAGGATGCTGAAAAGAGAGGCAATGGAAGCTTTGGCCAAATTTGATCATGAAGATGAAAGAGCAGTGGGTACCATAAAGACGGGACGGTGATGCTAAGGGATGCACATCACGAAGTAATTCGCACTGTGAGGCGGATTCTTGAGAAGGATAGTGAACAACCTGTTGAAAACCCACTCAACTGATCTAACACACGCCATGGTGCAAGTACATTGCAAACTCACAAAGCCGATGGTCCAGAGAAGGACAACAGGAGTAAGACCCTCTTTCCATATTGTAATTGAATAGTATCATGAATGTAAAGTATTGTGTGTATGTTAACTAATACCTTCATTTTGTAATAGTTAATCATGCATCGAGTGACTGTGGTAATGATAAAGAAGATTCAATATCTAAAGGTGGTGCACCAGAACTGATGCTGCCCCTAGAACCAATGGAAATGGAGTGATCGATCCATATTCCGAATGGTAACGGCATAAATGGCATTCCACTTTATGAAATTTACTTTTTAATACAAAAACTAGCTTTCATACTAATTAGTTCATCATTCTCGAGATTGTGTGCCGAACAAGGAGATACACCTGGACTTGCGTGTGAAATCATCCTCAACCTATTAAGAAGGAGATGAGTCAAGAATCAAGATTAAATATGCTATTAACAAGCGGATGTACGACAAAATCTAGCACAAGGTGAGGAATAAAGTAGAGCAAATACTTAGGATCTAAAGATAAATTTTAGTGGGTTGCTTTAGTGATGTTGACACATTTAATTAACCCACATCTTAAGTATTTTAGGCTACTTCATTAAACCAAGCTCTGATGTCACGCTATGAGAAACCGTCCAAATAGTATTGTAATTAATCATTGAGTCAATTATTTACATAATCATGACCGCAATGATTAATCATAATACCATCCCGGTAGTCCCAACATGTGTTTTATACCCAAGATCGGAACACATACCTTTCCAGAATATGTCATCACAACCAAACTTAATAAAGAGCGAGTAATGAAATTATATTGCAAGTCTTTAGAGGATTGTCATTTACAACAATTTACAACACTCGAATAGTAGGATGATAAAAGAACAGTCTCACCTCCTAGCCACCTAGAGATACTACGCAACGAAAAATAAGATCTATAAACAATAAAAGATAGGTGAATCTATTTGCCCTGAGGCACCACCCCAAAACCTCATCACTCGAGTAGTTTGCACTACTCCTTCCCGTCCCCTACATCGGTGGATATGAAGTAACTAAACACTAGCTCCTCCTCACCTGTAGCACCCGTAAAAACAATGTGATTACGAAGGTACTTACAAGACTTAATCCATAATATGTACATATAATAACCCACTCTAAGAATTATGCATTTGGATGGGTTAGCAAGGAATCGGCTACAAGGTTAAGTAGATTCATATGCAAAAGCAATTTTTAACACAAATGTGTGGACATCTACACTTAACCACATATACCCTTCTATCCTGAAATCCCTAACATAAACATATTTGTAACAAAATCATCTTATCTCATCAACAGCCATCACCGACCATGTCCCAACATACCATACCATCATCCCACATCGGTACTCTATGACTGTTACAAATGGACAGAAGCATGCTTAAGATCGAGATCACGGTAATTTGAATTGTTTTTACACCTTGCAGGGGTATATCTTTACCCACACGTCATGAGGACCATTCGGCTTGTGTGACCACATAGGTCAACACAAGGGGGTACTCGTGACAACCTTTCTGAAGTAAGCTCCAATAGTTTGAACAGATGTCTCTAGGTGCGGGATTCATCTAAAACTACTCATAGAGCAAACTAGATACCCTTACAAGCCTATTATGCCCACGACACCCGAGACGTGCAAGCCAAAGGGTCACAGCTACACGAGGTATTCGACTTATCCTTCCTATAATAAGATATGTGGTTAGTATGGAAAGTGTTAGGGCCAACTGCAACAACGGTCAATGCTTAAACGATGTAAGCGGTCCATGGCATACGGGTTCCTCTCTCGACCTACCCTTAGCATCGCTCGCATCTCGCCTCATTATTACAACTCATACTTCCCAACATCATTATTATTCTTGTGAACAATAAATGAGCCATAAGCTCGCGAACAATGGTTGAACCACTACTCGACTTCTACCGAGGACCTATCCATTGCTAAGCATGTCGGAGAAAACTTTCAAATTCAACAACAACATTGTTAACCCAGGTTACAAGGATACGGATCATCAACAATTCAAGTTAGAAGTAATACAGCAACATAGGTTCTACCCATATAACCCGACATTGAACGTTAACATGCATAACTTACATAAGCAATAACTTATCAGTTTAGACTCCACATGATCCAAATTATAAGGTGAAATTTGCTTTGATGCTTGCCTTGCTGCTTCGGCTCCTACCTGACACTTCATGCACAACACTCACAAAACTCTGGCGGTTCAGTGTCGCCTTCGATCACTTGGATAGTCGGCACGTCGCTCTCTAAATAAGTTGAGAATGCATCGAATAAGAAAATGATGATGAAAATGCATGCTTGAATAATAATAAAGTGTCGTGTTTCGAAAAAATTTACAAAAGATCGACAAATGACTAGGATGGAAAAGGTTCGAACCTCGGATAAGACGTCCTAAGTCCATGAGGCTTTGAGCAGCTGGCGGTTAGACTGCGGGGTTTGACGGCAGCACCTTAGTGAGATCGCCGACGAAGGCTCCGACAATGCCTTCAGCCACGAAAGGTACAAAGAGCTCTAAGAGACTAGTGGAGTGCTTCTAGGGTGGTTTGGACAACATTCACCGAGCCAAACTTGGAAAGCTTCATGGATGGGATCTAGGCTAGGGTGGAGCTCGAGTCTAAACGGAATGGACACCGATTAGGGTTCGGGAATAACGGGAAAATGGTAGGATATGTCTCACCTAGCGTAGGGTAACTTTCTATTAGAGGGGATCACTCCAGGGAAGCTCCGATTCAGAGATCGGGCTCCGGGGCGACGTGCGGGCTTGAGGTGAATGAACGCACGTAGAAACTCCTCCGGCTAAGAGGAGGAAGGGGATGAGCTCGGGGAAGCCTTCAGGAAGCTAGGAGAAGTTCTCCCCGTCGATCTCCAGTCATCAAACACGTCGAGGTGGATATCTCCTTCTCTCTCTAGGGTTGAGTGAAGAAAATAGTGTGAGAAGAAAAGAAAGAGAGAGCGAGAAAAAGTGATCGATGCACTTAAGTGGCTCTGCGCTCTGGCAGTCAGACAACGGGAGCTGCCGATCGGATCGTGCAAACGGTCTTTTTTCTCTTTCTTCCTTTTCCTATTCTTCTTCTACTCCAACGTCCTTAGGGTTTTTCCTAAATAGCTCTAACCCATTTCCACTCACAAAATTACTTACATTTCGGTGGGGAAAATGTGTAAAGGTTCCAAACGTAAAACCTTCAAAATCCGAGTGAACGTTTTAAAAATAATAATAATACACGTAAAACATAATGCCATGATGATTATGTATACTTAATTACGTAATTAACATCTTGGGATGTGATAGCTTCACCGTCGCCTGCACCTCCACCGCCTCTCTGGAGGTCCTCGAGCTCGGGGACGCTATCGTGGGGCTCACCCTCGAGGAGGCACGCAGCCGGGTGGACCACTTGCAGGATCGCCTCGGTGTCTCTATTCCCAGCGCCGCCACCACAAGCAATGAGGTGGCTGCGGCGCTCGCGAAGAATACGGAATTTGACGTGGTCATCGAGGAGGTGCCGAGCAGTGCGTGCATTGCGACCATCAAGGTGACACTGCAGGGCGGGGGCGACGACCGATGACGCGTAGGGTGAGGTCGGTGCATAGGGCGGGGGTGACGGCTGACGACACGCAGGGCTCAAATGAAAAACGAGAACCCCGCTTGAAATTTTCCGATTAAAAATAGGATTTTGAAAATATGGTCGAAAAAATAGCAAAACCGTTTTCGACCCCATTTTTTTAATTAAGTTTCCCGTTTTTATCCTATTTTCGCATAAGTCCCTAAGATCCGAAAACAACCGGGAAAAATGTAGAAAACGGGACGGGATAGGATTTCTCCCACCCGTTTTCATCCCTACATGAACTCTTGTCTAGCACAATCCAATAATTCCAATAAATTTATCAAAAAAGCAAGACCTGCGAATGAAAACCTAACCGTTAGAACCCAGAAACATAGATGTCCATCATAAACTTTAGGTTCTACAGTTGGTCAACACGTGTTCTTACCCTGACAATATGGACGTCGCTGCTGGGCTCTCCCATGTGCAGCGACAATGGGAGGTGCGCCGCCAGGCCCTGGAGGTGGTATGTGACGGGGGAGAGGGAGCAGGAGGATGGTGGATTGACAGCGCCGAGATCCATGGTGAAAGAGGGGGTGGAAGCGTGGAGAGCGAACTAGGACTAGGAGGGGTAGGTGAGGCAGGAGAAAGGAGGTGGGAGGTGGTGGCCAAAGGAAGAAGAGCAGTGATGGTAGGGTTAGTAATTTATTGGTGTCAGATGGGGTGTTAACCGTCTGATAACATTTTCGACCGCTGAGATGGTGTGGGGAAAGACAAAGATGGCTTGTGGTGGTGGTGTTGCTCGAGTGTCTGTTGTCTAATGCACGGGGTGCTAGACTGGTTTCGGCGCCAGAGTTTGTTGCTGGTGTAAAGAGGGAATCGGCCAGGGGCTGTCAGGTTCTGTTCCTCCGCGCCAATATTCATGGCATCTCAAGATCACGTGCTAAGCCAGCCTGCTAATCAAGTAGTGAGCAACCATGTCTGTGGATATATAGAACATGCAACAGATGATTGTAAAGCATGTATATGTTCTTGACCAAAGCAGGCATTTGTACAGGACGCAGTTTTTTCCCGCTTGTACAGGCCCAGGCAAGCATTATCATTGTTTGGCCGTTGGAGACTTGAAGTTATTTTTTGGCCGTTGGAGACTTGAAGATCCGTGCATACATTTCCTCTCTCCTCCGTCTCTGCCCTCTGGCTCGTCGTATAGCTAGCCCTATGTGTGAGCCGAAGCATTTTTTTTTTTTGTGAAGCCGAGCCGGAGCAATTTGTTGCGATGGCAATAGGTCGCTTCTGTCCTCCTCCGGGTGCAGGTGTGCTCATCACAATAATAGTGTTTGGGACGGAGACTTCAGAATATGTACTATGGCTACAAATGTGCAGCTAAATCTGTAGATCTCAGATCAATGCCTAGCTTAAATCTATTGTTTTGTGCCTATCTGCAGCTTTGCGGATTCACTCTGATATATTCAATATGGATCATTTGTTGCGTTAATTGTGAACAACACCATGGCAATGATTTTTAAAATGAATGTGCGATTTGAGAGAAAACGTGTTTGAAGTTTTAAAATTCATCCAAATTTCCCACCCCGTTACTCGGACGCGCATCTTCTTATTTTGCTTCACAAAGTCACCGAAATATATAGTAATATGAGTCTAGATGAATAGTATCATGACATTATTTACTGTGGCAAAATATTGTAGCGATTCTACTGTTTATAGAGGTACTGTAGCAGATAATCTAGTACGTCCATTCCAGATATAACGGTTCAGAAACGCTAATATTATGGTACTGTTCATCCTTTGATTTTGCCGATATGATTGCCCGTTACTCACACCGCCGTATGCCTCTCTGGTTTCTACCCACCTCCAGTCTAGGGCATCCTATGCATCGGGTAGCCGAAATTTGCCACCGATGGCATAGCCTATTCGGCTCATTATATGGCACATCAACAAGGGCTAAGCCCACAGACGCAAGGTAATCCTTTTTCTTTTTCATGTATCAATTACTAATTTATTCTTTTTTATTGACCTATGTTTTTCATATGCATTCAACATTTTCAAAGATTTGGTTTAAAAATTAATAAAAACGACTTCTACATTTTACGTGAGAACATTGAAACAACTAATAAATTCATATAGTAATTTTGAAACATTTCAAAACACTTGTTACAATATTTTGTAAAAACTAGTTCATCATTTTTACGAAAATGTTGAAGTAATACACTTAAATACTAATTTTAAAAAATAAAAATATGAAAATATGTTCATAATTCATCTTGTTTTATTGTATTAATTCTAAACAATACTGTGATTCAAATGAATTTGAAAACATGTCTACGGTTGGAGAGAGAAAATTACGTTTATAATTTGAAATTCATACCGGTTTTCCACCCACCTATCCATCCGGACCAACTCACCCACTTGCATCTCAATTGTTGACGTCCGATAATAGGATCTCAGAAGCAAATTCTATATAACATTATCTAGAAAGACTCTCGTGAGATCTCATCAATATTATCCATCTCATAATTTAATAACTGAGCTAAAAATAAGAAAAAGTGAATACGTATCATCATTAAAGAAAAGATCTTTTATAGAATAAAATGCTATAAAATTTACTTACTAGATCTTTGTCCAGCCCATCCCGTACGCCGTGTGGGCCCGGCCCAAACTCAGGCAGGCTCATCGCATCCCCGTTTAGTTTTGCCTAGGGTCCACATGTCAGCTACCCAGGCCACATCCTACGACCTCCTTGTCCGAACCGAGCAGAGCTTCCCTCCCTCCCCTCGCCGGCCGCGACGACGACCACCCACCACCTCCTCTGTCCTCTCCAGCGACCACCACGGTGGAGCCACCGCGTCATCGAGCTCCCATGTCTGCCGCCGCCGCCGCCGCCGTGCTGCGCCCAGCACCTCGGTGGGGCGGCGCGCCGTCGCACCGCCGGGGCCTGGAGCAGCACCTGGCCTCGCTCCCGCACGGCCTCCCGTGCCTCCGCCACGTGCAGGAGCTCCACGCACAGCTCCTCAAGCAGGGGCTCCATCGCGACCCGCTCGCGGCCTCCAAGCTCATCGGCTCCTACGCACTCCTCCGCCGCGTCCCCGCATGCCGCCGCGTCTTCGCCGCGCTACCCAACCCGCACGCCACCACCTTCCTCGCCAACACTCTCCTCCGAGCCTACGCGCTGAACTCCCTTCCGCACGCCGCGCTCGCCGCCTTCGCCGCCATGCCTCAGCGGGACACCTTCACCTACTCCTTCCTCATCAAGGCGCTGGCCGCCGCCGGTGTCGCGCCCATCCGCGCGGCGCACTCGCACGTCGTAAAACACGGGGCCGCCGATGACACCTTCGTCGGGAACGCGCTCATCGACGCCTACTCCAAGAACGGTGGGTTCGCGGAAGCCGGGAAGGTGTTCGACGAAATGCCAACACGGGACGTCGTGTCCTGGAACACGGCCATGGCCGCGATGGTGCGGCATGGTGAGGTAGCTGGCGCGAGGCGGATGTTCGACGAGATGCCAGAGAGGGACACGGTGAGCTGGAACACAATGCTGGATGGGCACGCTAAGGCTGGGGAAGCAGAGGAAGCATTTGAGCTATTCCAGCGCATGCCGGAGAGGAATGTTGTGTCGTGGTCAACGATGGTGTCGGCCTATTGTAAGAAGGGAGACATGGAGATGGCACGGGTGATCTTCGATAAGATGCCGACCAAGAACTTGGTGACATGGACTATAATGGTGTCAGCATGCGCGCAGAAGGGGCTTGTCGAGGAGGCAGGCAGGTTGTTTACTCAGATGAAAGAGGCTACTGTGGAACTTGATGTAGCTGCGATTGTGAGTATCCTGGCTGCATGCGCTGAGTCTGGCTCACTTGCCCTTGGGAAGAGGATTCACCGGCATGTGCGGCAAAGGAAGCTGGGGAGATCAACCCTTGTATGCAATGCCCTGATGGACATGTTTTGCAAGTGTGGGTGTGTTAACCGGGCCGATTACATCTTTGACACTGAGATAGTCGAAAAGGATTCGGTGTCATGGAACACCATAATTGGAGGTTTTGCAATGCATGGGCATGGAGACAAGGCGCTGGATCTGTTTGCTCAAATGAAGCAGCAAGGGTTCCGCCCTGATGCGGTGACGCTGATCAACGTTCTCAGCGCTTGCACACACATGGGGCTTGCGGAAGAAGGGCGCCGATACTTCTCTAGCATGGTGACGGACTACGGTATCATGCCCCAAATAGAGCATTATGGTTGCATGGTCGACCTTCTTGGCCGAGGAGGGCTCATCAAGGAGGCCGTTGACCTGATTAAAAGCATGCCTTGGGAGCCTAATGGGGTCATATGGGGGTCCCTTCTCAGTGCATGCCGACTGCACAAGAACGTGGAGTATGCAGAACTGGCAGTGAACAAGCTGAGCAAGCTGCAGCCCTCAAATGCAGGGAACTATGCTGTCCTTTCAAACATCTACGCAGAGGCTGGGCAGTGGAGCGATATGGCGAAGGTGAGGGTGCAGATGAAAGGAACAGGGTCTCAGAAAACAGCAGGGTCTAGTTCGATAGAACTGGATGAGGCGTTCCATGAGTTCACAGTTGGGGACAGAAAGCACCCAGAGTCAGATCAGATATCCGAGATGGTTGATAGGCTGAGTTCGCATGTTAAGCATGTTGGCTGCGTTCCAGCAGGCCATGAGCTGCTTGTGTAATGAGTCATATGCCAAGGGCATGCTTGTGATTACATTGCAAACGTGGAATGCTCCACAAGGTGATTTGCATTGCAAGTCATGTAATCTGAAGAAAGGAAGCACTAACTCCAGTGAAACTATGGCACTGCCTGCAATCAAGAAGATGCTGCGACATGGTACAGAAGTTTCCATAATGAACCTGAATGACCAGAGATGTGTTCAACCATTTCTCAGCATCTGCACCTCTGCCATCAGCTTTGCTCTGTTAATTTGCTACGGTGACGAAAGCTGGTGACGGGAGGGACTGTCAAAATACTGGCAATGCAGTGATAGGTTGGTCAAACAGTTGATAGCCCAGTACTTTCAATGCTTCATTTGATCTATAGACGATTCATAATTAGGGTCTTCTCAAAATACATAGAATAAAGGTGATAAGACCGTAGATCACAGCCAATTTTCTCTTTACATTGTAACAGCATAGTGATTTTGTTAAGATGAATCGGTTATGGGTTTTTGGCTGTTGTTGGCTCCATATTTTTACATGCATCATCTTTGTAACTTATGTATGATGAGAGGGTACAGATTCTTTTTCAGTAGGTTTTAATACATGCATCTGGAAATGTATTTGGAATGAAATCAAACGCTCTGCATTTCACTGTTTGCTTGGTCTTGTGATTTGTTGGTCCGCTGCTAAGAATATATAGAAGCACATTTCAGGTTTCTGTGCTGTTTATGTTAAGCGTGCAACACGGTATTCCTTTTGCAAACATCTGAGATAACCATTAGCTTGTAGTAGGCATCTTTGAGTCGGAGAAAAACAATCAACGCCTTGGGAAAGATAGCAATCCCGGTGTCATTTGACGAAGGATCAAACTTTCGAACGAAGGACATCACCTTCGATGTGGTTGACATCAACAATCACTATAATGCAATTTTTGGATGAGGAGTCCTAAATACATTCGAAGCAATACAGCACCATGCATATTTGTGCATGAAGATGCCTGGTCCCGAAGGTGTCATAACAGTGTTTGGATGTCAACAAGTGGCACGTAGAATTGAAGTGGGAAATACTCCGGGCCCGCGAAATATCCATGTAGTGGTTGGACCTTTGGTAAATCCTGAAGAACACGAAGAGCAACTGCAGGAGCAGACAATGGCGAAGGCTAGACCACAAGGCCAGACCAAGAAAGTACTACTGTGTCGAGACAGGCCAGATAAAAAAGTTGTTATTGGGGTAGAAATCATAGAGGAAGCTGAGCAAAGATTGATATTGTTCCTCCGCAACAACGAAGATATCTTCGTCTGGTCTCCGAAGGATTTGCAAGGAGTCAGCAGAGATATCATTCAACATACTCTAAATGTAGACCCCAAGGCAAAGCCTAAGAAGCAGAAGCTTCGGAAGGCTTCAAAGGAGAGGGAAGAGGCAGCGAAGGCTGAGGTGCAAAAGTTGCTTGACACCAGAGTGGTGCGCAAAGTGTTGCATTCTGAGTGGCTGGCCAACCCGGTGCTAGTTAAGAAAAGTAATGGCAAGTAGAGGATGTGTGTAGATTTCATAGACCTGAACAGAGCTTGTCCGAAGGATGACTTTCCGCTGCCACGAATTGATCAGTTGGTGGACTCCGCTGCGGGCTGTGAAATGTTAAGTTTCTTGGATGCATATTATGGGTACCACCAGGTTTGGATGGCCAAGGAGGACAAGGAGAAAACAAGTTTTAGAACCTCCTTAGGTATATATTGTTTCGTAAGAATAGCCTTCGACCTTTGGAATGCTGGTGCCACCTTTGTCAGGTTGGTACAGATAGTGCTGAAATGTCTCGGCATACGTTGATGACATAGTGGTCAAAAGCATTAGAGAAGACACACACCTCGATGACCTCCAAGAAACTTTTGAAAACCTGCGAAGTGCAGGTCTAAAGCTAAACCTAGAAAAATGTGCGTTTGGTATGCGATCAGGAAGATTACTGTGCTTCTTGGTCTCACGAAGGGGCACCGAGGTAGATCCTCAAAATATTCAAGCAATAATTGACATGAGACCTCCCCAGAGCAAGAAACAAGCACAACGCCTAGCAGGGAGATTGGCAGCTCTGAACCGATTCATCGCAAAATCAGCCGAGCGAAGCCTACCTTTCTTCAAAACGCTAAAAGGATTTGACCCTTTCAAATGGGGCGCGAAGTAGCAGGAAGCCTTCGATGAGTTGAAGAAGTATATGATGATGCTCACGGCCTTGTCCAGTCCCGATCCCGAGGCTGAGTTGTTGCTGTACATAGCAGCATCTCCTTCGGCAGGAAGTGCCGTACTTGTGCAAGAAAGGCAAGAAGGTGACAAATTTCAGCAATTTCTAGTATACTATGTACCGGAGGCTTTGGCAGGGCCGAAGAGGTATTACTTCGAAATGGAGAAGATGGCCTATGCGCTAGTAATAACGTCGTGAAGATAACAGTGCCCACCTCTTTACCCCTTTGCGACATGTTTGAAAACCGTGAAGCTATAGGGAGGATTGCAAAATGGGCTGCAGAGATTGCACCATTTATGATAGCTTTTGTTGCAAGAACAGCGATAAAAGTCTCAAGCATTATCGGAGTTCGTGGCAGACTGGACGCCGCTGGCTGAAGCTGCAGATAAGGCACCATTAGACCCAGTTTGGATCGTGTATTGTGATGGAGTATGGGGGGCTACATGTGCTGGCGCGGCGGTGACAGTATATTCACCTTCGGGAGTGAAGTTGCGATACGCCGCCAGACTCGATTTTCGATCGACAAACAATATTGCAGAGTACGAAGCAGTTCTCCTTGGGCTTCGTAAGGCACGAGCGTTGGGCGCCCGAAGGGTCCTAGTTAAGACAGACTCCAGGGTGGTCGCAAGCCAAATTGAAAAGACATTTCAGGCGAAGAAGCCAGAACTGGTTAAGTACATGGCAGAAGTGCGAAGCATGGAAAAGCATATCCTGGGGTTCATAGTCAAGAGCATATCAAGGAATTACAACTTCGAGGCTGACGACCTCGCAAAGGCTGTGGCACAAAATATGGTGATACCGCCAGATGTGTTTTATCAGAAGGTGAAGGTGCCAGCAGTCGAGGCCCCTTTGCAGGCGTCATGATCGATGACTATAATTGAAAGAGAAGATAGGCAATCCCCTATAATGGCATACCTTCGCGGTTACTATGAGCCTGAATATAATGTTGAGGATAAGCGCATGGCGCAACGGGCCAGAAACTACAAAATTGTGGGATCCGAATTGTATAAGATGGGAGTTTGTGCACCAATGCTTCGATGCATATCCCAAGCAGAGGGTCAAAACTTGCTCTGAGAAATACATGAGGACTGTGTGACTCACACATTGGCACTCGAGCACTCATCAAGAAAGTATACAGGCAAGGATTCTTTTGGCCAAAGACTATCTCTGATGCAGAGCACATAGTCTGAAGCTGTGTGAAGTGCCAATACTTGGCCAAGGGTTCAAATAGGCCTTCAACAAAGACGCAACTCATACCACAAGTCTAGCCATTAATACGGTGGGGAATCGACATTATCGGACAGTTACCAGTCGCACTGGGAAACTTGCGTTACGCTGTTGTCGCAGTTGGGTACATCTCGAAATGGGTAGAGGCAATGCCGCTGGTGAACATAACATCAAAAGTATTGTCTGTCACTTCGGCGTTCCTCGCAAGGTGACCATTGATAATGGCACACAGTTTGACAGCGAAGGATTCACAAAATTCTGCAAAGGTCTAGGAATCAAATCCATTACGCTCAATCAAATGGAAAGTGGGTGGAAGAGCTGCCGAAGGTCTAGTGGTCTGTGAGAACAACAGTAACAAGACCAACAGGGTTCACGCCATTTTGTTTGCTCTTCTGCGAAGAGGCGATGACTCCGAAGGAATGTAGAAACAAATCATTTAGAGTCACGGCTGAATCAGTCCAGAACGAAGAATCTGTATCGAAAGATGCACTGGAGGAAGTGAGAATGCATGCCATAAAAAACTTGACTAGATACCAGGAGGAAACTAGGGACCTGTTTGGCAGAGCTCCCAGAGCAGCTTCCCGGCTAGAATCTGGGGGAGCTCTACCAAACAACAGGTTTTAGCTTTTAACTCCCTGAGTGGAATCCGTCGGAGTGATTCTCTGAAATGAACTAGAAGCTGGGAAGCTGAAAAAAGTCGCTTACCCTGATTCACTTCCCGCACAGAATCACTTCCTTCATATAGTTTATTCTAAAGAATCACTTTCAGCCACAAAATCACTTCCTCCAGAGAATCACTCTCCGTAGAGAATTTGAATCAAAGAGAGCTCTACCAAACAGGCTCTAGGAAATGAAGAGACAAGAAAGTGTCCCCGAAGGAGTTCGCTCCTAGATACTTGGTACTTCGGAGGCTCACCAATACTTCGGCCATGGGAAAACTACAAAGTAAGTGGGATGGACCTTTTTTGGTGAAGAGGTCGTTAAGCCCGGGTCTTATCACCTGGCCACTGTCAAAGGGGAAGAGATTTCGCACACTTAGAATGCTGATAACCTTCGCAAGTTTTATGTGTAGTAACCATAGAAGATGTCCTCGCATTGGCGGTCGAGGTACACGTATCAGGGTAGCATTTATGTAATTTTCTTTTCTGCAGTTCAACCAAAATAGTGTACAATTGTTGTACTCTTTTCCTCACAGGAGGAACCCTTCGTCAGGGCATGAGGTTTTTAACGAGGCAATAACCTTTGTAAAAACTATGATATAAATGGAATCACCCCCATATAAAAAAGCGTGTACTTTTGACAAAATTATGCATAATTCATCGTCGAAGTGTTGCAAACCTTCACAAGAAGGAAGCACACCAATCGACAAAGGGTGAGCCAAAAACTCGCCATAAAAGTCAAGGTATGGAATGTCAAAGAAAGACATCTTACCTTTCGACTTTAGACGGGGCGTAAACCCGCAGCAAAGTACGAAGCTTATCACTTGCTTCAAAGTTGTCCATATTTTAAAGCATCTCTTTTTGCAGCGTCTTCGCCCACAAGGCAAGGTGATTATGATTCAGTTACATGAATTTGTGTAATGCTAAAAAAAAAGGAGACCCGAAGTGCTGCTCGACCTAAAAGAAGACAATCCACCTCTCGACTAAAAGTCGGGGGCTAAGAGTGCCTGCTCCCGCACCGAAGGGAAAACATACCTTCAGGAGAAAAAATAAAAAGCCAAAGTGCTGCTCGACCTAAAAGAAGGCGGCGCACCTCTTGACTAAAAGTCGGGGGCTAAGAGTGCCTGCGCTCGCACCGAAGGCAAAACGTACATTCGGGAGAAAAAAAAAAGCCAAAGTTCTGATCGACCTAAAAGAAGATGGCGCACCTCTCGACTAAAAATCAGGGGCTAAGAGTACCTGCCCCCGCACCGAGCGCAAAACGTACCTTCGTGAGAAAAAAAAATAAAAAGTTGAAGTGCTGCTCGACCTAAAAGAAGACGGCACACCTCTCGACTAAAAGTCGGGGGCTAAGAGTGCCTGCCCCCACACCGAAGGCAAAATGTACCTTTGGGAGAAAAAATAAAAAGCCGAAGTGCTACTCAACCTAAAAGAAGGTGGCGCACCTCTCGACTTGACTAAAAGTCAGGGGCTAAGTGTGCTTGCTCCCGCACCGAAGGAAAAACGTACCTCCGGGAGAAAAAATAAAAAGCCAAAGTGCTGCTCGGCTTTGAAAGAAGGTTGCGCGGCCCTCGGGGGCTAACAAAGCCTGCCCTGCACTGAAGGCACAAAATACCTAACGTTAATTCCGAAACACGGACAACGTACAAAATGCGAAAATTCAGCGAAATAAAAGTCAAAGCTTGGATAACCATCCCCGTAAATTGCGCAATCGCATTTACGGTTCTGCCGAAGGTCCCTACAGCTTAAAAGTTGGGGGGCGGTGTTTTCCACTTGGCGCTTCTCTTACGGTTCTGCTGAAGGTCCCTACGGCATGAAAGTCAGAGGGCGGCATTTTCCGGGTCACGTTTCGAACGCGATACAGCCGAAGGTCCTAATCGATGAAAGACCATCGATAACGACTTTATTCAACAAATTTATCAATGTCAGGATCTACAAAATCTTTTATACCAATGACTAAAGCCAAATTAAAAGGCTATGCCTTGGCTGGTATGGAAAGGCATCGTTCAATCCAAGGGTGATCCGATATAATTAGATGAAGTTGTAGACAAAGATGTAGCCAAGGCGCTCATGCCTTTGTCATGTCACACTATTTGCGAAGGCCCTTGGCGATAGCAAAATTGAAACTAACGAGGTAGAGATTCATGATTATCGTCTTCCGGCTCAGGCTTCGGATCAACGAACATATGCGGAGGCTGGAGGCTGAAAGTCTCCGCGCGCAATCATGTGGGCCTCGCGCTCAGCCCTTCGGGTCTCTAAAACCAAAGGGCTAAATGACTTCCAGAACGCTTTGGAGTCAGCATTCCTTACGTCATAGGACCTGCGCTTCGCTCTCCAGTACCTCCCGAAATCAATAGCCGGGTGACGACGGTGGAAGGAGTCCCAGCAAGACCAAGGCATAAAAAAATTGTCCTGCATCACAGTGATGAGAACAGCATCCTCGGCTACCTGTGTAGTGTCCAAAGCGAGGACCTGCGCAGGGAGCGAAGGCAGTCAAAACAATTGTCAATAAATAAAAGCGTATATATTACAATATGTTTTGATTGCTAACCAAACATTCAAAACCCAAAAACAACACTTCGTGCATTCTTCACACCTCTTTCTCTTCGACCGCCTTGGTCGTCGCTTTGGAGGAAGGATCATCTTTCGATTTTGCCTGCAAAACAAAGCGTCCATGAATATGCATGTGGTAAAATCTCAAAAACAAAAAAAAAGTACTCGTTGGCGGTTGATTTCTGCCTCCCGGAGGGAGAGCTTGCGGCCATGCTTACACCAATAGTTGGTGGTGAATACTCGCGTAGTGGCCTTTGATGCTCTCTACACAGCCGACGTGGCCATATCCGAAGGATAGAAGAAGGTTATTTTTTGGAGTACAGCATGATGGTTGCAACCAGTCATCTCAATTGACTGGACTAAACTCCTGGCTAGACCATGGCGCAGAAGTTGCCGTATAGCTAGGCCACGGGCAAAAGGCTACCGCTAGTTTCGCAGATCCATCCAATAAGTCCACCCAGCCCGACAAGGTCAAGAGTTGGAGGAGTGGCCGAAGCACCGATTCCATCAAAGGTGTTGCTAATTGCTTCACAGGTTGCAACGGCCTTCGGCTCTAGTTCTCCTAGCACAGTAAGGGCGTCATCGGATAGCGCCTTCACCTTGTCCAGCTCTTCGTGCAGCCGCTGCATTTTAGCTTTTTCTGCGATGTAGAGGGCTTGCAGCTCTGAAACCTGAGCTTCAGACGCCATTAGATTCTGGCGAAGATAGGTGATCTCTTCTTCCGCGCTCTATTTGCCTGAGTGAAGGGAGCTTACTTCTTTTCCAAGCTACTGCAAGTGCAGTTCTGCATCCTCGCTCGTCACGCGAACTCCCTTTTTTGAGCCTCGGCCTTCTCCGCCCGGGCCTAAAATAGGGCCCTTTGTGCCTCTGCATTCTTCGCGCGGGCCTCGGAGTGCTTTGCTTGCTTGTGCTGCACGCGTGAAATGAGCATAGCCTGCAATAGGTCGTAGGCGTCAGAACGAGTAAGCAAAGAGAAGCTGAAGTCGTGAAGCGAAATACTTTTGCAATGGCCACGTCAGAGGCGTCTATGAGCTCAACAGCAGGCTTTCACGCCAGAGAAATCTCAAGCTCGGGGAGAACGAAGCTACCAACGTCTTCTTCGCGCCATTGACTTCTCCCGAGCTTGGCTCAAATGAAGAAATTTTGAAGGCTTCAACGTCAATAGCCTTCGTGTTGAGAAAGCTGCTGAGCCCCTTTCCGCCATAGTGCGTTAGGGGCATCGAGGTATTTTCCTCTTCAGTCTCTGTGGCCCTATGGCCTCCGGACGAGCTGTCCTTAGACGAAGAGCTTGAAGATGAAGAGGAAGAGGTTGATTCAGCTCCAGCTTCTTCGGCAATTTTTACTCCTTTGCCCCCCTCAGCTTCCCTCCCCCCCCCCTACTATCTCAGTGGTAGCGCGCGGATAAGAAAGTTCATCCTCCTCGTTGCTAAGAATTAGCGTGGCAAGGTCCACATGCATAGAAAAGGTGGGCTTCAGCGAGGAGGGAGGATCCTGCATGCTCTTCAGAGGCTCCTATCAAAGGGGCATAGCTCGAATGGCAATTGACCCTTCGGGGGTCATTTCCTCGCCCAAGATGTCGAGGGCCATTTCGCGAGGTCTTTTCTTCAAGGCAAGCGCCTTCTTCTTTTTACCCGCTTGCGGCGAAGGGTTGGCGATTTTCCACTTCTTTTGGCTGCCACCAGTAGACTCTCTGCTGGCCTTGGCATTCAGGGAGCCTTCTCCTTCGCCTTGACTTGAAGAGAGCATAGTCACCTTCAGCCTGTCTTTATAGGCAAGGCCCCGTGACTCGAAAATATGGTTAAGTCGCTGACCAAGCTCCTAGTTGGCGTAGAGTTGGGCTTCTCCCTAAGTAAATTTCCCAAGAAGAAGGGTGACCTTAGTCACCACTTCGGTCACCGTCAAGTCTGCCACAAAGTAAACAATGTAAGGAAATAACATAACCTAAGTGCAGTTAACAACACGATAAAAGAGAATACCTGTGAAGCCTCAGAACTCCAGCTAGGGACGGCAGAGTCCCTCCAGGTCCTTGTCACCAAATTTCGGGATGATCCAACCCCGGCTAAGGGGCCACACCTCGGATGCCACGAACTCTTTGACGAGATCGTGCGTGGTCAGATGCTTCGCGCACCTGGTAAAGGCCTCAAATGCTGCATTCTGGGAGGCCTTCAGCTGAACATCGGGGGCGCGGTTCCCCTTCACCTCTTCGCACTTGGACACGAGAAACTCATCTCGGTCCACCTTATGGTAGAACCACCATTGCGTCCAATCCTTCGGTCATTTGTTTTTGTATGCCACGACTGGCGTGGCCAGGCCAGCATGATAAGTGAAGTTCAGGCAACCATAGTGGGCTTCACTTTGCACGTTACGAGCGAAAACCGGCTTCGGTTGATGATGGAGCCTGTGGGCTGCGGCGAAGGCCCTGACTGATGCTTTCATTCCTTTGAAACGTGCTTCCCAAGCGAAAAGGCCGAGCCGAACGATGTCGTTCGGCGTCAACTGATGGAGGTAGATTTCAAAAAGCTTCAGAACCTTGGGCACCATTTCATCGCAAGGAAAGCGAAGCCCTGCTTGGAAGTAGTCGACGAAGACAATGGCTTCGTCATCTTCAGGCTCCGGAGTCTCTTGGCCCTTCGGGAGCCTAACTTTCGAAACATCACTTATCAAACCCTCCTTCACTAGTCCAACAAGGACTTCTTCATCAACCTTGGATTTCCCAATCCAGTAGGTATTCAGGCAACTTGTCTTGCCTCTCGGAGCCATCCACACTAGGCTTCGGGAAGAAGCGTGACCGTGATGGTCTTCGTATGGGAGCTGTAGCTTTAGCATATTCAAGCAGTGAAAATTGAAGCAACTGGTGCAACGCTTTTATAGCGGTGAAAAAGTGTTAACGTTGGTTGAAATGAGATGCTTTGGAAATTGAACCGTTGCCGTAAAAGATGATTCAACTTGAGACGAAGACACCTAGTGTCATCGAGCCCTGATATTTGTCTGGGGTCATAATAGTCATAACCTCGCATATATAAAATTAGTTAAAAATAATAAAAAATAAAAAGGATGATGAGCATGCGGCGGCTATCTGCTAAAAGGTAAAATGAGCCCCCAGAGGTCTTCGACGGGCCGAAGGGGACGACGTTCAGCTATATTATTTGATTCACAGGTTCGGCCCATCGAAGATAAACCTTATCTGTAAGGGGCTACTGTTGGGAAATGATCTTACGCGCCCCTTCGGATCCTGAGGTGAAGTTTACTAGTGGCTGTTCAATGATGAATAATACAGTTATGTTTCTAGGAGTACAGGTGAAGCCTCTGGCGGACCTTCATATGGAGACCAAAGGTTGACCCGCGGCGCCAAATATCAGTGTAGGCGAAGCCTCTAGCGGGACTTCAGGCGGAGACCGAAGGGTGACTCGGGACACAGCACCGAGGTTGGTCGAAGGTGCCCTGAGAGCCCATGCAGCTGTCTGAGGTATAATTGTAAATGAGCAAATGTACTCGGTGGTACCAAAATGCTCCCGAATATACCGAGAATGTGGCAGTTAGAGGGGTAACGCTATAAATTATGGCACGGAGTAGTTGAGTACGGGTTATAAATCGATCGACACTGTAACTAATAGAACAAAGAACAATTAATTTACTCATCTTCCCATAAGCACATGTTACATCTCGCCATCTTCAGCTCCTTCTCTCTGGCCGAAGGCTTCACTTAGTTTGATACTTCGATTACCAACACCGTGTTCTTCTAATAACTAAAGGTAGGAGAGAATAGATGCACAAGATTTATTTGTAACAGTGACCTGCCTTTGATTCGTGTTCCAGATTTTTTATGTATTACATATATTCCTCATAAATCCTAATCCAAGATTAAAGAAAAAGCAATTGATATGTCTGTATCTACAAGATGATGCATCACTTTCAACTGTATACTAACAATATTCACAAAGTGATTGAAAATATCATCTGATTAGTTGTGCATTTGTCACCTGTCAGCTAGGGACAAGAATTGTGCTGTTGTGGTTTGCAGGTTTGGTGTGTGCATCTATCAGGGGAGCTACATTTATGATCTTTCTTCCTTTCCTTTCTTTATACTCCAAATGCAGACATTGCAGAGGCAGGAGGAGGAGAGAGAAAGGTATGAGAGAGAGAGGGGAAGAGAATCTCCCAGGTCTGATTGTCCAAAAGGCTGAACTCACGCTGGAAAAAAAAAGAGAGGAATGGGAAAGGCACAGAGAAGCCCCTAATTTATGGCTTTTCCCTCAAAACTCAATGCAAAGTGATGAAGTTTAATGCCTTCTCCTATCCACCAGACCACCCCAAACCGGCCGAAGAAAACCAAGAAAACAAGAGCAGTGAGAACAGTACAGGAGGAGGCGGAGAATAAGAAGACCAGAAGTTGACAAACTTTTCCTGTTCTTCGAGAAGCTCTTTTTTCCCTCCAGTCCTCCTCTTCTCTGATAGAGATAGGAGAAGCTGAGAAGGAAGACGAAAGAAAGAATGAGAGATTTTCCCCTTATCTTCCTCTGCCTGCCATTCTAGTAGTCCCTGGTCTGCATCTGGGTCTCTCCTCCCTTCCTTGCATGGCCTAGTGAGGAAGGATTATATTTTTGTCCATGTGGATGGAGATAAACTAGTATTGTTTATAAGCGTCGCTGTTTGTTTGGTTGGCCTTGTCTCCTTGTTTGAGGAAGTGGGGAAAGGTGGAATCTTTCGTTGGATCATGGTGGTTCCAAGGCTGCCGGTGGCCTTGTGACTTGGTGAGCTGAAAAATTCTCTCCTGTTCTTGGCCGCTTCTTTCTGCCTCGGTCGCCATTGTTTTAGTGGAGGAGGTCGGAGGCTTGTTCTTGGATGTTTCCCTTCTCTCCGGGTCACGCGTTCTTATGCCAAGATTTTGTTTCCGCAAAAAAAAATCTTCTCCTTTTCCTTTTCTTGGTTTTGGTTGGACATTGGCAGAAAGGAGGCACTTTGATCGTTCTGATGTTCTTTTCTTGCTAATCCTGCCTTGCCCCCTTGTTTCTTGGATTTGGTTTCTGTTTGATTATTCTCGCAGTGTGCTTGTGATGTGATTTTAAGAATTGTTTTGGAAAGCTCTGATGTTTTTGAGCACTTTAATGTTCGGAATCCTTCTTCCTCCACGATCTCCTGCAGTTTGTGATACTGTCTTCAATTTTGCATTTATTTCCCTTTTCCTTTTTTTTCTCGCACCATGTCCTTACGTGCTGCAAATGCCAAATTACAGGTCTCCTCTTGGTAACGCAACCTGGGCTTTTCTTCTGCTGATGATAAAGATGAACTGAAACAGTTGGCATTCATAACTCAGTTTCTTGGGAGCAATATAGAGGCCCGGCTTGCAAAATCTATCCACCGTTGTTTTACATCCGAGCACTTCGTAAGTAGGAGATTTTGTTGTTGTGATTTTATAAACTAATGCTTGATTTACCTTTTTTTCTTTAGACATTGTTTTACTTGTTGATCAGAATTACTTAGGTGTTTGTAAAAAAAGGCAGCCTTGCATCTGAAATAAGTGATGTTTTCTATATGCGCTTCTTGTGACGTGGTCCGAGGGCTTCATTTGTGTGCTATTTCATTCACTTTGGACTAGCTGCCCTTCTATCCTGCATTTTTCAGGAACTGAGCTCTCAGTTGGTGGGAGGTGTGAGTGTACACCCCTACCATCTAGGTTCGAGTCCTCTTAAACTCGAATTTGGGTGCATATTTCTTCTTATATATGCAATGCCACCTAGTTCCTCTTAGGTTGGTTGAGTTTTTTTTTTATCCTGCAAATTTTCTTCCATGGATTAGACCGCTGGCACTGATTTATTTCCCAGCTAACCTCATTTTCGGTTGATTCTTGTTTTCTTGCTTAACTCATTGCAATTATAAGAAATTGTGATATGGCTCATAGTCAGAGTTTGCAGAAAACAAAAATAGGACCCTTGTTTTTTTTTTTTTGGTCTGCTTACCTGCTGCGATTGCCAATTTGCAGGTCTCCTTCAGGTGCATTTTCCTTGGCTGCAAAAGGAGCAATAGCTGAATAAACCGGCTGAACAATCCGTTTGTTCTTGGAACTACAGAGACTTGGTCTGCAGATTCTTCCATCCAGCATTGTTTCACATCTGACCACTTTGTAAGTAGGAGATATCTTCACACTAGTCTCCTAAACATAATGCTTGTTTCAGTTCTTGCGTAATTATCTGGATGGATGCCTATTATGGAATTCGTCATTACAAAATTAGTGATACTAGCAAACTCAAACATCTGTATTCGTATATTCTTATTTCTTAAAAAAACATCTGTATTTGTATTCTGAAGATGCGGCTGAAGTCTGAAGAGGTTCACTTAAATACTGTTTGAGTAACTGCTGGGCCGTTGGTACCCTCTTTTGCTCAAGGAAAACACGTGTTGTTTTCCCCATATCTGGCTTGAAGGAAGCTTATAATTTGATATGCCAGTCATTTAGTAAGGAATTATAATATTGGATCATAATCAATACTTAGCAGAAAACAACAACCAGGGTCTTGACACTGCAAAATTCAGTGTAGAGTACAGGCATACCTGTTGATGCTACACATTCAGTCAATGATATTTTATACTGTTGGTTATTCAGGTCCCGGTGTTAAAGTGTATATGGTGTTTGTGATTATGCCTGAAATAACTGTTAGTTGATAGATGAACTTTAAAGGCTGTTGTTGCTCTATTTACATGTTCCTGATATTGATGGAATATGGTGTGTTAAGTAGATCAGATCTTTTCTAGACCAGTACCATTTGAGCTAGAAAACACTCAGAGAATAGTGTTTATGAGTTTATCTTTTATCAGTCGACGAGATTAATCTATAAGTGTGTGGTATTCTTTTTGGAAAATAGTGCTTATTTACAATTAGCTGACGAGTTCTAGTGACTGAAAGGACTTCCGTAACTTCTTGCCCCATGCAAAGACTGCATTACTACAGTATGCCATTACTTGTAGGGTCGGCTTTGTATGATAGGATTCTCCGTTTGACCATTTCAGCCTTTTCCCTTTTCTCATTTGTTTCCCGAGTGAAATCCAAAATGAAAGGCTGCACATATGGACAAATTTGTACTGACTTGTTGTGATCCTCTCCAAAAGATAAAAAGGATCATCACAGTGTGTTTGTTTTGGCCCACTTAGACCTGTGCATGAGATTGGTTTGGACAGTTCAGGGTTGGGGATGGCTGGATTCATTAATTGCAATGATTTAGTATGAGTATGAAATCATATGTATGATATCGGGCATTATTCCATAGTCCACAAAACTCTCTGAATGCTCTGAGCAGAAGTATGGTAAATGTGAATGATCTCTTGATAACCTGGAATCTCTGTCAATACTTGTCAGGAATGGGAACAAAAGTTGAGGCTAAGATCTTTTCTCCAGGATACTTTGACATGGCAGATTCTAGTGTAAACTCAAACTGCAATGTGCTGCGTTACCACGTGGAGAGCAAACCAAGTGGGCATCGTAGTGACAGGTTCACAATAATATCTGCAAATGGATCTGTACATTATAACAAGGAAATGCTAAAGCGGACAATGCTTGTACATGAAGCTACATTTCGGAAACAGGTAAATTTTGTTGAAACCATGGGCTCTATATTTTTTATGTAGAGAAAGAAAGCATTCCTTTTAGTGTTGGTGTTGGCTTTCTTTTCCTTGCCTATATTTGCAATACTTGTCTCATTTTCTTTACTATTTGGCGTCTATATAGGTGTACGAACTTCACCGTCTGTACAAAATTCAGAAGGACCTAATGGCACAGTTCCAAAGAGAGGAGTTCAATGGTTATCTTAGATATGCAGATACATTACAGCAAAGGTCCTATGCATCAAATGCACCATCTGGGGATGTACAAAGAGTCTGGCAAATCGAAACTCCTATTTCTGGACACGATCTTAAGCAATCATCCATAGATTTCATGAATGAAAGTAGTTCACAGTATAGTGTGAATGTAGCTCCTTTGTGGCATAATAATGTTAGGCCGAGAAAGAAAATGTTGGACCTTCAGCTTCCGGCAGATGTGTATGCCGATGATGATGTGGAGATCCTGGATGAGAAGCCTTTGAAAAGTTTTCCAGGGACTAATGGCTCTGTTCTTGGTGGAAGTGTTATTAACCTTGGCAATAGTGAGTCTTCACATGTGCAGAAGAGTTGGATCACTGATATACAGCTGCAACACGACTCATCTATGGATAAATTGAATAAACCAGTCGAAGAGTCATCTAATATGAAAATAACAGATTTTCTTGGTGTGCGAATCTCTACTTCTCAGAACCAGCATGTATCACAGGGAGTGAACTTGAACCTTCTAGGCTTGCAAGGCAACTTAAGAGAAAAGTGTGTTGGTAAAGTATCTGATTCAAGCTTCATTGGTGCAAACGAGGAAATAAAGCATAGCAATTCAAGACAGAGAAAGGATGGTAAGATTTCTATACCTGTTCTTTCAAACAGAGAAAGGATGGTAAGATTTATATACCTGTTCTTTCTGGCAAATTCTATAATCATATTTTACTCTTCTTTTTCAGATCCAAACGCCAGCATGGCATGGTTACAACACAAACAAAGTGGTACTGATTCCTCAATGGGGCATTACTTGTCCAGTGCTAGATCCTTCAATCATTTAATCCTTTCACCGCCTCTCTTCAGTGATGCACTGAATTCTCCGTGGCAACACAACTATACAAATTACTTGACTAAGAGTTGTAATGGTACTGTTGAAACATCCATTGCTAAGAATGCTCTCTCCAATGGTATCTTAATGGATTCACCATTTCAAAAGATTCGTGGAGAGCCACAATATCAAAAGCTTCCCCCACTCCCTGAGTACCTGAAGGATATAAATCTGAACGATGCACAAGCAGATAACACTGCCACTTGGGAACAGGAAAGTGAGAATTCAGTGGTTGATATCTCTTGGGTCAGAAAGAAACTGGTAAACCTGATGAAGTCACAAGTCCCATCGAGTTGTGCAAATGGCCATTCCCAGACTTTGGTCAGTTCCACATCATATTCAGAAGATAGAACTCCCACAAGATTCCCTGGCTTCCCCATCAGTGCTGCTGCTGAAAAAGATTCTCGGTGCTCACCCACTCTACATTGTGACATAAGCATTGCACCATTGATTAAACATGAAGCTGACATGGAAATGCAACCCCAAAGCAAGAATGCTGACACAACTATTAGGAATCTCATTGACCTGAATGAAGCATTGCCGATCATGGACGATCCAAAGATGGATATTCGTGAATCAGAAGGTGACATTGTTCCTCACGAACCTGATGATCCTTTAAGGGATTCTCTTGCCATAACTGCAGCAGAGAGCCTGGTGGGAATGTGTAATGATGTCGTTCAGCCAGGATCTCCTCAACTTGACACTTTGCATTGGTTCGCCGACCTAGCTACATCGAAGGAGAACACAATGTTTGACATTGACAGTGATGATGACTTTGAGGCTTTGACACTGAAGTTGCAAGAAACCAAAAGTTTTGAGTTCCATTCAACACCAAAAACCCAGGAGGTTAACAGCAATGATGGGCAGTGCTCTGCAGCATTACTGCTTGTCACAAGACCACGGAGAGGCAAAGCGCGAGGACGCCCTCAGAAGAAAAACTTTCGTAAGGGCGTTCTGCCAGGTCTCGCATCGTTGCCAAAGCACGTGGTGTCAGAGGATCTTCATACTCTTGGAAGGTCAAAGCCAGTGATCCCAGCAAAGCGGGGAGGCCGTAATGTGCGGCAACCAAGGGGGAGGCGCCGGGCGAGAAGCGTGGCTGTCACCATGGAGGAAGCTGAGGTCAGCCCGCCACCAGTGCCACCACCACTTGTTCCTGCTGACTTGGACGCTGATGGGCTGGGGATAACCAAGTGGGGAAGGACAACCAGGCGCTGTCGAAGGCCAAGATGCCCACCAGCGAACAATGCCTCATTGCGTGTAGCTTGAGAGAAGTTTTTAGGTGTCTTACCTTATGAGAATTGATCAGAAACTGTGTTTTTTTTTTGGTGAGGGAGTTGGAGATAAATTCAGGGACTTGTAGGTTAAAAGTAATCAATCAAAATTGTAAATGCTTCTCAGCACTAATTTGGCTCCAGAAACCTGCATTGGATCATAACATTGTACATCGCTTTAAAATGAGCTCTAATTCTAGAAAGAAATGCACCTGGAGTGTTGGCCTTTCTATCATTGTATGTTGGAATTTCGGTTTCGGTAATTGCATTTGGCTATTGAGCAATCAGAGTGTAATACCAGGTTCAGAGAATAGTAATACACATGTTGGATAAGCAGCAGGATTTAGTCTTTTTTTTTTAACTGGTGATGTCATGTAATCATTTGAAGCACTTTTAGCCAAACATGTCGTCAGTTTGTTGGAGGTGGTGAGAAGTCTTGGTACTCTCGTTGGTTTTGACCATGAAGTAGTTGAGCTAAACATATTGGTATAAATGCATGTTTCAGTTTCCTATTCCTTTTTTTAATATTCAAATTCTTGTCACATTTGAGATTTTTTTTCTTTATTTCGAGGCACATGAGCATTTTGTTTATACAGGCGAAAGCTTATGGTTACCATGTTTCTGTGTTTCCACATAAAAATATATTTGATGGCCTGCCAAACAATTGTTAAGGGGCAAACGACTTTTGGGGCTTTGGTTGGGCCAAAACCTTGGAAAGTAAGCAAAGCCCATTCTGACTGTCACCAGTTTTTTCAGATTTCACTCCCCCTTTTGAATTCGCTCGAAAAACAGTAAGTAAATCTCAGTTCTGTACTTTCTCATTATTTCTCATTCTTTTCAATGAGGTAGAGAATTCAAGTCAAGGCAAAAAAAAGCCGCATAATCCTCCGATCTAATTTACTTATTATTTAGGGCATTGATACAATCTATAATGCAGACATTTGACCAGTACCTTTTCTAAGCACATGTTACCAAAGTTTAATAAATAATAGTGTCATTGAAGTACTTTTTATGATTAATTTAGCAATATTATTTTCTTGGGGCAAAATTGACACTTGTGTTTAAAATAATTGTTAGTTCTGAAAATTTGACTGCACATGTAAAAAAAAGGACTACTACATATATTTTTGACCCAAGGTAGCGTTATCTTACATGAAACAACTACTTGCACGTGGATTTACTACCAATTGCACCGGACTTAGATTTGCCCATATGGTTGTTGAGTTTGTGCTATGTCGGACCCATCCTTTGGGGTCACCTCGTGTAACTCATACTAGTCCCTGGATCAGTAGCTGGTACGCACGAACTCCAACAAAAATAGATATCATAGTCATACATCGAATAAATACGATAATAAAGTACATTACAGAGTTCATTACAACTGAAGCCTGAAGGCATAAATTAACAAACCCTTAAAATACAGCGGAAACACACAAAAGCGACCCAAGCCCTACAGGCAGCTTGAGTGCAGACGAAACCGGCTTCTCTAATCTTCACCTTCTCTTCCGACGAAAATTAGATGCTTAAGGGTAGATCAAGGATAAGGCTGTAGAGTCTTTTAGGTTTTGCGAAAAGCTAGTTTTATTGATGCAGGGTTCATTTTGCAAAGACTAACTTTTAATAAAAACACTTCCAAGGAGAAATACATAAGTTGAGCTTATGGGGGTTGACGGCCCTGGGGGAGATACATCCGTCCCGCCAGTTCCCACAAGTCTTTTGCCTGAGGACACACAGTCCAGGAGGCCTAGGGCACAAAATCAAAATCCTTCTTTTCGAAAACACGGGCACACAGCCCACTCACACACCAAGGAGATACTCACGCTGAAAAACTAATCATTGTGACCAAACCATAGCATGTCCTTGACCGAGGACACGGCTATCTGGATAGGTTTAACACTCTGCAGAGGTTGTACACTTTACCCACAAGATATGCACAGGCTCCCACCTTAGCAACTGGTGAAGCCGTCATAACGAGACGTAACGACCTCACAACGAAGCCACAATATCCACCCATGGGGCACTAAGATACCAGGGGCTTTAGAAGAATCACGGGAAAGATCACTTAGCAATCCCAAGGCTTGACTTAGCCTTAACAATATCACCAGCCGAACCTTGGGCTACACACTACCCAAGTCTTCTCCTGGTCCCCATTGCCACTACCGGCCTCCGGGTGGGTACCGCACTAAGTCAGAGGGGTTAGGTCAAGTCCTGCCCATACAGGCCATGTGGTTGTACGAGTGGATACTAGGTGAGATGTCACAGCGAACCGGTCCTTATGCGACCGAGGTAAGAGTCTCCCAGCAAGAACACCACAAAGGCGAACCTTGCTCCAAGGTGGCTCCCACCTTTGTGGGGCACCTTACTCATCCTCGTCAACACTACTCTAGAGTTTTCCCAAGAACACAAGTGTTACACGCACCAAGCACACACCATTTCTCATTGTAAAGCATGGTTATCACCTGTAAATAATCTAGTTCTTTCTTTTGAGCAAAGCAATCCTAAGCATACTAGTAAACAAGCATTCTTCCAAGCAATCATTATAGTTGATGTTGGTAATCTTCTAGGGTTTCAACGGAATAATGGTAACAATGACAAGGCATGGGATAAACAAGCTGGGTCATAACTATTCTAGCATTTCATTAAGAATCATAACTACTAATCTAAACATGCATACTCCTATTATTTGAAACAATGGCTCTACGGGTTGTGTTTAAAAATATAGGATCAACATGATCAACGGTTGTAAGACTTGCCTTCGTTGAAGTCCTCGTCTGCTCCTTCTTCAAACTCCGGGTCCTCAGGGTCTTCCTCGAATGCTCCTTCCTCTAATAATCGCAACAATGACAAAGGCACAATCAATCAAATAATTAAAATAATGGCCAAACAATTTACAAAAATTATGAAATTGATATGATTGGATAGATCTCGAATTTAGATGAATATCGGTGGAAGAATCGAAACGGAGTTAGGACGGAGGAGAAACGGGCTTCGGAAGTTTTGCCGGGAGAAAAATTCAGAAAAAAGAAAAGGGGAGAATATTCGGCTGAGTCGGCTCGGAACTGGACTCGGCTCGACTCTGGGATCAGCTCGCGGCTCGGCTCATTTTTCGGCTCGGCTCACTGTCGGTGGGCTCAACGGCTCAGCTCGGTTTGGGATCAACTCGGCTTCCACGGGCGGCTCGGCTCAAGGAAACGGGCTCGGTTTTCGGCTCGGCTCGCTGTTGGTGGGCTCGGCTTCAAGGGGACCCACATGTCAGCCACACGGGGGGGGAGAGGGTATAAGAGAGAGAGAGAGAGAGAGAGCAGAGAGAGGGAGGCTCAGGCACAGAGAGATCGGGAGGGAGAGAGGGGCGGCTCGGGTGGCGGCGGCGCTGGCGCGGCGGCGGGGGCCGGCGACGGGGCACCGACCGGAGGGCGGCGGCAGCCGGAGGGAGGCAGCAGGCCTCACCGGCGGGGGCTGGCTGGCGGCCGGCCGGCGGCTCGGGGACGGGCAGCGGCAAGTGGCAACGCGGCGGCGGGGCACCGGCGGAGGCCGGCGACAGGGAACGGAGGCAGCTGGCGACAAGGAGGGGCCCAGGTATGCTTCGAGGAGAGGGAAGAGACAGAGGGAAGGGGAAGGAAGGGGAGCTCACCGGCGGCGGGGCTCTCGGAGCGAGGGCGGCGGCGGCACGGGTGCTCGGGAGAGAGAGGGGTGAAGTGATGAAGGGATGGGGAAGAAGAGGCACTGTTCACCGCTATATATAGCGGCCGGCGGGGCGAGGAGCGGCGCGCGGGGCGAGGCGGCTCGGGGTGCGAGACGGTGCGGGGCGCGAGGCACAGGCGCGGGGCGCGAGGACTGCCGGCGCGGCGCGGTGATGAGACGGCAGACGCGGCGCGCGACGACGGGACGGCGAGTCACGGGGAGAGAGAGAGAAGAGAGAAAGAGAGAGGAAGGAGAGAGGAAAGGGGGGGGGGGAATAGGGATTTGATAAACCTACCCCCACTTAGGAAAATCTCGTCCTCGAGATTTGAGGTTCTTCTTCGAAGAGGTAGGGGAACTCCTTCTGAAGATCATCTTCACGCTCCCAGGTAGCTTCAGCCTCAGTGTGGTTGCTCCACTGCACTTGACAGAATCTGACCACAGATCTTCTGGTTTGTCGCTCTGTTGTATCCAATATTTTTATTGGTCGCTCTTGGTACCGTAGGTCCGGTTGAAGGTCCATCACTTCTATCGGTACTTGCTCTTCAGGAATCCTTAAGCACTTCTTCAACTGTGATACATGGAAGACGTTGTGAATGTCCACCATTTCCTCTGGAAGTGCGAGGCAGTATGCCACGGCACCTATCCTGCTTAATATCTTGTATGGTCCAATATATCGGGGTGCTAATTTTCCTCGAATCCGAAATCTTCGTGTGCCTCTTATCGGCGATACCTTCAGATATACATGATCTCCCGCCTCGAACTCAAGATTTCTCCTTCTAGTGTCAGCATAACTCTTTTGTCTGCTCTGAGCTGCTTTCAAGTTCTCTCTTACTTTGGCTACATGCTCTTCAGCCTCCTTTATCAAGGCTGGTCCATAGAGACAGCGTTCTCCGACCTCAGACCACATAAGAGGGGTTCTGCACTTTCTCCCATATAATGCCTCGAAGGGTGACATCTTCAGGCTTATCTGATAGCTATTGTTATAAGAGAACTCTGCATAAGATAAACTTTTCTCCCAATCTTTTCCATATGTGAGCACACAAGCTCTTAGCATATCTTCCAGGATTTGAATCACTCGTTCTGTCTGCCCATCGGTCTGCGGGTGATAGGCTGAGCTGTAGTCCAGCTTAGTTCCTAAGGTGGCATGTAGGCTTTTCCAGAATCTTACGGTGAATTGAGGGCCGCGATCTGATACAATTCTACTCGGGACATCATGAAGCTTGAGGATATTGTCCACATACAACTGTGCTAGCTTGTCTCCTCCATAAGTTACTTTTACCGGTATAAAATGAGCTACCTTGGTCAAACGGTCTACTATGACTCATATAGAATCATGTCCTCTCTGAGTACGGGGTAATCCCACAACAAAGTCCAACCCGATTTCATCCCACTTCCAAACTGGGATAGGAAGTGGTTGCAATAATCCTGCTGATTTCTGATGTTCTGCCTTAACCCTCTGGCATATGTCACAGCATGCGACAAATCTAGCTATGTCCTTCTTCATTCCTGACCACCAATACTTCTCTTTTAAGTCCAGGAACATCTTTGTCGACCCAGGGTGGATCGAATAGGCAGAGTTATGGGCTTCGTCCATAATGAGTTTTCTAAACTCTTCTTTATTAGGAACACAGATCCTATCTTTGTACCATAAAGTTCCTTGGTCATCTACTCGGAATCCAGGTGCCTTGCCTTCTCCGGTTTGGACCTTAATTTTCTGTAGCTCTTCATCTTCTTCTTGAGCTTTTCGGAGTTGGCCTTCTAAGGTAGGTTGGACTATCAAGGTATTGACACAACCTTCGTTGACTATTTGGAGGTTTAGGCGTTGAATTTCCTTAAGTAGCTCTGGCCTCCGTTTCTGAACTTTCAGGTTGTAGCAATGAGCCTCCTGCTAAGGGCATCTGCTACGACATTGGCCTTGCTTGGATGATACTGAATATCCAGATTATAGTCCTTAATCAACTCCAACCATCTTCTTTGCCTTAGGTTTAAGTCTGGCTGGGTAAAGATATAATTTAGACTCTTGTGATCTGTGAATATCTCACACTTATTTCCAATTAAGTAGTGTCTCCAGAGCTTAAGGACATGCACTACGACTGCTAGTTCCAAATCATGGGTCGGGTAATTCTTCTCATGCTCTTTTAACTGTCTAGATGCGTAGGCGACTACCTTACCATCTTGGATTAGGACACATCCTAATCCTTGCCTAGAGGCATCACAGAACACCGTGAAATCCTTGTGAAT
Source organism: Phragmites australis (assembly GCF_958298935.1). Lineage (NCBI taxonomy): Eukaryota > Viridiplantae > Streptophyta > Magnoliopsida > Poales > Poaceae > Phragmites > Phragmites australis. Next base: position 20,834,847 of record NC_084942.1, on the reverse strand, counting down.
ATCTGGCAAGGTTAGCACTGGGGCTGTGATTAATCTATCTTTTAGCTCTTTTAGCTCTTCTCACAAGCCTTGGTCCACTGAAAGGGTTTTTCCTTTTGGGTCAGTTCAGTCATAGGTTTTGCTATCTTCGAGAATCCTTCTATGAACCTCTAATAGTATCCTGCCAATCCAAGAAAACTTTTGATTTGTGTTACGTTAGTCGGCGGTTTCCAATCCGCGACTGCCTTAACTTTAGCAGGATCCACTGCTACTCCTTCTTCCGTTATGACGTGTCGAAGAAAAGCAACTTTTTTTAGCCAAAATTCACACTTGTTGAATTTGGCATAAAGCTCATGGGCTCTTAATCTCTTCAAAACTATTCTTAGGTGTTGTTCGTGCTCTTCGACCCTCTGAGAGTAGATGAGTATGTCGTCAATAAAGACTACGATAAACTTATCTAACTCTTCCATAAATACCCTGTTCATTAGGCTCATAAAGTAAGCAGGAGCATTGGTTAATCTAAAGGACATTACTGTGAACTCGTATTGTCCATACCGGGTTACAAAGGCTGTTTTAGGTATGTCACTTTCCCGAACCTTTAGCTGTTAATACCCTAACCTCAAGTCAATCTTAGAGAAGAACTTGGCTCCTTGCAGTTGATCAAAGAGGTCATCGATCCTGGGCAGTGGGTATTTATTCTTTATTGTGACTTCATTTAAAGCTCGGTAGTCTACACACATCCTAAGACCACCATCTTTCTTCTTCACAAACAAGACAGGTGATCCCCACGGGGACGAGCTAGGCCTTATATATCCTTTCTCTTGCAACTCTCCTAGCTGCTTTTTTAACTCCACTAGTTCATTTGCTGCCATACGGTAGGGTCTCTTGGCCATTGGGGATGTTCCGGGGATAAGATCTATGATGAATTCTATTTCCCGGTCAGGTGGCATTCCAGGTAGTTCCTCTAGGAACACATCTGGGTACTCCTTCACTATGGGCACTTTGTCCGGAGTGGTGGCTTCCAAGTTGCACAACATGTGCTTGGGTTTTGGTCCCTTAGGCTGACATTCCACTTTAATACCATGGTTGTTAACTAGGGTGACTTTTCGGGTGCCACAAGCTATGTTGCCTTGACATTTGGCTAACCAATCCATCCCAAGGATGATATCTATTCCATCAGATTGGAGAACCACTAAGTCTGCTAGGAACTCTACCCCACTTATTATAATTTTCACCCGGGGGCATCCTAATAGGCACTTAATTTCCGCTCCGGGAGAGCGTATCATAAGGGGGGGTCTTAAGCATGACAGTTGGAATTCTATGCTTAGCAACAAACTTTGAGGATATGAATGCATGTGAAGCTCCAGAATCAAATAGTACTGTTGCTAGAGTTGAATTGACAACGAACTCACCGAAGACGATGTCCGGTGCTTCCTAGGCATCACGAGCATCGATGTGGTTGACGCGGCCTCTTCCAAAGGATTGTGTTGTCCTCTTCTGCTGTCCTGAGGCTTGGGGTCCACCAGGTCCAACTCCCGACGCTGCTGTCCTAGCACTTGCTGCGGGGTTCGTCGGGGCTCGTGCTGCGGTAGGGTTCTTGTGTGGGCAGTTGGCTATCACATGCCCGGGCTCTCTACAATTGTAGCAGACTCTGTCCTTATTCCTTTCCGTCACCTGTGCAATAGTTCCACTGCTATTCTGCTGACTTACTGGGTGCTGGCTGCGGTAGGCTAAATTTGCTGGTTGGTTATATCCCTGAGACCGATACTGCATGGTTGGTTGGTGTTTTGGCTTCTGGTGGTAGCTAGGTCTGGGCCTTACAAACCTTTCTTGCTGCTTTTGCTTCTGTGCCAAAAACTTGCGCTTCCAGTCATTGTCTCCTTCAGTCTTGGCCTCCTCTACGATGATGGCTCGATTCATCATCGTATTGAAGTCCGGGTACGTACTTGCAGACAAGTGTGTCTTCAGGGTACTATGCAGTCCCCTTCTGAAACGGTCCTGCTTCTTCTTATCTGTGTTCACATCCTCAGGGGCATAGCGAGAGAGCTTCGTGAACTTGCTGATGTACTGATTTACGGTCATGGACCCTTGCTTCAAGTCGCGGAACTCCGCTGCCTTCATCTCGATGATCCCTTTGGGAATGTGATACCTTCTAAATTCCTCCTGGAATTCCTTCCATGTGATGGTACTAGAATCTTCTACTGCTTCTTGGTAGTTTTCCCACCATTCTAGGGCAGCTCCTGTTAGTTGGTGTGATGCCAAAAGAACTCTTTCATGGTCGCTGGGGTTTACAACATCCAGCTTCCTGTTTATGCCCCTTAGTCAATCATCTGCTACTAAAGGGTCATCTTCAGTGTGGTCAAAGGTGGCTAGTCTCAGTCTCATGAACTCAGTCATTTTGGGCTGTGGCCCCTGACCATGTCCACGATTGCCTTGAATGCCTTGAGCTATGGCTTCGGTCAGACGATTTGCCATCAAAGCCACAAGTTCCTCCACAGACGGTGGGGGTGGCAGTTGTCCTCTTAGTTGGTTGTTTTGGTCATAACCTTTTGGCTCTTGGTTTACTTCTTCATCATGATCTAGCTCTTCCATGTTTTCTCTTTGGGCTTGGGGATACAGTGGGGCTTGCCTAACCCATCCGCCTCGGTTATGATTCCCTCCTCTCGTTCGTGGTTTTCCCCTGGGTTGTCGTCCCACTTGAATCTCACTAGCGGCCTCATATCCTTCACGAGCTTGACGCCCTTGGTGTGGCTGGATCCTGGTTGTCCTCTTAGGCGGCATCTGCTTGAAGGTAGGAGAAAAGGTAAGGCTCCAGAGGGGATAGCTGATCATTAGGCTACTAGGGTTCTTCTAAGAGCACTTGATTAACTAAGGCACATAGCATTAGCACGAACATCAATCACATAGCATTACATTACACAAGATTCAATACAAACACGAGCATTGGAGCTAAGGGCTCCAAGCAACACAGAACTGCTACAAACACAACTCGCTACTACACTACGATACAAGGGTTACATCACTGGACACACTACTAGAAGTCTGACACGCGGTCAGCAGGCGGTACATTGGTCTTGACGGCGCTCCTGAATTGCGCTGTTGCTGATGGTGAAGAGGGGCTTCAGGGGTAGGCTGCACTCCACTCTGCAGCGAGGTCGATGTCGTCATGGCTAGCTAGCTCCAAGTCGTGCATCTGACTAAAGGTTCTAGCCATGTCCTCCTCATAACCATCCAAGTCAATGTTGTTCTCCCCCACAGACTCCTGGCTATCCTCCGAGTCATCGTCGCGCACAAACTCGCGCTCGAAGGGTTCTTCTTCTTCTTCTTCTTCCTCCTCGGATCCTTCTTCATACATCTGGCCTTCTGGCTCTGCTCCGGGAGCTGGTGGAGGTGGTGGCGGCACTGCGACCGGTGCTGATATAACTCTGCCAGACGTAATTGCGCTGGCGACTCCTGGGGGCAGGAGGGGAACTCCGGGTAATTCCAAGCGCTGAACGCTGTCAAGAGGAGGCAAGTGGAAGGTCCTCTTCCTTGGGGTGAGCTTGCGGTGCGGTCCTCCGTGTGTCCTATGGCAAGTCAAGTAGGCTTTGTTAAGCTCCTTGACATAGTGCTCGAAGGTCTCCATGAGGGCCTTGGTGACATCTTCGGCACATCTTTCTGCAGCTGTGGCCTGCTCTCGGACTTGTTGCAGCTGCCTCCGCAGAGCTCTTTCCCGGGTCTCTGAGTGTTTTGCCCTCTGGATACTTGCCCTCCACTCGAAGCGGTGGCTCTCATATAGCTGGTCCAGTGCGAGAAGGTACTTCACTGTAGCAACTAGGGTAGGGTCGTCCTCTCTTTGACCCAGGCCTTCCAGCCTTCTCATCCTATTGCACCACACTGGGCGGGAACGGTCACTTACTGGAAAGAATTTCACCGGGGTACGTCCGGTGTCCTTCTCGTGCTTCTCGCAGAAGTGGAGTAGGGCTTTACGGGCTGCAGTTTGGTAGGTGTCACTGTACTCAGCCCCATAGGCAACAACAATCCATGGTTGCCAGTCTGTATGCTCAGGCGTCTCGAACACAAGGACATGCACTTCACATTTGTTGGTACCATGCTCTTGGTACTCCCGTCCACGGTACTCTGGACGCTGAGTATATTCGAACCTCATCTGTGTCTCCAAAGGATGAGGGGGAAGCCTTGCACGTCCAAGCAGTAGGTGGCGGTCCATCCATCTCCTTCCATCTGCCAAGGTCTTAAGGAACAGAAATGAGTCGGGATTGAGTAAAAACTTTTGTTAAATGGAGCATCAATGTATATAGGCAATAGGGGTAAGGAAATTTTGTCAAAATAATTTGTAATAAAATTATCACTCTTTTACTCAGCCAATCCTAAGGTTTCGTCCTACAGTCAACCTGGCTCTGATACCACTCTGTCGGACCCCTCGTTTGGGGTCACCTCGTGTAGCTCATACTAGTCCCTGGATCAGTAGCTGGTATGCACGAACTCCAACAGAAGTAGACATCATAGTCATACATCGAATAAATACAATAATACAGTACATTACAGAGTTCATTACAACTGAAACCCGAAGGCATAAATTAACAAACACTAAAAACACAGCGGAAACACACAAAAGCGACCCAAGCCCTACAGGCAGCTTGAGTGCAGACGAAACCGGCTTCTCTAATCTTCATCTTCTCTTCCGACGAAGTCAGCCACTGGATCATCTGGATCCACAATTAGCAAGTGTGAGTACATAAGGTACTCAGCAAGTCCTACCTCAAGGGGGGAAAATTAGATGCTTAAGGGTAGATCAAGGATAAGGCTGTAGAGTCTTTTAGGTTTTGCGGAAAGCTAGTTTTATTGATGCAGGGTTCATTTTGCAAAGACTAACTTTTAATAAAAACACTTCCAAGGAGAAATACATAAGTTGAGCTTATGGGGGTTGACGGCCCTGGGGGAGATACATCCGTCCCGCCAGTTCCCACAAGTCTTTTGCCTGAGGACACACAGTCCAGGAGGCCTAGGGCACAAAATCAAAATCCTTCTTTTCGAAAACACGGGCACACAGCCCACTCACACACCAAGGAGATACTCACGCTGAAAAACTAATCATTGTGACCAAACCATAGCATGTCCTTGACCGAGGACACGGCTATCTGGATAGGTTTAACACTCTGCAGAGGTTGTACACTTTACCCACAAGATATGCACAGGCTCCCACCTTAGCAACTGGTGAAGCCGTCATAACGAGACGTAACGACCTCACAACGAAGCCACAATATCCACCCATGGGGCACTAAGATACCAGGGGCTTTAGAAGAATCACGGGAAAGATCACTTAGCAATCCCAAGGCTTGACTTAGCCTCAACAATATCACTAGCCGGACCTTGGGCTACACACTACCCAAGTCTTCTCCTGGTCCCCATTGCCACTACCGGCCTCCGGGTGGGTACCGCACTAAGTCAGAGGGGTTAGGTCAAGTCCTGCCCATACAGGTCATGTGGTTGTACGAGTGGATACTAGGTGAGATGTCACAGCGAACCGGTCCTTATGCGACCGAGGTAAGAGTCTCCCAGCAAGAACACCACAAAGGCGAACCTTGCTCCAAGGTGGCTCCCACCTTTGTGGGGCACCTTACTCATCCTCGTCAACACTACTCTAGAGTTTTCCCAAGAACACAAGTGTTACACGCACCAAGCACCAAGCACACACCATTTCTCATTGTAAAGCATGGTTATCACCTGTAAATAATCTAGTTCTTTCTTTTGAGCAAAGCAATCCTAAGCATACTAGTAAACAAGCATTCTTCCAAGCAATCATTATAGTTGATGTTGGTAATCTTCTAGGGTTTCAACGGAATAATGGTAACAATGACAAGGCATGGGATAAACAAGCTGGGTCATAACTATTCTAGCATTTCATTAAGAATCATAACTACTAATCTAAACATGCATACTCCTATTATTTGAAACAATGGCTCTACGGGTTGTGTTTAAAAACATAGGATCAACATGATCAATGGTTGTAGGACTTGCCTTCGTTGAAGTCCTCGTCTGCTCCTTCTTTAAACTCTGGGTCCTCGGGGTCTTCCTCGAATGCTCATTTCTCTAATAATCGCAACAACAACAAAGGCACAATCAATCAAACAATTAAAATAATAGCCAAACAATTTACAAAAATTATGAAATTGATATGATTGGATAGATCTCGAATTTAGATGAATATCGGTGGAAGAATCGACGAAAACGGAGTTAGGACGGAGGAGAAACGGGCTTCGGAAGTTTTGCCGGGAGAAAAATTCAGAAAAAAGAAAAGGGAAGAATATTCCCGGAATATTCGGCTGAGTCGGCTCGGAACTGGACTCGGCTCGGCTCTGGGATCGGCTCGCGGCTCGGCTCACTATCGGTGGGCTCGACGACTCGGCTCGGTCTGGGATCAGCTCGGCTCAAGGAAACGGGCTCGGTTTTCGGCTCGGCTTGCTGTCGGTGGGCTCGGCTTCAAGGGGACCCACATGTCAGCCACACGGGGGGGAGAGGGTATAAGAGAGAGAGAGAGAGAGAGCAGAGAGAGGGAGGCTCGGGCACAGAGAGATCGAGAGGGAGAGAGGGGCGGCTTGGGTGGCGGCGGCGCTGGTGCGGCGACGGGGCGCCGACCGGAGGACGGTGGCAGCCGTAGGGAGGCGGCAGGCCTCGCCGGCCGGGGCTGGCTGGCGGGCGGGCGGCGGCTCAGGGACGGGCAGTGGTAGGTGGCGACGCGGCGGCGGGGCACCGGCGGAGACCGACGACGGGGAACGGCGGAGGCCGGCGACAAGGAGGGGCCCAGGTATGCTTCGGGGAGAGGGAAGAGAGAGAGGGAAGAGGAAGGAAGGGGAGCTCACCGGCGGCGGGGCTCTCGGAGCGAGGGCGGCGGCGGCACGGGTGCTCGGGAGAGAGAGGGGTGAAGTAAGGAAGGGATGGGGAAGAAGAGGCACTGTTCACCGCTATATATAGCGGCCGGCGGGGCGAGGAGCGGCGCGCGGGGCGAGGCGGCTCGGGGCGCGAGACGGCGCGGGGCGTAAGGCACGGCGCGGGGCGCGAGGACTGCCGGCGCGGCGCGGTGACGAGACGGTAGACGCGGCGCGCGGCGACGGGACGGTGAGTCACGGGGAGAGAGAGAGAGAAGAGAGAAAGAGAGAGGAAAAGGGGGGGGGGGATAGGGATTTGACATGCTAAGTTTGGCCCAATAATACGAGAAACAGCGAAGAAATCAGGTTTCTCGAGAAGAAAAAGTTTATCGAAGTTTCTCGAGAAGAAAAAGTTTGTCCAATGACTAAGGTCAAGTGGTAAATCTTGCAAATGCCACAACCACATGCCTGTGTTGAATACAATAGGGATTTTAATTTTGTTTTACAATAGGCTGAAATTAGTAAAAATTTATCAAAATTTCAATCATCATATACTTTGTGAGTATCACATAACAGTGAAAAAAATTCCATAATTGATATTTCGTTCCTCTCCAAAATTTGTGAAATTTTACAAGAAATTCTGCGAAATTTTAATCCCTGAATACAGCACGAGCATTGTCTTTCCTGCCATCCTTGATTGCAGCACTCATGAACACACACGACTTGTGATAAACCAAAGGATTTCAAGCAAGATGGTACAAGTACATTGGTGGGACCCAGGGAAAGAGAGAAAAGGCATAAAGAGTGCTAGCTAGGGCATGCATCATGTCTTCCCAACCAAGTATTTACAGCCTTTTCTCTTGCTTCTTTGATCAGTGAAAAGACTGGATAGGAAAGGGAAGAGCATCTGAAAAATCTTTTGGATTTATTTACAGCCTTTTCTTTGCCATTGATTTCTCGAGTGATTATTTTGTTTTGCATATCTATGAAATTTGTGCAAGTCTGATTGGCTTTGAGATTGGTAGATTATTGCAGGGTCCACGAGAAGCACAAAGACATAAACATGGGATGACACAAGATATGAGTAAAATATTTTTGAATTCTCAATATTTAGACATAGACAATTCCGATTTCTAGCATGGCATTATGACCAATGTTCAGTTCTATAGTTACATACTAAAACTGCAACGTGTTGACAGGGATCTCAATTCGCTGCAGCCAAAAGAGGAGCAGCATGATCATTTCTATGTGAGCACCAAAGCATGGCAGAAAGCAGGAAAGATCATCGTATGATCCATCTCTCTCTCAATGCAATTGCTCATGGATCCACACTGCACACACAGCTTGCTCAGTGCTCAGGATAAAGTTCTTCATTTCAGAATCTTTTTTTAAGCAGACATGCAACTGGACCCCAGCATCATGTGCAATTGAACCGGGCCCATTTTTCAGACATTGTTGATTATTCATTAGTAGTACTGCTCTCTAAGAAAACAGTGTGTTTAGAGAAAAACGCCAGGCACAAAACACAAATTAACCACAATACAGGATACCACAACAGCTTACCTCCTCAAAAGGATTGCCAAGCCACAAAAGAGGATACCACAATGAGTGGACTTTTCCCTTGTTAAATCATATTTCTTCTCTCTTCTCTTCTATGGAGCAAGTGCTACTTTTTACCTTTTCTTTTTTTGACAAAATTTTGCATGGATCAGTGACTCTATGGTCCTATGCACACCTCTCCATGCCAGTGGGGCCATGTACTTTGTTTGTACCTTTTTGGGAGGCATAGAACAGGGGCAAGATGGTAAATGGTAGTCCAGGCCAAATAAATTCCTTTCTACAGAAAGAACGAAATGCCTGGCTAGCTAACCAACCGTCCTTGAAATGCATTTGATCATAGTTCACACCTAGCCGGGTGTGCATCGTGTAGTACTGTGAGCTTCCCATAAATTTCAAATCTCATTTGGAATGCAGAATTTGTAGGAATTTTGCGGAAAAAATATTCACTTTGGGAATACCCGCATTACATCCACGCATGCCTCGAGTTCTTTTTCCTGCACATATCATGTATTTCCATACAGGTCTCCGCATTGTTATTTTGCAACTAAAATTGGTGTTTATGAAACGATGCAAGGTTTGACGAAAAAAGAATGTGTGTACTCCAAACAAAATTGCATGTGGAATTGGTAGGAGAGACAAAGCAATAGTGTAGCATCTTTATTTGTGTAAGTGCACACACTTAAAATGCAGAGGCATGAATTCATGATTCAAGGAAATATGAGGTACACATTGCGTAGTCATCGAAACAAACATAATCCCACCAACAAAATGGGATCTGAATTAACTTAATTGTGCATTGAACAAATTTGCTTGAAAGAAAAATGGTGCATTGAACAATAGTCCCTATCATAGACATTCTCACCAAATACCCACGATTGCAATAGTCAAACATTCCCTCCCATATATCCCTTTCTCATGCAATATGGATTGGTGGGGGTGGGGTATCTACATTGTGGGTATATATCCCTTTCTCCAAACATGAGAAAAGGAAAAAAAAAAAGAGTGGTCAAAGTGTTAGATCACCACTTTCTTCTTCTTTGGAATTAAGTAGTTCAACCACTTGATGTCATGTTCCTTCCAAACAAACCACCTTTGTTCGGTGCTTATCTTTGCATCAACTACATCATCACAAACAGCACTAAACCATATTAACAACAACTAAATTACTCAGAACATTAGCAATGGAAGAAGAAAAAGGGGGAGAGAGGAAAAAAGGAAACCAGGTGGCTAGGTTTTTAAATACAAACGGCTAGTACTACATACCCGTACTGCCCTAGTGCCATAAATATACTCACATGAACGTTTCCCGCCCAAAACCAGGACACCACGTTGCTATGCTTGCACACACATCAATTCTTTTGCCCATGTACCCTCTCCCAAAACAAATGTATTCTTTGACCAATGCAACCACACATCTGTATCTTCTTCTCCCAAAAAAGTCTTTTTCCAAAACCCTCAACCAGTTCCACAACGAAAAACACACAAAATATACATGCAAAATACTACCAAATAGCCTTGTTTTTGGATCAGTTGCACCTGTTCTTCCTTGCTCGCTCACATAGAGGTTGTTGCACTTTTAACCAAATCAAAGAGCTCTCTCATGTTCATGATCTCATCTCACCACCTTTTGGCCATCTTTAGGCAGGCTTCAACCATCAGAAATAAAATAATCATCTGATATATATATACACTATGTGTGTGTGTGTGTGTGTGTTATATATACAAGCTCGTATATATATATATATATAATTGTTGCCATTAGAGTCATCAGAAAGGAAATAATCACCAGGATTGCACTTCTTCCCCAGCTCGAGACCAGCACAGGAATTAAAGCAAAAGGGGAGGACAGGCAGACAGATTGAGGGAGGCATTGAGCCACCAGGAGAGCAGAGCACCAATTAAAGGCAGCAGCAGCAGCCATTGGCCTGCCATCTCCTTCCTTGCTATCTTTAGCAGCTGCTTGCATTGCTTGTGCAAGGCAAGGGAGGCAGGGGAGGTGGGGGGAGCCGGAGCAGAGGAGAGGAGAGGACCCCTCCCCTGTTTCCTGTTCCTCCTCTGTTTCTTGGGTTGGCCCGCCGCGCCGGCGTCCGCGGCGGGGGCCATGGGGTGCGCGTCGTCGAGGGCCGGGGCGGTGGCGTCGCCGGGGTACGAGGTGTCGTCGTCGTCGTACGAGGTGTCCAGGAGCGCGTCGTCGGAGCCGGGGTCGGCGTCGATATGGAGCCGGCCGGTGCGGCTGGAGGCGTTCGAGCTCGGCGGGGACGTCGGCGACAGCGAGGAGGAGCGCCGTCGCCCCGGGGAGACCCGGTTGGGGAACCTGCGGCGGTGCATCGAGGGTGAGCAGGCCGCCGCCGGGTGGCCGTCGTGGCTGAGCGCCGTGGCGGCCGAGGCCGTGCAGGGGTGGGTGCCCCTCAGGGCCGAGAGCTTCGAGAAGCTGGAGAAGATCGGGCAGGGGACGTACAGCAGCGTATTCCGGGCGCGGGAGCTGGCGACGGGGCGGCTGGTGGCGCTCAAGAAGGTGCGGTTCGACAGCCTGGAGCCGGAGAGCGTGCGGTTCATGGCGCGGGAGATCCTCATCCTCCGACGGCTGCAGCGCCACCCGAACGTCGTCGGGCTCGAGGGCCTCATCACCTCCCGCTCCTCCTGCGCCATCTACCTCGTCTTCGAGTACATGGAGCACGATCTCGCCGGACTCGCCTCCGCCCCCGACGTCGCCTTCTCCGAGGCCCAGGTACCACAAGCAAAGTTGTCAGAATTGCGATATGAATTGTAGGATTTCACGACACCATTATCGCGGGATCGTGATCATGTAATCTAGACATGGTGATCCTGATAACCTTGCCTGGATGCGCCATGACCATCGCACCAGACCTGAACACTGACGACATGTGATGCGTGCAGATCAAGTGCTACATGCGGCAGCTGCTGGAGGGCCTGGCGCACTGCCACGCGCGTGGGGTGATGCACCGCGACATCAAGTGCGCCAACCTTCTGGTGAGCAACGCCGGCGAGCTCAAGGTCGCCGACTTCGGCCTCGCCAACACCTTCTCCCCGTCGAGTGCGGCGCCGCTGACCAGCCGCGTCGTCACGCTCTGGTACCGCCCCCCGGAGCTTCTCCTCGGCGCCACCGCGTACGAGCCCTCCGTCGACCTCTGGAGCGCCGGCTGCGTCTTCGCCGAGATGCACGCGCGCCGCCCCGTCCTCCAGGGCCGCACCGAGGTCGAGCAGATCCACAAGATCTTCAAGCTCTGCGGCTCGCCGCCAGATGACTTCTGGCGCCGCTCCGGGGTCGCCCACGCCGCCGTCTTCCGCCCCCACCACCCCTACCCGAGCCGCCTCAGGGACACCTTCGCCTCCTGCATGCCCGAGCACGCGTTCCGCCTCCTCGCCACGCTCCTCTCCCTCGACCCCGCCGCCCGCAGCACCGCTGCCGCCGCCCTCGACGCTGACGTACGTTTCATTCATGCCATGCTGTCTCAGTCTGAATCTTCGTATTGTTGTTGCTCATGCCATTTGCCATGCACTGCTGCTTGATCAGTACTTCAGGACGCCGCCGTACGCGTGCGAGCCGTCGAGCCTGCCCAAGTACGCGCCCAACAAGGAGATGGATGCGAAGTTTCGAGAAGATTCTAGAAGGTACTCAGCCATTGCCCATCTAGTCCTAACAGTTCGTTGCCTTCTTGGAGCACCGCACGTCCGCACCCGGCCTGTGCTGAAGTATTGAAGCAACATACCATTTCCAGGAGGAGCAACGGCAGGAACCACGGCGGCGAGGCGGCGAAGCGGCTGTCAAGGCTGCACAAAAGCATGCAACTGCAGGACATGAACCAGAGGCACGGCAATGGCCACGTCCACGCCGAGGTGCACCGCCGTCAGAGACGAACTCTCACAATCACCGTGCGTGTCCAGAGCTGTCCTGAGCGCTGCTGTTGGTTCCACCCGCAGGAATCGCTGCCCGGGGCCGGTGACGGCGCGGCGGCCAGGAAGGACGGCGAGGCGCCGCTGTTCATCGACCTGCAACCCGTGCCGGCGATCAGCAAGCTGCACGGCGACGACGACGGCGACCGCGCCGCGCCGTGCGCCAGGACCATGTCTAGCAGCTACAAGGAGGCGCCCCGGCTCGCCGACAGCCTCCCGCTCTCCGGCCCGGTGCAGCTCGCAGCGTCCACCGGCTTCGCCTGGGCCAAGAAGCCCCGGCCCGACGCGGCGGCGACGAAGAGGGGCTTCTCCAAGGGGCCAAGGACCAACAACAATGGAGGAGAAGACGCTGCAAGAACCACCACCGCCGCCACCACAGCACCGTACGAGGTGGAGAAGCAGAAGATGACCAAGCAGTGGGCACACGTCGCTGAGGCTTTCAGCACCTCTGAAGCTTACAACAACAGGTTGAGGCAGACGCTGGATGTCAAGCAGCTCAAGACTGGAAAGGTCTCACCACTCACAACACTTGCAAATAAATCCGAAACCACGACCGCTTCTACTATCCTATCCGTCGAAATCATCTCACTACCTCTACCTCACAAAGCAGCTCCGGAGCGAGTCCCAAAGCCAATTCGACACAAACGGCCGCTTGCACAAGTGGGAACCATCGCGAAAAAAATTCTATGTAGCCTTGCTCCAGACGCCTCCTCCTGTGGCACCGCTGCACATAGTATTTTTTCCAGCATTGCATTGCGATGTTGAGTTTTAGTTTGTCTCAGTTACTGAATTTTGTTTCTGTGTTGCGTGATCTGGTTGGTACTGGGGTGTTTCAGAAGTACAAGGGGAAGGTGGACAGGGTGGACTTCTCGGGGCCACTGTTGTCGCAGCCCCGGCGCATCGACGAGCTCCTGCAGAACCACGAGCAGCAGATCCGGCGAGCCGGTCGCCGGTCATGGTTCCAGAAAGGTGACTTCGTACCCCATGCTGATGCATGCATACTGCTGTAGCTTCTCTGAAACTGCCATTGCTTCCTTCTTGACAGGCAGCAAAAGGGAGCAGCACTGACAGAGGCATGGCATGGTCACAAATCACAAAACAGAACACCATCAGATTGTATGTACTTACCACAAGGAAAACAAGATGTGCTGCAAGCAAATCAAAGGGATAAAGGAAATATAACCATGAGTTCTCTTGATGAGCAGTTGTTTTTTCAGGGCTGGACTGGACACAGCCAGCCCCATGCCATCAGAGAAAGAGCTGAGGTGGAAACTGTTGTAGTATTTTTCAGTTTTCATGCAACCAAATATGTTCCACCTGAACTGAACAATTCTGTTGTTGTACAAGATTTTTGTGCTCACATGTGATGATCAGATAAATCGGAGGCTCCGAAATGTGGTTTCCAAATTCTGTACAGCATGAGGTTATAGAGTTGCCAATCATAACGCCTGTAGTATCATCCCATTGTCACATCGATTTCTTGTCTTCTTCCATCATTAGCTCAGTTTATTCCTTGCTAATGCCTGAAGAAACAAACCCCGCATTTTGTTGATGTTTGTTGAAATAACGCTACCGCTGCTTATACATATTGGCAGAACTCCAACTCCAGATCTATGAATGAGAAGATTTAAGGTGAATTATTCGTACTACCCTTGATTGCGAAGTTTACCCCCTTCCCCAACTCCACCGAAGCAACACCATGAGGACCTCGCTGGAGGTCGAGACCTCGCGCCATCCACGCCCACCACCACCACCTCCTGCCTCACCCTGCGCCCATTGGCGACCTCGCCGACCATGAGCCCAGCACTACTCCGTACCGTCCGGAGTGGCAACAAGCGGCGGCTAGTGAAGGCACTCCTCGCGGACCCATTCGCCCCCAACCTTGAGGCCACCGCAACAACTGGAGGGAACATGTCCTCCATGTGGCCTCCGCGAGAAAGCACACGGAGCTCGCGTCACTCCTCTTCCATGCCCCGCACCTCCTCGTTGCGTGCAACGCCACGCTCGACATCCCATTCCACCTTGTCGCCCGTGCCAGGGCCCACAAGGTCGTTTCCCTCCTTGTCCTCATCCTCCCCTGCAAGCTCCCTGCACGCCTTGACCAGGGCCACAAATAGGTGCAACGAGATGAGGTTGCACGACAATGAGTTAGGAGAGGATCCGAGCACCGGTGGGATACCTATGGCAAAAGCAAGTAATATTCTCTTAACATGCCACCAATGCGAGAACGCGGTAGTAAGGTGCCTAATTGCACTGCCAGCAACCTGGGTTCAATTCCAGATGTTGGCAAAGGGTGAGAACAGCCTTTTCAAAAAAAAAAACCTCTTAACATGGTGGGCTGGTTGGTTTCAAGAGGGCAGAACCATAGCTCCAGGAAAACATGAACTGTTAGGGGGCCGGATGGGCTAGCAAACGTAAAGCCCACCTCTTCTTTCCTTCTATTTTCTTATCTTTTATTTGATAATTTTGTTGTATTATCTCATCTCTACTCTGAGTTTCGTCTGCCCCCCTCCGCATTTCGCTCCCGTTCCATGCTTCACCCCCGCTTTTGTATGCCGACATGTGGGTCCGTCCCTTGCTCCCCACTCTAAGCCTGGCTCTTCTATGTCTCCACTCATCTAATCCCGCACCGCTCGGAAGCAAATTGTATAGTACTTTTTATTAAAAAAATTATAAGATCTTGATCCAGTCATATATCTTCTAATTTAATGATTAAACTAAAAAAAGAGAAAAGAAGAATGACATGTGTCATTAGTGGTTTATAGAATTTGCTTCGGCACTGCTCGCCTGCCTAACTCCTCCCCTCCCCACAACTGCGCCCCATCCCCTCCCCGCAGCCATAGCTCCTCCCCACCGCCACGCCACGTCCACCCGCTGGTGATCCTCCCTCCTCTCTCTCTTGCTGCTGCTGACCCTAGGGTTCTGCATCTCGCCGTCCCACACTCGCGTCTTAGGGCACCGCCATCTCCCGTGCGACCTCTCCTATGGTGCTGCCTCCAGTGGCTGGGAAAAAAGGAGCCTCCCGCATCCACCTCAACTCGCCTTTGCCGACGGCCATCCTGTGAGGAGGCTCCTCCGGCTGCATCCACCTCCAACTGTTGCCCCTCCCTCGGCGCTGCCTCGACCGACCAGGGAAAAGGAGCCTCCACGGTAGCCGCCTCGACACTGCCGTCCCAGCCTTCATCGCACGGGGAGGCTCCTCTGGCCGCATCCACCTCTGACCGTTGCCACAAGGGGTTGTTCTCATGCCGTCGTAGCCACCGCCTCCTCCTCCACCCGACCCCGTGTGATGCCCTTTTCGCCGGCCCGACCGTTTCTCCCCGTGCGTGTAGCCCAGCCCATCTGCTCCCTCTCTCTCTCTCTCTCTCTCTCTCTCTCTCTCTCTCTCTCTCTCTGACAGCTCGACCCCACTCGTCAGATCTTTCCCCTCCATCCGCGTCGCGCTCGCTCCCACGTTCAGCGCAGCACCACAACGGCTGCCCGAGATCGCCGATTCCCTCAACCGCATCCGCGAATCCTGCAGCCGCCTCACGCGTGCCTATATATGCCGCCCAGCCCATCGCTCTCTCGTTCGCCCACAATTCCGCTCGCTCCACACCCTCGCAGAGCCGCCATTGCCGGCACTAAGCTCCCCGCCGTGACTGAGCTTCCCCCAACGCATCTGAGGCTGCCTTCAGCTTCGCCGGAGCACGAGGAGTCCCTTTTGTCGCTCGTCGACGACGTTCCGCTGCCGCACGGTCCATCTTGTCGAACTCCGATGAGTGTCACTGCACGTCTCCGTCGCACGCCTTCTCTGTCGCGCCTCAGGACCGGCTGACCAATTCTTCAGCATCGCAGGACCCTGAGGAAGCCTCCTAGACCCCCAATTTTGCGCCTTCGCCTCCGTAGCCAAGTCCCCGTCGAGCTCCGACCCCGCCGCCACTTCCCTTCACCATCGACCACCGCCGAGACCCCACCGGCCGCCGTAAAGCCCTCGGTGAGACTCCCTGTCACTATCTCGTCCTATTGCGCTGTTTATCGTCGAATTTGGTAGCCCGTAGCCCCTATTCGCGCGTCACAGGTGAAGTTCCGACCATGCCTGCGACACCGCCGCCGTTTTCTGTTGCCGTCGGCCACCCGTTTCCCCACAACCACCCTCAGCCGTCAGATCTCGCGTAGATGGTCCAGATTAGATCGGGAGAAAACCATACCCCTTCAGTCCACCATGGACCGGTGGACCATACCACCTCAGCTGGTCCACGTGACCATAGACCCAGTCAGCACCCACGCCAGCCGCGCGTCATCGTTTTGTCTGACATGGCAGTCCCAGTCAGCCAACCAATCCGATTCAGCAGCCACGTCAGCGTGCTGATGTCATAATTAGGTTTTTTAAATAAAAATTAATATGTTAATTCTTTTAAATAGGTAATTTTACATATAGGCCCCTAAACTTTTCTGTTTTCAAAAAAGACCCTTTTCAGCCTTGTAATTTTAATTTTAGCCCCATGTAGTTTATTTAATTGCATATAGGTCTGAAATTTTACAAATAAGTCCATAGAACTTTTTGTTTTTATAATTTAGCCCTTGTACTTTTTCAGAAAATCCCCCGTAGCTTAAAACCCTCACAACTTTTTCATACGAGCTCCGATTTAGACGATTCTTGCACTCTCGCGATCGTAGTAGCGAGTATTATCCGTTAGTAATCTTTTTATAGTGCATTGCTATTATTTGGTGTATTATTCTTAGATGTTTGTGTTTTTTTATTTCTGGTGTGCGTGATTGCATTAGGAGATGAGTTGCTCGTGAACCTGTAGGACCAGACTTTCAAGGAGTTTGAACAACCCGTGGTTGAAGGCAAGTGTCCTTGATCACATTGATCCCATTATAGGAAAGTGTATCTTTTATTTTTCTAGATGCATGCTTGTCAATATGAATCTCATATTTAGAGTTTACTAGTATTTTCCCTATTGTCCTTATCGCCTGTGTCATAGTTTGAGTGTCAAGAATAGAAATGCTTAGCTGTGCTGTCAAGTCGGGTGTGTTAAATATTAATCTGAATAATGTTCTATGCAATATGAACCGGTTTAGGTAATTTTGTAGCAACTTTTATCATAGGGATCTAGGCAGGTTGGTTTGATTGGTATGACTGCTGTGTGCGCATTGGGTGATGTGCAAGTACCTGTTGTAGATTCTAAGGACCGGTTTGTGAAGCCTGTAACCCAGCATAACAACGCAACCACAAGGCTTATATGGGTAGGGACTTGCCAATTAATTAGATGTTCCCCTTATTTTGTACGCACCAGTGGACGGTTGAGTGGCACAAGAGGGGGCCTCTGCAGTGGATGTAATCCCTGTTAGCGGTGAAACCTTAGTGGGTGCATATAGATTTGGAGACGCTTTGTAAAGACCTTGTAGTGAGACTCCGGCTCTACACCTCGGAAGTGTGAAGCAAAACGAGAATCACAACTCGTGGGTAAAGTATGCAAACTCAACAGAGTATAAAACTGATCGATCAACTCAATAGCAGGCTTGGACTTCTTCATGATTAGTAGGGATCTTGGATGGTTGGTTTTGGGTAGTCGGGTGGTGTCTCGATGAGTTGGTAGCCGGATATGGAATATCTGGTGAGTCTGGTAGTCGGATGGAATCCGATGAGCTGTGATTTTAATACTGGTGTCATCACACATAGTAAATATGATAGCTATGTCTTTTTAAATTCTAGATTAGATTGGCATAGATGCAGTAAATCAGAGTCAAGATTTCCTTGCCTTAATCCTTCGTATCATGCTTTTCCATACTTGTTGAGTACTCTATGTACTCACGCTTGCTTTCTCCTAATCTCTTGATGCTGCTCAGAAGGTGAGAATTTCGGGATATTCCGACCGATGAAGCTGAAATCTAGGCGAAAGAAGATGCCGACCTGAAGACCATATCGTAGGTTGATGCTTCCCTGGACAACATCTATAGATGGATGGAAGACCTGCTATCGCTCGAAGTTATTGTAGTGTTTTCTTTAAGACTTACGGATCTTTTTTAATGAATCTTATCATTATATAATGACACTGTTATATTATTACTTATAAAACATCGTATGTATGAAAACTTATAGATGAAATACATCTGATTTGTTGTTTGAAAACCGGGCGTGGCACCCCGCCGCCCCGCCGGTGGTCATGGAGGACACGACGGCCTCCCTACGTATGGCCAATGTCGCTTCCATCCCATCTACCATGTCAAATCCCTAAATTTATCCCCTTCTCTCTCTCCTTCCTCTCTCTTCCTCTCTCCTCCATCCCCTCCCCGTGACTCGCCTATCCCGCCGCCTGCCACGCCGCACCTGCCATCCCGTCACCGCGCGCTGCGCCGGCAGACCTCGCGCCCCGCGACTCGCCTCGCGCCCCGCACCGCCTCGCCGGCCTATATAAAGGCGGTGAACAGTGCCTTCTTCCCCCACCTCACTCCCCCCCTCTCTCTCTCTCTCTCTCTCTCTCTCTCCCCCCCCCCTGAGCCCCTCCGCCGCCTCGCCGCCTCACTCCGTGCGTCACCGCCGGTGAGCTCCCCGGCCCCCCTTCTCCCCTTCCCTCTCCCTCCTTTCCCACCCCCCGTGAGCGTACCTAGGTCCCTCCCGTCGCCGGCCGCCGCCGCTCTCCGTCGCCCGGCCGCCGCCGCTTCTCCGCGCGGGCCGAAGCCTTTTCCTCGGCCCGCCGCTGCCCTCCGGCCGGCAAAACCCGCCGCCGCCCTCCAGCCGGTGAGGTTTGTTGCCGCCCGCCCTCGGCTCGCCGTCGCCGCCTATCGCCCGTTCTCTCCCTCCCCCTCGCGCTCTCCACAGCCGAGCCGCCGGTCTCCTCTCCTCTCTCTATTTTTATCCCCCGAGCCGAGCCGTTCGAAGCCGAGTCGAGCCATAGAAGCCAAGCCGAGCCGAGCCGTAGAAACCGAGCCGCTGAGCCCACCGACAAAATCGAGCCGAGCCTGAGCCGCGAGCCGAGCCATGAGCCGAGAGCCAAGCCGCGAGCCGAGTCCAATCCCGAGCCGACTCAGCCGAATATTCCAGGAATATTCTCCCCTTTTCTTTTTCTGAATTTCTCTCCCGGCAAAGCTTCCGAAGCCCGTTTCTCCTCCGTCCTAACTCCGTTTTCATCGATTCTTCCACCGATATTCCTCTAAATTCGAGATCTACACAAACATGTCAATTTCATAATTTTTGTAAATTGTTTAGTCCTTGTTTTAATCGTTTGATTGATTATGTGCCTTTGTCGTTGTTGCGATTATTAGAGGAAGGAGCATTCGAGGAAGACCCCGAGGACCCGGAGTTTGAAGAAGGAGCAGACGAGGACTTCAACGAAGGCAAGTCCTACAACCGTTGATCATGTTGATCCTATGTTTTTAAATACAACCCGTAGAGCCGTTGTTTCAAACAATAGGAGTATGCATGATTAGATTAATAGTTGTGATTGTTTAAGAAATGCTAGAATAGTTATGACCCAGCTTGTTTATCCCATGTCTTGTCATTGTTACTTTTATTCCGTTGAAACCCTAGAAGGTTCCAACATCAACTATAATGATTGCTTGGAAGAATGCTTGTTTACTAGTATGCTTAGGATTGCTTTGCTCAAAAGAAAGAACTAGATTATTTACATGTGATAATCATGCTTTACAATGTGAAGTGATGTGTGCTTGGTGCGTGTGCGTGTAAAACTTGTGTTCTTGGAAAAACTCTAGAGTAGTATTGACGAGGGTGAGTAAGGTGCCCCACAAAGGTGGGAACTACCTTGGAGCAAGGTTCGCCTTTGTGGCGTTCTTGCTGGGAGACTCTTGCCTCGGTCATATAAGAACCAGTTTGCTGTGACATCTCACCTAGTATCCACTCGTACAACCACATAGCCTGTATGAGCAGAACTTGATCTAACCCCTCTGACTTAGTGCGGTACCCACCCGGAGGCCGGTAGTGGCAATGGGGACCAGAAGAAGACTTGGTTAGTGTGTAGCCCAAGGTCTGGCTGGTGACATTGTTGAGGCTATGTCAAAGCCTTGGGATTGCTAACTGGTCCTTCCCGTGAATCGTCTAAGGCCCCTGGTATCTTAGTGCCCCATGGGTGAATATTGTGGCTTCGTTGTGAGGTCGTTGCGTCTCGTTATGACAGCTTCACCAGTTGCTAAGGTGGGAGCCTGTGTATATCTTGTGGGTAAAGTGTACAACCTCTGCAGAGTGTTAAACCTATCCGGATAGCCGTGTCCTCGGTCAAGGACGTGCTATGGTTTGGTCACAATGATTAGCTTTTCGGTGTGAGTGTCTCCTTGGTATGTGAGTGGGCTGTGTGCCCGTGTTTTCGAAAAGAAGGGTTTTGGCTTTGTGCCCTAAGCCTCCTAGACTGTGTGTCCGCTGGCAAAAGACTTATAGGAACTAGCAGGACAGATGTATCTCCCCCAGGGCCGTCAATCTCCATAAACTCAACTTATGTATTTCTCTTCGGAAGTGTATTTATTAAAGTTAGTCTTTGCAAAATGAATCTTGCATCAATAAAACTAGCTTTCCGCAAAACCTAAAAGACTCTACAGCCGTTATCTACCTTTAAGCATCTAATTTTCCCTTTGAGGTAGGACTTGCTGAGTACCTTATGTACTCATACTTGCTAATTGTGGTTCCAGATGATCCAAAGGCTGACTTCGTCGAAAGAGAAGATGAAGATTAGAGAAGCCGGTTTCGTCTGCACTCAAGCTGTCTGTAGGGCTTGGGTCGCTTTTATGTTTCCGATATGTTTTGAGGGTTTGTTAATTTATGCTTATAGGATTCTGTTGTAATGAAGTCTGTGATATACTCTATTATCGTATTTAATCAATATATATCTGTGATGTCTATTTTTATTGAAAATCGTGTATCTCAGTTACTGATCCGGGGACTGATATGAGCTACACTAGCCGACCCAAAGAGGGGTCCGACATACCAACACAGCACGACAGCCCGCGCCGGCGCCCTGGCCTTCAAGGCCTGCGAACCCAGCTTCGACCACATCGACAACCGTTCTTGTGCCATCCTCTCACCAGATTTGCCGTCCCCGGCGACCCCAGTGCCTTCGTCTCCTTTGGCCCTTGCTCTTCCCCACACGGATCTGGCGTCCTCAAGCCAAGCCCAGGTGTGGCTCTCTCTCTCACACATGGAATTCCTTCCCTTCTCTTTTTTGTTTCCGAATTTCTTCTAGGTTCTGTTCAATTTAGTTAGAATCGATATAATTAGTTTCTTTGTTATCTCATATCAGGAGGGTTTTTTTTTTTTTTTTTTTTTTTTTTGCGGAAGCCATTTGTGTGCTCACGATTTTGCTACAAATCTAACTAACGAGTGGAATCCTGCTAAATGATGCTCCTGTTAGTATATCTCTGATGGTTATGAATTCAACTATTATTCGAGCTGACACTTCTCTTTTTTTTCTTCCTCCAAATTTCAGTTTGCCGCTTCGATACCCTCAGCTGCCTGAGGACCGTATTTTCACAATCGTGAGTAGCAATTGTATATGTAGACATACTCACACTTCATCGCAGTTCTTGCTGTGCTGTTAATTCCTTGTACAGAGGAAGGAGAAATAATCACAGAGGCAGCTGATAGAATCTTGAGTTACTTGTCAAAGCTTGCAAACTTTTATGACCTTGTTTGAAATAGCACAAATGTAGGTCTCATTCTTGGTATCTCTACTGTGACACGAAGTGATTGGAATGATGAAGTTTATGTGCCTTTTCGTATATGATGTTCAGTTGGTTGCACGTCGAGGACCACGACCTTCACAGCCTCAATTACATGCACTCCGGTGCCACGAAGACGTGGTACGGGGTGCCCATGAAGCTGCACTCGCGTTCGAGGAGGTCGTGCGCATCCACGGTTATGGCGGGGAGGTGAACTCCTTAGGTGAGGCAGCAGCATTATTTTGTCGTTTTCAATAGAACCTCTGTCCTGTGCTGATGTGATATTTCAGAATTGTGATTTGTGGTGCAGAAATCTTTGCAATGCTGGGGGACAAGACGGCGGTGATGCCCCTGAAGTGTGCTTGTGGACTCGGGGATTCCCTGTTGCAGGTGGTTCTACTGCTTCCTTTCGTTAATGAATGATTACCTTTGATACTCTTGGTGGTTGATTGACAATTGGTTCCTCTGTGCGTGGGAACAGAATGCTGCAGAATGCAGGGGAGTTCGCGGTCACTTTTCCCAGATCATATCACTATGGTTTCAGTCATGGTGAACACTTTCAAGAGTTAGCCTTGCTGATAATCCTCTCTTTTACCTCGTTGAAAAGAAGATGTCTGATGTCTGATGCATTGCTTACTCAGTTATGCCTGTCCAACTCATGCCTTCATGTCAATCCTTGTGGCCCTAGATATATGGAACTAGATTTGTCTTAAACAGTAACGCATCAAGGTGATTTTTGCAAATGCTATATCCATTTGATGCTGACCTTTTTATTGTATGGCGGGAAGAAACACCTTTAGGTATCTCTGGGACTGTTTTGAGTTTTAGCCTTTTAGGCTAGACAACTGTAGGACATTTGTTGTAGGGATTAGCATTTGCAAGGTGCATGTTTTCTGTGAATACAACAGTGCCTGTGCATATGACCGCAATAGGAATTTTCTTTTATCACATACCACTGGAAAAGGCAAACTTAGGCTGTTGGTCATCGCTTTGGTGCCTTTCGTGATGAATTCTTCCAATCAGCCTTGTGAAGAATATTTATATTTGGGCAGGATTCAACTGCAGGGAAGCATCAAATATAGCTACTCCTGAATGGTTGGGAGTCGCGAAAGAGGCAGCAGTCCGCAGAGCCTCAATCAATCGTCCTCCCATGGTTTCGCATTATCAGTTGCTCTATGAACTTGCACTGTCAATGTGCTTGAGGTATTCTCATATTATACATGCTTCATGGTGCAGACCTTTTCTTATGAGATAATTATTTCCCCTCCTGCATCCCACCCAAAAAAAGAAGAAGAGAAAAATGAAAAACTGTTTTACAGCCCAGTTTGGTCGTAGAGCCTGTCTTTTCATGGGTTCAACTTTCATTATGTTAACTTATTCAAGGCTCTATTCTCAGTGGTGTATATATTTGATATCTCCATTTTCATTTCTGCAATATCTCTACTACTTACAAAGTGTCTAACGAATTCGTTCGTCTGCAAGTCAGCACGCCAACATGTGGGTTGTAACTCTCACAACTCGAAAGTAATCTTTGGTAGCAGGCGAGCAAGTTGTGTTTTTCCAGTGGAATTTACTAGCTGATCGATAGAAATAGTTTGCATTATGCTAGTTCGGATCGACAATTTATTCTGGTGTGTTTCGTCTACCTTAAAAACATTCCGCATTGATCAGCATTGATTGGCCTCAATGTACAAAAAAGATGCATATATCAGTATGTGACACTTCTATATATGATTGCTACTCTATGCAAATTGTTCCCCGGTCTTTCGGTTTTCCTTTGCCACTGCCCTATCCTGCTGGTTCCCAGCTGCCAGGCCACTTAAGCCTGATGAAATTGTAGTTCTTTTTACACCAACTTGATATTTGCTAATTAGTTGAATGATTGTCAAGATGCAGATGTGAGTAGCAGGGATTTCTATCTGCACCCAAAACATCAGCATTGTTGGTTTATATTTGTCCCTGGCCCCTCAGGGACATTGCCGTGATGCTGCTGGTGTGTATGTTCATTCTTTCTGAATATTAGCTGCTGACATTCAAGTGAATAGAAACATGAGCGTGATCCTAGGTTTGCCCATTGTGCCATACTAATTTGGAAACTCCTTTCCATCTGTTGATTATCTGTAGCTTTGCTAGACAAGTTGCTGCATATATTCATAACTGGTTGGGTATTTCACCACTCCAATTGATCCTTTATCATTTTGATTGCTGCTTGATCACCTGTAATCAAGAGCAATATTATTATTCTGATGAAATTTCTTAGTCAGCCGTGTTAGTTTTCACTTTCCTATTATTCTGATGTTCTTGATGAATGATGGCAAATATAGGTAATTAGTAGTGTGATTTACCTGATTGCTTCCAGCTGGTAGTAGTAGAGTGGCATTTTCTAATCCAGCTGGTAGTAGTAGAGTGGCATTTTCTAATCGCATAGTGTCCTGCTATTAAACTCAAGGTGACTTAGCTGGGTTTCTGAACCTCTCTTATTTCTTTTTCTTTTCTATAATTGAATTGTTGTGTCTGCCATCTAATAGCAAAGTAATTCTGCAGTGATTGCTAATCAAATGGTTTGTGTTGGTTCGCAAACATTTAAAGAGAGATCTCGATGTAAAGTGTTACATCATAATGTTAGTACTTTCTGCTTATAATATTTTAACACTTTGATATTCTTATGCTGGCAAATGCCATGAAACTTGAAAAAAAAAAAACAGGCCAAAGCACTCCGTCCAGGTAATCAAAGCGCTCCGTCAGGTAAGGTTTTTTCCATATTGTTTTTAGTTTTTTGTCCATCCGAAGGATGCTATATGCAAATTGTTACAACCACATATCACTAAGACCAAATTGACAGTTCACTGTCCATCTAACTGCTACCTCTATTTTGATAGTTCACTGCATGTTCATATGGGGCATGAGTATCTGTAATTTCTGTCAAAATTGTTTGAAAGTCACGCTACTGTGATATCCTTTTGGTTTTCTACGGACCAATTTGATAGTTCACAGCATGTTCATATGCATAGTTTAGAGCTCATGTCAGCTTTACAGAAAAGTCTTTCAGTTATCAGCCAATCGACATTTACAATGCTTGCTCAGGTAATCTCAAAAATGCAAGGAGTAGGCACGTATTGAACAACAAGAGCAAAATAAGCACTGAACATTTAGATGGTGAACTAGCAGTCAAATTTGTCGCCGGAATTCACTTTCTAGCAATACATTGTAGTAACATGAGAGATCAAATAGTATCTCTCCATGTTTGTGTTCATGATTTCTGTCAGTTTAAGAGTTGTGTTATTTGCTTAAGTTGGCAAGTCATTGGTTGGTCAAAATGTCATTTTGCATTAGCTAAACACGGTAAATTATTGTATCTCGTGAAAATTTTCAACCCCGTTGTAACGCACGGGTGAGTAAGTCTCTATTTATTTATGTGTGGCATATCATAGTTCATTGGCCCAGGTCGTCAACCCGCATTAATGGGAACAACCTTCTGTGTCCTGAAATGATCGTAAAAAAGCACTACACTTTCACCCCATATTTTTAGACAGTCGTGACCCGTGTCCCTTGACCCCGACCCGAGTGACCTGGGTTTCTGATGGGACAGACCACGCGTATGGGAGAATCGAGCTTGGCTTCCTAGTTTTATTAGCAACTCTCACTAGGTTTATTAAAACAACGCGCCTCCTAAAGGAAGTAGGTTGGCTCAGCGGAGAAGGTGGGTATAGGGGCAGGGTAGCGAGTCAGATATAGGCGTCGTCGACCGTGGGTGATAGAGGATGACCAGTAGGGTGTCAGGGTGGAGGAGGCAAGAACACTAGGTTAGCACGGCAGAGGGAGGTAGCAATGGATTCGAAGGTGGGAGCACGATGCTGGCAAGCAATGCAGAGGAGCTGGACACCGGAGAGTGGAGACAGGTCGAAAGAAGATCCACAGATGGGCGTCAACTGAAAATAAAAATAAAAAACAGGCACCTGACCATTAACATCACCCTTAAAAGAAAGTCAAATTTTTATTTTGTTAAATAGTATATTTGAGCTTGAAAACACGGCGTCACAGATAGGCAACCCTGATTTCAGCAATGCCTAACAATCAGACCGAGAACAGATAAATTGAAAAAATAGATAAGAGAGCCTTTGAAAGGCTACGTGCATAACTTTGTGTAAAAGCCGGAATAAGTTTTATTCCTTCGTTAAAAAAAGACAGTCTTATGGCATTCTCAATTCTTGATTTGCAAGTCGACTTCGCATAGAATTTGGCTCGCAAAACCAGAATGCCAAAAAACATGACTATACACGCATGTTTCTACAGAGCTGTTCATCTTGCAGAGCGAAACGACGATAATTCCTCCATTCCAATGCCATGCTAATAATATTCTTGACAAAAAACATCAGGCTCAGTTAACTTGGTGCAGGCTCAATTGTCAGTCGCCGTCGCATGGCAGGAGTGTCGGTATTTGCCCATTATCGACAAAATCAACTTTGTTTAACCTTACACTGCACAAGACATGCTCGGGAAGTTCTTCCTGTTTCTGGGCCTGTGTAAAATTCGCAATATGTTCAGCTCATCAAGAAATTAGTCTGTATCTGCAACTTAACAAATGGGAAAATGTTGCGTACTATACACATATCGCTATTCATGATTTACTAGACTTGAACAAACAATTTTCAGATAAGTAGTACAATTTGAGGGTTCTTATCACATTTCAAAATGATCTGTTAAGGAAAAATAACTAAACTTGTTCTGAAATTCAGAAACATTCAGCAGCCCAAACTTTTTAATATAATAGGCAGTTGTCCTGTCGTTTTTTTTTAAAAAAAATCAGCAGCCCAAGCTTCTATAGGATATAATTCCAGGGCAATATATTCTAGCCTTTATGTCCGTTTCCTGGCTATTCTTAACAACTTTCTCGAGGATATTGAATTAGCAGATAACATTTTTTGTGGTATCGAGATGCATAACGAACAAGAGAACAAGGATCGTCATTCTACCTGTATGGTTAGACCAAGATCAATTACACCATGCTTCAATCGTTCTCGGAATGCTTCGAGCCCTTTCCTTGAGATGAAGCTAAACCGGTGCACATCAAGGTCAATCTCCAAGTAATTTGATCCCTGCATCGACCCCACGGGTCATGTAAGAGTCGAGAAGAAAGAAAGGAGAAGCATGACCATATCAAGCGAAGCAACTTACCACATAAAAGCTGTGTTGAGGCCTTGAAAGGACTGGCTTTTCATTGTAAGCCTGCACAAGCTTCCTCTCCGCAGAACTCAGATTCATGTAATCTGGGTTAACCAATCCGGCTAATATTTTTAATCTTTCTCTGAAAGGGACTGTTGAGTCTAGTGGGAAACCCTTAACCTTTTCTATCTCATCGTTTACAAGTCTCTGAAAATAAACCAGGAGACAGCTACGGATTAGTATGCATCTATCTGTGAAAAGAGACAGCATCCAACGATGGAGAAGTTTACCTTGATGCTGTCATGAAACTGAGGAGAAATCTCCTTCTCAAAGTTATCATTCAGTCTGAAGTACAGCACTAGATTAATCCCTTCTCCGTCACTATCACCAAGGAACATAGCAGCAGGATATGTAGGCATCTGCATGAATACATATTTATAATTATCGAACACTTAAAGAATTAAATCTCAAGGAAGAAAGTCTGGTGACCATACCTGAATATTTACGATAAGTAGGGAAGGAATTTTCTCATTTGGCTTTACAGATGGAAGCTCAATATGCTGGGCAATGTGGTGCATTTTCCTTGGGGACATGAATATGTCCACACCAATTGGAGTGTATGGAGAACTACCTGGAGCAGGAGACTTCTTTTTGTCCCTGCAAGTAACTCCAAATTATACAAATCAAAATCAAGTTCACGAGAGACATTACACGCATTTCTGCAGCAATTCTTACTTGAAAAAGCTTTCCCCTCGCAGTTTGAAGGTCGAAGGCTCAAGCACAGACCAACAACCTTCTGAAATTTTCTCACTGGCTTGAGGAACCAATAATCCAGCTCTTGGACGGATCAAGTACCTCCTAGAGGAACCTGCAGTTTAAAATATTTAACATCAACCATGTTTTTAATCCCAGCTATGTTAGTCCACTGCAAAACATACTGTGAAACACATCTGAGCAAAAAACCAACATATTTCAGTAGTTTGTTCTCCATCAAAAGATTGCCTCTTAAAAGATAGCCTGACAACCGCGCATTTCTTCTTTTGGCCCCGCGGACTTGCTACTGCCAATGGTTGGACCTTGTTAGCATGACGAGGCGTGCACACTGGTGTCAAACTTTTGAAGATGCTTTCATGAGCCTTTTCTCCATCTTTGAAAGACTTCAAGGTATTGCAGGCATCCTCGCCTCTTCTAAGTTTTGTCAGAATTTTTATACCCTCATTTCTTGTCTTTGATTCCTCAACCTTCCCACTAGAGACATCACATGCTTCCGGGCTTGCAACTTTAGGCCTCTCTGCTTCTTGGATATCAGCTTGCCTTGATCTATCTATTTTGTTTGCATCTCTTTTCAGGTACTGTCCAACAGCTTGAGCAACATTAGAACCATCAAAAATACTCTCAAACTTCTGGATGGCATCAGCGATGGATGAAGCATCTTCACACTGCATTAATTGTGTACCTGCTGAATTTGACATGGCAGGGAGGTCTGCAAGAAAAGATCAAGCCTGAATATATGGCGCCTCAAAAAAAAAAAAAAAAACTGTTGGAATATAGGACATCAACTCAGTACTTATAGTAAAACTCAAAATGGCTGAAAAGCAATACAAACCTCCATTGACGCTACTGAAGTCTTCATCAGAGTCAGACCCAAAAATACTGACAGAATCGAACCATGCTTCTTCTTGACACACAACTGAACCCATGGGGAAAATACTGAAGAATTAGTCGAGTTCTTTGAAATGTAAGTTGCATTTCTAAACCATATGCAAGTAATCTAATTACCATGTCCATTCTCTGTGTCTAGCTTACTGTGATGCCACTGCAATTGTGTGAGGTGGAATGTAACGTTCGAGCCATCGGATCTCCGCCGAGTAGCAGCAGAAGTCCCTACATGGACAACTTCTCCAGAAGCAGTAAAATTCTCCACATCACTGGCGCGTACTATAGGCACATTGCTTAAAACCTTTCCACGGTAAGGCCTATATATACAGCACAATATTTGTGATCTCCGCTTTTTGCTTGAAGATATGCAAGCACCCATAGTTGTTGGAAGCTGAGTTTATTCAGCACAAGACGATTTCTTCTTCATGGCATTTGACCAGAATGTAGATTTCAGGAAGCTGCAAAACAGAAATGCCATAGAGAGATTAGCTATGCCTAACTATAATGTTTTCACAAGTGAACTAAAAAAACAAAAGACATCGATTTATGCTTCTTGTATTCTAATAACAGCACCTATTACTTCAGTAGGATTAGTACTGAAGAAGTTCAGAGTACTAAATCCGGAACTTGATGTATCTTTGAAGGAGAAAACCAGCAAAATACTACATGCATTGATATGAAAAAAAGATGTACAACCGAAAAGAAACGTAACATCGGAAGAAAATGCATAGATCTCCTAAAGTAGACACAAATGATATGAAGACTTCGAACCCAAAACACCTGATGATAAATTGGGTAAATAAGCCCAGGAGAGATGATATTATTGGTGGCCTACTAATCACCAACGCGCATTCCACTCCCTCTGACAGCCTGCACAGAAATCCATTTTCTGACCATTAAAATCATACATCTATGCTCGTAACACGAGCAGTTGTTTTGAGCATCATACAGCTAAAAAAAGAATCTAAAAAATAGATTAAAAAGTATAAGAATGAAAGTACTTTGAAAGTCTTCAGAAACAACAGTACTCCAGATGAAAACAATAAATGAATAGAAAGATTCTGCAAAGTTTTAATTGCTCCTTGAACTCTTCAGCTCAACAAGTCGACTTAAGGGCCACTAACAAAAAATATTTAAGCTTCTAAGAGGCAAAGTACATACAAACCCACACTGGAGATTAAAATAGTCGGGCTGAAACTACCACAAGACAGATCTTAGTTTTAATCTTAGCCAAAAACATTTTTAAAAAGAGTTTGTTTTTTTAAAAAGAACATTTCAATAGGAGGAAAAATGAATAGGTACAGCAAGAATCCGAAAGACTTGGATTCACGTCCCCACTAATTCCATGGATGACAGCAGAAAGGATCCTAACTGAGTCAAAGAAGAAAAGCAACAAATTGCTGGAAAGCAAGGCATTTTTTCTGCAGCCAAGTACCAACTAACTCGATCAAAGGGGGTTCACTAGCAGCAGAAGAAACCAAAGAATTGCATCAGAATCCCAGCCTGAATCCCAAAGGCCTCGCCTTTAATCGCCAAAACAACTAGCTGTTTGGCATTACGGCAACCCAGGAAAAACACAAATTTATGCCAAAAAATTCCAACCATAACAGGTAAACCCAAGTTGTATGTACCAAGAAGCCAAGCTTGCCGTTGCCGGCTTCATAAACACCAAAATAAGAGACGAAAAGGCAAACCGACACGCCAATACCAGTAAAGCCGCTACCTTTCCTGCCAAGACCAGCAAAGATCCACGGGGAGCGGACGGGCAGCCCGGCCGGCGGCCGCCGCCGGTGAGGTGGCCGGAGCAGAGCAGTGCACGAAGTCTAGAGGAAGAGGAGGAAGTCGCCGAGGTAGTAGTGGTTCATGTGCTTGTGCGTGTGCGTGTGCGTCTATGTATAGGTATTATACCACGTGGGAGAGGAGATTGAGATGGTTCCGAGGGGGAAGGAGGAAGGTCGAGGGACAGGGGAAGATGGAGGAGGCTACAAGGTTGCATCAGCCTTTTTTTTTTCTCCCTCTCTCTCTCTCCTGCTTCTGTTGCTCTTTTTTAGAGATTCTTTTTAAAGTTTTTTGTTGATCGGTTTGGAGTAACAGTTCATTTTATTTTGGTTTGGTCTGTGGTGAGAGAAAAAAGGCTGTGTTCTAGGTGATGCCGGCTTCAAATTCTTTCCTTTTTACCTCCAAAAAATGTTTCTTCTTTTGCTCCTTTTGTGTATGCCAGTGTGTATGGGGTAGGCTTGTCTGACACTGGTTTTGCATGGTTTTTATTTTCTGCAGACATAAATTGGTTGGTTGTGAATTTGGCCAAAGTTTGGTAAGGGGGAGCTGGGAACTTCATGCTGTCATCCACGATCAATAAAGTGCAGCACGAACTCTGTCAAATTGCAGGTGACTTTTATAGCAGGAAATCAAATCCAGAGAACCTATGCATGTGTGGCTTGACATGGAAATGGGCATAGGTTGAGTTGGAGCTAGAGTTGGATCACATAAGCCATTTTAGACATTGCTATTATTTCATCATCTAATAAAGACTGGAACAAAAATCTGTCTGCAAAAGATACATAGACAGATACGAGTATGAGCTTGTTGTACCTAAATATGAAGGCATCGTAATTCGTAGAGGAGTGCATTTGTTCATCCAGTTAAATCTTTTTTTTTTCTTGCGAGGACCATCCAGCTAAATTTCCACCGAATTAGCCAAAAAAAAGTTGCCCATTTCTGTCCACTTGACATCCAAAGGAAA
The DNA here is from genome assembly GCF_958298935.1 of Phragmites australis. Classification (NCBI taxonomy): domain Eukaryota; kingdom Viridiplantae; phylum Streptophyta; class Magnoliopsida; order Poales; family Poaceae; genus Phragmites; species Phragmites australis. The sequence goes on along the minus strand of NC_084942.1, from coordinate 20,803,311 downwards.
TCCAGACAAAATTCCTGGAGAGCTTGTTTGGTTTCCCTTGGCGGGAAATTATGCGAAGGGATCCTTCAAACTAATCTGCAATGCCCCAGAGAAGATGCTGCTGCAGCTTAGTTTAACAGCTCAGATGGCAGCGGTGAAAATTTCTATAGGGAATAGACAGCCATTTTTGTTCCCATTTGAAAGATAATTTCTCGTCCCCGTCCTCATATGTGGGGAATAATTTTTTTCCATCCTTGTCTCCGCATCGGGAATCGTAACCGACGGGTCTTGTTCCCGCTTCAATAACATTAGAATTTGATGCAAATTGAGCTCTGTAATGAATCGGACAACGAATGGACTAGCCTTAGTTATTTGATTCATACATGTTGACTCATATATGATATAAACAGAGACAGGGACAGGGACAGGTTACCATCCCGATCCCACTAAATCTGACATGGGTGATTACCCCTTGTTTATATCCCACAGGAAAAAACAGCCTCGTCCGCTAACAGATGAATTCACCGCTAATAGTTTTTCACCATAGATGAGTGAGAGAAGAAGAAGAGAAGAAAGAGAAGGAAGAGAGAGAAGTGAATAAGCCCCTACCTGGCTCTCTACATGCGCCACTGCCTATAGAGGTACTTTCAGCTAGCCTTTCAAAACTTCAAGCATCACCTATTTCTCAAAAGCTTTGGACGTCATGGTAGTAAGAGTATTTAGATTCTTGTCGTGTAATAATTAACAATGTTATTAAGATTCATATCATTATGTGCCTTTAGTAGTTATTATCTGTTAAAAATATGTTTCGGAAAGCATATTACAGAGCAAAACCTCCTTAGAATAAAAACTTGCGGTTGTATCTAGTAGTGCAATATTTAAGTAAACTTGTGATATGTTGGTTATAGAATAGGACATGACCTGGCTTCTGTTGGCTTGTGATATGTTGTTTGCACATGATGTTTCCCCGTCGTTGATATACTATCATTTACCAGCTTCTACCAGCTCAGTTTCCGCATTTTATGAAAAATACACCATAGACGACAGTTACTCTTTTACACTAACAAAATTGACACTCTCATTAAAGGGTGAAATCAGCCATGGGTCAAGCCTCGAGCTGGCACATTCAGGTTTAGGTTAAGTTTAAAAAATATATCATTTGTATAGTAAATTCTAATAAAAATTTAAATCCAAATTTCTCGACTGAAACTTTAGCTGTCATGGGTCTAATTTCGCCCCTGCTCTTGTTTTACAATTTTAATCTGACACCTAGACCACACTCAATTTGCTCCAACTATCATTTTACACCAGCCACAACGTACAACCACAGCATCCAGCTCTACCAGCTAGGCCTCAGCTCGATCACAACCTGAAACAGTGACGAGTGCTACAGTTCTTTTGGATCTGAGCACCGGTAAAAACGGTCGGTGCGCGTTGAATGCGTAGCTACTACTGACGACCCGTACAGCACATATTTAACCGCTCTTCTGGGGCAAACTTTTACTGCATGCATGCACGAACGAAGCGAAAGAAATGAGATACTCCATCCTGCAAGTTTTCTTCTGGGGATATGATAGTTACCGCCATGAATATAATGGATTCTGTGCTGCACTTGTTCATCAGTCTCCCCGGACTGTTTTGACTGAGCCCGCCGGGCAAGCAATCGATCCATGCGTGCCAGGGCCACATACCAAGAAATTGAAACACATACATGAAAGAGTCCAACTTACCCCTTGGTAGATTAGCGTTTATTCGTTTAACCTCTAGGCCATTTTTTCCTTTTAGCCCTAACGAAACAATTGGCTTAAAACAATTGGCTTTATATCCACCTCAAATTAATCAGTCCATTCTTGGGCCCCGAATCAAGACCTAACAGTTGATGCTCTTCTTCTCATATACAAGGATAAATTCTACCTGTTAGAACAATCATGCTCCTCTCCCTCACCCCACAATAGCAGGGAAGGGACTTGTTCGGAGGGATTGAGATCCGCTGATGTTGGTGGATTTTAACGTTAGAGGGCAGTTGGACAGTTTTGAGCCATCCGATCGCAAACGGATAGATGAGATCTGGTGTCACAGTACTTTAATGAACAGTAGAATCGCTAAGGTATTTTAATAAATAGTTAAAATTCGGCACTGTATGACGTCAGATAACTATAGCGTCTCTCATATTTTACTGTGCACCTCTGACGTTCCTCCACCAACGTCAGAGGATCCGGTTCCTGTTCGGAGGGCAATGGAGCTTCTCCTTAGCCGTTGCAGTCTTTCCTTCTATGTGTTGTGTTATATATCTCGATTTTTTTAATATTATAATTTTATACGGAAATTTCAAAAATAATACCTATTTACAATCTGGTCCTGTGAAAAACGAGTTTTTATGTCCTCAGGATGCGAAATCTATGTTTTCGTCATCTTATAACGCGAAAATGGGTTTTCGCAGGTTGGATATTCGAAAACCCCCATGAAATCCTCATGTGCGGCTTGAAGGCACGAAAATTAGTTGTCACGGCTTGAGAGCGCGAAAACAGGTTGTCGCAGCCTTGGCATGTGAAAAATACTGACGTGTTAGAGTTATCACGGCCTGGGCGCTTGAAAACTGGAGGTTTTCACATCCTGGGGGCGCGAAAACTGTCCGCCCTTATGCGTGTGGCCCCTCCTCCTCTCAGTGCCATTTTGCATTCTGCGGGATTTACGTTCAGTCAAGCGGAGCGAGAGAGAAAAGAGCGAGGAAGGAGGGGTGGGGGGAGGGGGGGAAGGAGGAAGGAGGGGTGGGGGGGGAAGGAGGAAGGAGAAAGCAGAGGAAAGAGGAGTGAGAGGAGCCGGAGTAAGGAGGAGAGGAGGAGGAAGTTGAAACATTTTTATTGGAAGGTAAATTTTTTTATGTTTTTATTGTTCGTATAAATAATGTAAAGTAGTTTAGAAATTTTAGATGTAATTTTATTATAGTTTAGAAAATTTAGTTTAGTTGTAGAAAGTATAGTGTGATGTAAAAATAGAATTAGGAAATAGTTTAGAAAATATAATTTTATTGTAGAAATTGTAGCATCGGTGTGAAATAATTAATATTATGTTATAATTATTAGATAGATGCAATATTTACTATAGGATAAATGAGTTAGGAAATAAAATATAGATTTTGTAATGTTATTATAGGTGTACAATTTAATTTGAGGTATTTGGTAGTTGTAGATGTACATAGAAATAATAAAAATTAGGTTATAATTATTATACGTATGCAATATTAACTTTAGGATATACAAGTTGGAAAGTTAATGATAGAATTAGCAACGGTATTATAGATGTGCAATTTAATTTGAGGTATTTGTTGGACGTTATACATGTTAGATATATGTAACGTATAATTTTATTTAAGACATTTATTCTAAGTTTAGTTAGGTTTTGTACAGTTTTTTAATATACAGTAAATTACATATTTAGGTTGAGAATAATTTTATTTCACTTAAAATTATGTCATGTCACATATATGTCTTGAGCACTATAGGTCTTAGAGTAAAGTAAATATTTTTATGTAATATTTATCTTTGTAATCTAGTTTTAGAAATATAGTTATTGTTTGCTACATTTGAAGTTAGTCACATAAAATTAACTTGGTAATTTATTTAATATATTTATTTTAGGTCGTAGTTATGTCAAACACTATAACTCTTAGTGTTTTATATGGAAATGGTTAAATTCGTAACGGTCCATCGGCGTTGATTTACGCAATTTTCCGTTTACTACCATTGAGCACCCAACCCTGGGGGTACAAGGATAAAGGAGATGAAAATATGGTTCACCTAATATTTTCAATTGGACCCTGATATTTATTCTGTTATGGTGCATTGCATATGGACTTGTACATTTAATCTAGTTTGTTGGGAGTTGAAATAGGTGAATCAGACAGAGAAGTGGTTGCAATGGTTAGAGTGGTACCGACGTCGTGGGGCTAAGTTTAATATACTGGTGCAGGTTTGTAAAAGAGAAGCGTATGACGATAACAGTGCAACAACACCTGCAAAAGAAGTGGATAGGTGGGGGAATGCAGTGGTGAGGGAAGAAGTTGAGCAACGGCATAAGGCTGATGCAGATGTTGTGCATAGGCTTGCGGCAGAGGTTGAGGGTCAGGTTAATGCAGGGAGAAAGTTGAAGAAATTGTTGCTGATCTTGAGAACATGGACTGTAACGTGGTACACGAGGAACAATCTTTACCGCAATCTGAAAATGTGGAGGATGATGGTGACGACGATGATGATTAGGCATCCTCTAAAGTTGTCGTCCTAGATCAATGGAACTTGCATGAGAAAGCGAAGATGCAAGTTATGGAAAACCATGATTCCTCTGGGAGTATGGATCAACTATGGTTCACCTAAATCAAGTATTTCTCAATCGGTCTGAAATGAAGGATGCAGTAGCACGGTGGACAGTGACATCACACAAGGATGTATGGGTTACTGTGTCGACCCCAGAAAAGTACAATGTGAAGTGAAGAACTCATGGATGCAGCTTTTATGTTCATACATACAAGCCAAAGCATGCGACCCATTGGGTAGCATCTAGAGTGGTTAAACACAATTGTAAGTTGGAAATAGTAGATCAGAAGCATCATAACCTCACTGCTGCACTAGTTGCAAATGAATTGTTCATTGAGATTATTCAGAAGTGGGACAAGGAATGCTCTTTCATACAACGATCCATATTATGACATTTCAAATATGATATTACTTATCCAAAGGCTTAACGTGCGAAGCACGAAGCACTAGAGAAGTGTTGGGGGTACTTATGAGACTTCTTATTGCAACATTCCTCGTATCCTTGAAATTATGAAGGAAAGGAACCCTGACACATACACCGCTTTCAAGGAGACTGAATTTGATAGAAACCAGACCAGGATTTTCTGATGTGCTTTCTTTTCTTCTGATCAGTGTATTAGGTCCTTCTAGCATTATCGTCCTCTAGCTTTTCCACCAACCCAGTAGATATTTTCTTGCACTCGATAGTTTGTCTTTCCATAAGGCGTGCTTCATTTGGCGATGGAGTATAACATGCTATTGTAACTTATTATAGATTGTATACGACTAGGGTACGAGTCGGTGAATATTGCCTTATGTTCTGTAGCCACAGACAGACAATGAATGATTACGATAACCCTTATATGTGATATACTTTTCTTTTATCAATGAAATGGCCGGTATTTATCATTCTAGCAATACATTTTTTCTATGTCTAATGTTTTTATAGGATTTCATGCCTCATTTCAGAGGAAACAATAACTCATTGCTAAATTTTTTCATAATGAAATGACCACACTAAGCATCAATGCCATAACTTTTTCAATTTTCATAGGGAATTCTATGCTCTAGCCCGCAGCGAAGCTCATACACTCAGTTCATGCACCAGCCCCTAGCCACCATAAATACCCCTACTCTCATCCATAGATACACCACTCATTCCTCAGCTCCCTCAACTACAATATCTTCCTCAGCTCCACCAAACCCACACAAGAAATATTGGGGGATTTTCATCCCTCAGGAGGTCGAACTGCCGATGTGTTTCTGTGGCAACCTTTGTAGACTTCATAAGTCCCAGGATATCTGCTACACCTATGGTTACGCTTTTTCATGTATGCCAACTACCAGTACGACAAGACTCGATATGGACATATGAGTACCCACCAGTATAGCGACATAGATTACTCATATAGCACTTTTCATATAATTTCATACACTATCTTACTAATCTCCACTCTTGTTTCATTTGTCCAGTCTCCTCCACCCATCTGTGACTTCATGTAATAGCTGGATACGGAGAAAATGAGCACCAAAAGCAGTGGTTAGACATGGAGATGTGGTGGAGGAGGGAAGCTTACGAACACCACGAGTACGAGCAACATCAAGAGAAACTACAGATGAAGCGGTAGAAGAAGGAGAGCATCAGAAACGTCGCAAAGGAGCTCACCGCGGTTGAAGCACGCAAAACAGAGAGAGAAAGGAAATGGGAGAGGGCCTGTCGCGCTAAGGTGGAGGGTCCTATGCTCTGAGAAAGGGTAAATATCCTAAGTGCACTCAGTAGAGATCATCTATTGTAATCCGGCATATTTTCTTTCCCTAAGACATGTTAGATTTAGCTGCAGCACACTATTAGGTTAATCTTTAGGCGTACCGTACATTCCAATATTTATTGTCGTCTGCTCTTTATGGTTCATCAGTGTATGTTCATCAACGTATATTACATGTAATATTAATCAGCGTATGTAACCTCCGTATCAGATTCTAGGATACTTATGCTTTACAACTACTATTATTAAAATTAAAAATTGTAACCTCCCATGTAATATTTATCAGCTATGTCCCATTGTCGAAAAAATGATTCTGCGATTTATTTTCATCTTTCCATTCCGTATAAGAAATAAGTTGAATTGTAAAATAAAAACAACGACATAATATTTTTGCACTAAATATCTTGTCTGCAAAAAATATGTGCCATTTTTCGCTCCCTTAGGCTACGACAACCTTTTTTCGTGCCCTCAGTACGCGAAGACCTATTTTCATGCTCTCAAACTGCGACAACTTATTTTCGCGTTCTCAAGCCGCTAAAAACAATTTTTTCATACCTTCATACCGCGAAAATTAGCTTACTGCGGCCACGTAAGAGTTTCACATGGGTTTTCCAATATCCAGGCCGCGAAAACTCGGATTTTGCGTGATGAGGCCACGAAAACACATATTTTGCATGCTGACGACGCGAAAACTCGTTTTTCGCGGGACCAGACCGCGAATAAGTATTATTTTTGTAAATTTCGGTATTTCCATATTATTTTTGAAATTTCCTTATAAAATTATAATATTAAAAAAAACTCTATATATTTCGCCTCTTCCTATAAGGTGTCGTTGCCACACTCTCATCCTCATCTCTGTCGGCTATTGCTGCTTGAACTGTCATCGCCTCTCGTCGCCTCATGTTTCTCACCAAAGATCCACACGCACCGCCTATCACCCTCCTCCGACCTAAGACAGGCGGTGACATCGACTGGCCAGCCAAGCTACCTCCTCTTAAACTCAGGGGACAGATGAGCAAGAAGCCCTAGTAGTGCAGTATGAACCCACCCGATTATTCTCTTCTCACGAAAACAATCAAGTCTTATCTCCTTCCCATGCATACATATCCATAATCAACGAGAGAAAGCAAATCTTTGCACTTTTATTTTCTATTTCCTTACTTAATTACAGGCGAAATTTTCCCTTAAAATTTACCCTCTAAAAACTTTTAGGAGGACAAAAGGAGTGTGGGTGGACGTTGGACACAGCAATATAATAAAGCCGCCGTTGGAGGGAGGATCAGTCATATCAACATAAGAGATGATTTAACCTCTCTCTCACTCCTCTCAAGAAAATTACCTCCCTCTCTCTCTAAAAAGTAGCATGAGTGATAATGATAAGACTGGTGCTGGTGGTGTTATTGTGCGCCTCCCCTCTCTACCCCTCTCTAGCTAGCTAGAGCTTAGAGCTTTCATGCATAAATAGTTCTCCTGCTTCCAATGCAGTATTGCATTACCCACTTTAAATGAGTAGGACCTATACCACCGTACCATCCCATATCACATCGATCGCATCTTCGGATACCTCTGGCACGTCTCCCTGCCTAACAATTGATTGTAATTTGTATTATATATATATATATATGTTCGAAGGAAACACTCAATCCTTGGCCCTACTGATCAGGCGGCTCATGCATACAGTCAATTACATGAGAAAATACTCGCTTCTCTTAGGTTGTTCAGACAAGAATAGTAACAGGTATATGAGTTTTATCTATTGTTTTTAGGTAAAAATATGAATTTGTATAATATACTTGAGCATATTTAATGAAATAGATAATATTTTTCTGTATTTACGATTCTAGCATTTGTATTCGGTGTATGGTGTGCTGAAAATATGTGCCAAATACATGTGATTTTCGGTACACGGTGTGCCGAATACACTTTTCTCAGGTGATTTTCGGCACACCATATTTCAAAAAACCATTTTCGGCATACCGTGAACTGAATACAGATGCTAGAATCATAAATACAGAAAAATATTATCTATTTCATTAAATACGCTCAAGTATATTATACAAATTCGTAATTTTGCCATTGTTTCTATGCAGTTATTGAAATGAGATCAGAATCTTGGTTCTCTGAGTATAGGATGCACCGTAGTAAAGTTGGGATCTTTAGGTTTTATGTTGTCTACAGCTAGGCGGTTCACACATTCTAAAACCTTAGCAAACTTCCTACTAATAGTTTCTAGCGAATGTGAGAATTGGTTTTTCACTTGACTAAAAGACTAAGGTGCTCCACATGTCCATTGAAACATACCTAAGGCCTCCTTAGAACACAAATAATAAGATGATGCCAATCCATATTTGTTCACCAAATCTTCATGCAACCGATGGAAGACAGTCCTTCTCATTCTGAAAATGGAATAACATTTATCTGCATCTGCAAGTTGCTCTTCAACCCATTGAATTCCAAAAACAATGGGTATTCCCCTTCGTTTACTTGTAGTTGAGTCACCACGATCCAACATTGCATAACCTACGAGTGCAACTAGTGGCACCAACACATACAATTTATCATCTGATAGCAGGTCCTTAAGTCGTGTAGGCAAAAATTTTGAAACCAGTTGTGTTAGCTTTGTATGAGTATGAACTACATGTTAAAAATATTGGAACTCAAGAAAAGACTTATGATAATTAATTAATTAATTAAATGCTTTTCGGCTTGATTATATTACAGTTAATTAATACCATGTCCTAAAATTATAAAACCACTTGAACAATTCATGTTATGATTAGTACCAAATAGGATAGATGTTTTCTTGCATTATAAAGCATAGTTTATGGCATTTCATCACATGCATATTGAGACATACTTTGCTACACTTCATTCATGCTCATCATTGCATACGTTCTTATTTAGTGAACGAAGAACTGGTACGTGACCTGGCCGTGGTTGAAGGCGATGTCGATCTACCGGAATTTTATGAGTTTGTTGTGTGGGTAGCATTAGGCGGTCTCTTGAGCAGCAAAGCAAGCATCTAAGCATACTTCTTCCATTAATTTAGATGATGATCGTAATGATGGGTTGATGGTATTGGTTGGATGAGTGGTAAGGATGAGACGAGATGTGAATAGTGTTATGGGTGTTTGTCCTGCCTGGATGTGGAGTTCCCCTAGGTAGGTCGGGAGAGGGACTCAAACACCACAGATTGCTTGCATTGTTTAAGCACCGATTGTTGTTGCAGTTGGATTTAGCACTTTTCGTGCTTACTACATGTCGCATATGGGAACGATAAGCCGATTACCTTTGTAGTTATGGCTTTTTGGCGTGCGAGTCGATGGTGTTAGGTATTTGGCCGGTTGGGGTATCCATTTTGTTCTAGGAGTAGTTCTGGATTACCCCCATACCTATCATCGCATGATCAAACGGTTGGATCTTATTGAAAAAGTTTGACATGAGTACCCCCTTGTATGGACCTGTGTGATCATACAAGTTGTATGGTCCTTAAGTCGTGTAGGCAAAACAGTACCCCCTACAGGGTGTAAAAATATTTCAAAATGTGATGCTTTCGGTTATGAGCATGCTTCTGTCCATTTGTAGCAGTCATAGAGTTACGAGTGTGGATTGATGTGGTTGATGGTTTGAGATGGTGCTTTACAGATATTAGTCCTATGGTTTTTTTATATTATATTCTGTTGATGCTTATGGGTTAGTATGTTACTTTGGTCAAATATAGCTACTCACATATGTGTATGTCAAATTTGTTTTCTCATATGAAATTTACATAACCATGTGGCCTTTTCTTGCTAATATTCAAATGCATAATCCTTGAAGTTGGGATATTTATAAGTGTCAATTATGGATTAAGTTTTGCGAGTATCTTCGTACTCACGCTGCTATTTCAGGTGCTACCGGTGAGGAGGAGTTGGTCTTTGGCTACTTCACACCCACCGAGGGTGGTGGCGGGCATGAGTAGGTAACTACTCAGAGGTCGTGCTTTTGTGATGGAGTCTAAGGGCATATGGCTCCATCCTTCTTTTGTCGTATAGTCTTTAGCCTTCCGCTGCGTAGTTTCTTTTGTTGGTTAGGGGTTGAGTTGGTTTTTATCTCCTCTTAGCTCTCTTTTGCTGTAAATTATAATAACTTGATAAATGCTTAAGAACTTATAATTTAATGTTAATTACCCTCCCTTTATTAAGCTATGCTATGATGTTAAATGTTGAAAAGGTACGTGTTCTGATCTTGGGCATAAAACACTTGTTGGGACTACTGGAATAGTATTATGGTTAATCGTTGAAATCATAATTAAGTAAATGATCGACTTAATGATTAATTAGAATATAGTTTGGATGGTTCCTTACAAAACCATCCACCAGCCGCTCAAATTGCTAGTCTATAAAATTCTTCTCCAATTTCTTGCCATTAGGTGACTTGGTAATAGCCCTTTTCTTCAGGAGCTTATCAGCATTGGATGTCCTAGTAGGTGTAACATTACCCACATCGTCGTCCTCTCCATCTTGACCTTCAACATGTTGTTCCTTAAATGCACCAGGCACAACTACGGACTGATTGGGACAATATTACCATTGAATAACACTCTAGCTCCTCTTCATATTCAAGCTGTGCAATTAAAAACTTGAAACAAATTGGTTGAGCCTGATAAAAGGTCATATAAATATAAATTAGTTCATAGAAGGATCAGCCAACAATCATATTTAACAATTGCTAAATATTCATACCAGTATCTGCACTTCCCACCATTCATTAAAAGCAATAATGCATCCAGTTGAGGGATCTCTTCTTGGACCAGAGGCATTTAAATTCAACGTCTTCCACGCTTGATACTCGTCTCCCAAATTGTCCCATCTCTTTTTGAACTGCATGTGGGTGTAATTTCTCTTTGTTCGTTCGTTGAATTTCCTTTCCAGGTTCATGTACCCAATGTTATTCAGACATTTATCAGGTTTGTTATGAGCAACCACTTCTTCCAAGCAAGTATCTATGAAAATCTTATGTGTTGTTGCATCCCACATTGCTTTGGGCTTGGTTTTTTTTCCATCTATGAATAGAGCATACAAAATTACCCCAATGCATATACAATTACCACATTGAACAACTATGCATGTACAGTCGCACAACTAATATCACAATGCACAACCAAAATTAGCTACGCACATGGATGACTACCACCCAACGTATTGCATTTTTTTTTACCTCCAGGATAGCCGCGAGGGCAAGCGATGCTCAGTCGAGGATGGGGAGGCATTGTGCGGTGGCACTGGGAGCTGATCTCGATGAGTGGCGGTGCAGGGGCTGGATGAGTGGTGTTGGTAGCTATGGTTGGGCGAGTGGCGTCAGTAGCTATGGCAGATGAGTTCCAGACTTGGCGATGCAGCGCTGGACGACGTGGATTAATGACACTTTGGAGTGTGAGACATGGCGTAGGGGCAACATACAACGCCATTGCGGAGCCATCGCCGAGGACGGGTGGTGAGGAACGAGAGGCGCTGCAGGTGTGCAGGGGCCGAGATGAGCTATGACGGGTGAGGATAGCAGCGAAAATAGATAGATCCGACGACGGGAAGTCCAGGCTGCAGCGAGCTGAGCTGGCGGCGCCAGAGCTAGGGAACCCTAGGGCTGGCCTCCTGTTCATGCCTGCATCGCCTATTCGCGTGAGGGAGAGGGGAATCAGGCAAGGAGGAGAGGAACGAGGTGAAACTGAGGGGCTTCCAATTATTTATACTAGTGGCATATTGTGGGTAAATATTGCGAACTTGGAGGGGACATTGGTATCTTCATCCCACATAATCCTAGGAATCGGCCCAGTGACTACTTTTGTGCTTCTTCGCTTTTCTTCGTTGTGGCAGAATCGGCAACCTCGAGAATCTATTGAGAAGCAGGTTGTTTGGCACAGATTTGGGCTTCTAGAATGGGGAAGATGGGCTACAATCTGTGCCAAACAGGGCCCAAGTCTTGAATCGATAGTGATAATCCAACGATCCCTGCCGGTTCTAATCTTGAACTAGTAGTAATAATCCAACTATCAATGTCGGTTCGAGGCTAGAACCGGTAGTGACAATCCATCCACATGTGATAAAGACTCTACCATGAACTCTTAAGCATGGAGATTAGCCTCAAGTTTGAGATCAAGGTAGAGTATTTTATATTGCTAAATATATGTTTTACATCTTGTGGTATCCGAGTGACAATAGTATATCTAAAAGAATGGTGAAAACACAATCATCTTGAAGAAAATGTATTTTATGCCACTCATTTAGATGTGCACATTACCACAATGTAGCTTGAACGAATGCCAATATCTAAATATACATTCGCAGTGACAATAATAAGCCTAAATAAATGGCAAAAACACAATTATCTTCAATACATTTGTGTTTTTTTGTTATTCCTTTAGATCTACCTATTGCGACAATCTTTAACGCTCACACAACATTCGCTTCAAAGATGGGGAGAGGAGATGATGAAATATGGAGATGAGGAGATGGAGATGAGCTTGTTCAAATGGGGAGGCGGCGATGTCAGTGACGGGCTCAGAGATGATGAGGTCGGCGACGGGCTCGGAGAAGGTGAGGGTTCGGGGGCGAATGAGGGTTGTTGTGAGTTGGCTTGGGAGGCGGCGAGGTGGCTATGGGCTTGGAGACGCGAGGTGGCTACGTGGAAGCCGAGCATAAGGTGTAGAGGTGGCCGAAGTGGTGACGGTGACTGCCGCACCACTTCGACCGCCACTACCCCTTGGGAGTGGCTTTAGGATATTGGAAGCGAAGTGAGATAGGGGCTGTTGAGGGAGACGAGATCTATATATAGAAGAATTATCACTATCAATTTGGAATATGAACCAACAATGATAATAATTAACACCTCCGGTTCATCTTTGTTAATTATTGCTCTGTCGACTTGGAATATGAACCGGTAGTGACAAACATTATCATTGTCGATTTGGAATATGAATCGATAGAGATAAACATTATCACTACCGGTTATTAAAGACACATCTGTATACGAACTGTAACACTCTGGTTTTTAATTTTCTAATTCCCTAAAAATTTCTAGAATTTAATTAGGATTTATAATAAATAGAATAGGTTAAAGCCTATTTTCTAAAATAAATTTAATTTTGCCTTAGGTTATATATTTGTTGCACTCATGCTGGAATAGATGCATTAGGGTTTTATTTGGGTGAAAAATGAATTTTATTTGAAAACCCCGAGGCTCGCCGTTGGAATTTTGGAAAAATTGTAAAAGATTTTATAAAAGAAAAAAAAATCAGTTTGCCTCCCTTGGGCCAAATTCCCTCCCTTTCTCCTTTTTCTTTTTCTCTTCTTTTTCCAGCCCATTTTCTTTTTTTTTTCCTTCTCCCGGCCGAAGCCGCTGCCCAGCCCACACCTGCCTCAACCCCTTCCTCCCGCTTGGGCCGCGTTCCGACCCTGCCGCCCGCACGTGCTGGCCCAGCCGCTCAACAGCTGCTGCTTGCTTCGAAGGTGCCTCCTCTCTGTCCCGTTTCCTTGCCTCACGAGACCACCAGGTGGGCCTCACGCCGTCTTCCTCCTCGCGTCGGAGCGGGACTCACACTGTGCCCGACTCAGATACGAGCGTGTCCGCCTTATCCGAGCTGTATCCTAATGAACCCCCAACCGAATCCGTTCGCCCTACATGCGTACCTCCGCCTATATATGTGCGAGCCCCCTCCTTTCGATCTATCTCGTCTCACATCGAGCCACCACCGCCATTGCCATTGCTCTCAGCCGAGCGCGCCGCTGGCCACTTCTTTCGCCTCTCCACCATGGCTGAGCGCATCCCCAGCACTGCGTGTTCACGAGGGTTCAGTTCCGTCGCTCCCCGTCACCTCCCGACCACCGAAACGTCTCCTCCGACGCGATCCCGTGCGCCACCACCGCCTCTCTCGCCGCCAGCGCGCTTCACCGCTTCTCCGGCCGTCCTGAGCACCTAGGTGAGTTCACCGTGTGCCCCTCTCTCTTTTTCGCAGCTTGCCATCCCCGCCGACGAGCCGGAGCGTGTTTCCAGTGAGACTCCAACCGTCCGCCGTCGCTAATCCTCTCCCACTGCCAGCCGCCAGACCCCTCCTCTCTCCTTTACCGTCTAATCTAGCTTGAATAGTCTAGATTAGATCCATTATACCTCTTCGTGTGAGCCAATGGAATTTCGCCACGTGGCATGTGTAATCCCAGTAAGCACTTATGCCACCTCAGCCTGCCATGTCAATAGCCACCTCAACAAATTGCCTATGTGTCATGCCACATCACCATAGCTTTACCCGGTCAGCTTTTTGAATTATTTTAATTCGGGAAAAATTGGCACTTTTGCACTTTAGCCCCTGAACTTTCTTATATTTACCCTAAAGCCCATGTCTTTTATAGTTTAAGCCCTAAACTTTTCCAAAATTGTAAATAGGTCCCTCTATTTTAAAAAAGGTCACTAAACCTTTTGTTTAATTTAAAATAAGTCCTTTTCTCTTTTGAATTTAATCCAAAACTTGTTTTTAGCGTAACTTTCTTGTTTTAGCTCCGATTTAGGCGATTTTCGCGCTCTCGTGTTCGTAGCAGCGTGTACTATCTTTTAATACCTTTTTCATAGATGTTAGATATTGTTTGGTATATTATTCTTAGATAGTTTTGTATGTGCTTTTCCAGTGTGTTTCATGAGGAGACGAAGAGCAGGTCAAAAATCTCTAGGACCAAGTGTTTGAAGAGTTGGAGCAGCAAGTTGGAAGAGGCAAATGCCTTTGAACATTTTGATCTAAGTTTTCAAATGCGTTATTTATTTCAAACATGCATGCTGTTAATACTGAATCTCATTTACTTATGGTACCATATTCCATATATTCCTTATCGCCTTAGCTGTCAGTAATGGTTTAAGGGTAGTTTATGCTTAGCTTTGCACAAGGGTATGGATGGGTTATCAGTTAAATTTGATTAATGAACTATGCAACTATGAGTTGGGAATTATTGGTAACTTGTGTAGCAACATGGAATATAGGGATGTCAAGCAGAAGGTTGGTTGATGATGGTGCGTGAGGTACGGGTGTGTAAAATACTATGGTGGGTTGTAGTAACTGCTCGGTATCCTAAGGACCAGTTCGTGGAGCGACAACCCAAGAAGTATCGTCTCCATGAGGCTTATATGGGTATGGCATGGCTTAGTAATTAGCGGATCCTCAGCATAGAATAGGTCATTAATGGTGTAGTGGAAGGGAAGAGTGATTCTTTCTGGAGCTACAAGGCACAAGAGGGAGTTTTTGGGTGGTGTGACTCCACTTTGACGGTAGTGAAACCTCAACGGGCTCATTCTTGTTGGGAGGATGCTTTGTAACGGTCTTGTACTGATTTTTCGGGCGACACACTACTGGCGTGTGTTAAGTATTTGCGCAACACGGCAACAAGGAAATCACGACTCGTGGTGAAAGCTGAAAAACCTCTACAGAGTGTACAATCTGATATATCAGCCGTAGTCACGGTCATGAGAGACTTGGATCCTCATATGATTAGTTGTTTTGTATGTTTTGGTTGGTTACTTGTGATGGGTAAAAGTCAGTAGTTCTTGGTTACCTGTATGGATATCAAGTTAGTTGGTTTGGTAACCTAATGTGGAATTCAGATAGTTGGGCAATTTGTGGAGATGATTCTAGGAGTTGGAAGTATAGTGATGAATCACATAGTTAAATATGTTGCTTTTATAAATCTTTCGTTAGCATAGTTGGCATTTATGCCAATTTACCAGTTATAGCATATTCCTTTATTTAAAGCTTGCGTGTCATTTAATTCCTACACTTGCTAAGTACGATATGTACTCACACTTACTATTTTCATACAAATGTACTTTAAAACCGCTGCTCAGACAACGGAGACATAGAAGAAGAAACAGACTATTGCGTGGATGAAGATGAAGATTGCTAGGCTGGTGGTTCCCCCGGACGATTGCCTGTGGAAGATGGGAGTTTCACTATGTTCTGCTAGTGTGCTTTAGTTCAAGACTTTGAGGTCATTTCTATTTTGTTATAGCTAAATATTGTAATAATGACACTATATGTGATACACTAATGAAGTCGCTACATGTATAAAACTTGATCTTAGCATACATATAGTTTGCATATGTTTTTGTCTCGTTATAAAATCGGGTGTGACACGAACTAGCAGAAATAATTTGAATATTATTGTCGGTTAGTGTTACCAATCTATTACAAACCGATAGTGATAACTACTATAGCTATCGGTTCTTATTGACTCGCCTTTTTATATGCTCTTGAGCTTACGAAATGGCAGTATAAGATACCAGTGATGACATTTTGTATAGCAGTACTATACTGTACATGTGCTATCATGAGAAGAGAGTAACAATACAATATTTCTCCAAAACTTCCTCTTATTTTTTAGCTAAGATATTCTGCATTCGAAATATGATTATTTTGTTTTTCGAGATCGCTTCATTTGAAATAATGATGGGTTAGGCAAGTAAATGTGCATGCTTGTCACACTTTTGACTGACACAGCTCATCGATGAGTATGCTTCACCAAAGGGGCAAGGGGGCAAGATAGAGATAACAAGTGCAGACATGTACGCATGGGCTTGCTTTTCCGACATGTAATTTGGTTGAGTTGAAAATTCTGTACTAACAAACAGTACTCCAACCTCCTTTAAATTTGTAACTGAAGTAACTTGTTTGGCTGTCGTTAGGTCAGGATACACTATTCAGTAGTAGGATCTTATCTTTTGTGCCTTTTCTACGATCCTCCTTCAGGAGAGGCTAACTGAGACTATTTGTGAGCAAACAAATTTCGCGGATGTGAAATTGAAGAAGACTGGGTATCTAATTGAAAGGAGTAGCTCATCGATCAATATATAGCTTCGAATTCGCAACTCGCAAAAAAGACGGGGCAATAATTGAGATGTATAAGACCTTAGAACTGCCACTAATATTTTTTTGTAAACGAATAAAAACCTTATCGGTCTGTGACAATATAGCTTCAATTCTCATCTCGCAAAAAAGACGGGGCAATAATTGAGATATATGAGATCGTTTGAACTGTGACTAATATTTTTTTGTAAACGAATAAAAACCTTATTGGTCTGTGATAAGTACAGTTTTAATCATGAAATGGAATATGAGCTAGCGAGTGTGCCGGTTAGGTAATGCCCATCGACCACGTGTTTGAGTATGTACGTGAGATGCATCTATTGGCCTGTGTAGATCGGCTAGAGCTAATAGTTATTTATTAAAATTAGCTCTAGTGATCTAAATAGATCAGTTAATAGGATAGCTAACTATTAGTTAATATCTCAGTTAATATTAGCTGGTTCAATCCAGCTAATCTCAACTAATAGACGTAAAAAAACAGTATTGTCTTTCCACCTATGAAGGGAGGAGTAGTATTAGCTATGAGCAAGACAATTATTTACTAGCAATCCAATTATCTATTAGCTAATGTATGTTTCAACTAATTATTAGCTAGCTAACCATTAATTCTAGCTAATAGATAGCTTAACTATTAATTTTAGTTGTTCGAAACAGCGCCTATATTACGCAACCACGACAAGGAATGGATCGTGACGCGGTTGTTGCATGTCATTTCTGATCGAGACCGGTGATCGATCTGCATGCAGCTTCCGGGTCGTCAACTCCCCACGTGTGCACGGTTTTGTTTTCTTGGTGGTTGGTAAATCAGGTGCGTAGCCATGGCCCATGGTGATCCAAATTTCGAAAACATGTCATCAGTCATTGCCATTGTGAACGGCATTTTCGTGACAATATTGACATGCATTCCAATGCTACAAAGTTTTGTAAGGAGTGGGTTTTTTTTTGGAGGGGGAGGTAGGGCAATGCTGAAGTTTTTTTTTTTTTTGGAGAAAAGAGAGGCTTAAAGCCTTATATTGCTTAAAAAAGATTTGTACATTAGAGCAGACAAAACCCAGTGAGGGCCAAACCAACACCAAAAAGAAAACAAAAATACACTGAAAGCGAGTGGGTGCTTTGACTTTGATCTGGCTTTTGGAGATCGATCATTTTCAATGACTTCTCTTCACCAGTCTTATTCTCTTCTCGAAGAGATTTTCATTTTTTTAACTCTCTAACAGCTTTTCTTCACAATTCTTTTTACGAAGAAATTCTCTCTCATTCTATTCACTCGAGATTCTCTATTTTACCTTTACAAATCCCTTCAAAACAAAACGGTTAAAGATAAGAGAAAATAAAAAAAATATGAAAATTAAAAGGGAAATTAAAAAAAATGAAATGGCGAGAATATGATAAGAGATGATCACAAGTCATCACACATCGCACAACAAACGACCATCGGTCACCGGAAAGAGACCTCAACTGCCTGATCATGCCGGAGAAAAAGGTCAAATAACCTTTGTAAAAGCTGCAGAAGCTGAACTCTCGAACTCTGGATCTGGATTAGGCCCACTACGAGGCAGGCTCCGCGTATCCTCGTACGAGTTTTTTTTATATATTTTTTCAATTAAAAATTTAAATAAATAAATTTATCGTAAAAAAAATTGTAAAACTCGACGTCTACCGTCCTCTCATGAGATAGTTAGACTCTTGAGAGCTCTTTAATGGGGCGGATAGGCTTACAGCCCTCTTACAGAAACAGTAACCCGAGGTGAAGTTCAATTTTCAGCCCCGTGAACAGTACTCCAAAGTTCAATTTCCACTATCTTCTCTATTCAAAACAGTGATGTTCTGTTACTCCAAAAATTCTAAAATTTTTTGCACTTGTTATATAATACATGTGTAACTCATTTTAATTGAATTCACCTAAAAATCCTATGTAGAATTTAAACTAAAATTCTCCAAAAAAACTACTTTTATAACTTCTAGCAATTGTTAGGGCCTCAAATAAATTTCTAAAAAACTGGTAAAATTCACTAATATTCTTCTTATGTGATGTGATAATTTTTAAAATTATTTTCAACCTTATATTTTTACTAATAAACACATATGAGTCTACATATAACCCACGCGACACCAGACGCAACAGAGACGAACTCAAGGATAGGTGTTTTCGGTGCTGCGCTCGGAAGACACACCGTATCGTTTTCTTTCTTACAAGTGACGGCTATCCTAATATTATTGCACAAGGATGTATCTATAGCCCCGCTGCATATAATTTATTTCCGGCAACAACGCACACAAGCCAACTAATGGCCGCACACCCTGCGCACGTTCTAAGCCATGCAAACAACCCCCATGCAGGACAACCTACGTCTAAAAGAATCCAAAGGTAGCATGCAGAGGCCTCCCTATACGCACGCCGTGCGCCATCACGCATGCAGCCATGCAACTAACATGCACACGATCACAAACTAGTCAGGATCGGGTTGGGGTTGGTCGCGGCCGGCCGGCCCGGAGCAGGTGGGGCGGGGGCTAGGCCGCCGGAGACGGCGGCGACGAGGAGATGGCGCTGTTCCGGAGGCTCTTCTACCGGAAGCCGCCAGATCGGCTCCTCGAGATCGCCGACCGCGTCTACGGTGACCTCCTGCTCTTGCAATGTTGCTCCAGAATTTCGATTAGCAGATTTAGGGGGCCGAGAATTGGTGGTTCTGTTGATTTTGGCTCTAGAAATGGAACTGCTTTTTCATAATCTCGCTCAATGCTGCAACACATTGGAGCGTATGTGCACATGCTGCATGGCTGCGGCCTCCGGAAAATTTCGCTCTGCTATTGAGTCATGATTTTCAAAGGGGAAGGATTTGCTGTGCTGCGTATCGCTGCATTTTCGGTTTATGCTGAAACTTTAACCAACACTTGGATAGGGATGTTGCTAGCAACAACCTGGTTGCTCAGGTAGGATAGGTTGTGATGTTCCTTTTGCTGTGCAGATCATTTCGTGCTGAATCTTGTTGTATTCATGGCCGATACGTTAGGTTGCTGCATTCAAGTAGGATAGCAACAATCTTGCTGCATTCATGCATATAATTGGTTTGCACATACCAGAATTTAGGATAGGAAGGCATCCGGTATGCTTCAGCGGTAGCGACTCATCTAATGTAAGGTTCAGATATACCTTCTATGCATCGGTTGTTTGTTGACTGGGTTTTTAATATGCCTGTTGGGAAGCTATAACTTTTAATCGAGTGTGTGGTGCCTAATAGGATCACTCTCATGCATCAGCATTGATGCCACCCAAGCAAGTGTCTGCGTGTGTAGATATCCATCTTTTTATATTACAAAACTGTTTGGAGTGATTAGCTATTCTGCAGTTATAACTTGAAAACTGGAGCAAGGCTGAAAGTACAAGATAACTACAAGAATGTGCTACTTCATTTTTCCGTCACAATATTAAAATTTTCGGGATTATATATGCTTTCAGTATTTTGCTGAACACTGCATGACCAAAATCATCATGTGATTAATCTGCTATCTCCACCTCTGACAATTTTGAACAAGAAATGCTTGCACTTGCTGGCCTTGCACCATGCTGCTAAAATGTTTGCAAACATGCTCAAATTTCGTTTGACAATAGAAAATGATTGGTTTGTTTGTGATTGCAGTATTTGATTGTTGCTTCTCGACAGAAACCATGGACCAATACAAATACAGGAATTATCTGGACAGCATTATTTTGCAGCTCCGTGAACAGTTTGCAGATTCTTCATTGATGGTACTCAACTTCAAAGATGAAGGAAAAAGTATGGTTTCAGGCGTTTTCTCTGTGTACAGTATCGCAGTCAAAGACTACCCTTGCCAGTATTTAAGATGCCCATTGCTTCCGTTGGACATCATTCTCCACTTCCTGAGGTTGAGTGAAAGGTGGCTTATGCTTGAAGGGCAGCAAAATATTCTGCTAATGCACTGTGAGAAAGGTGGATGGCCGGTGTTGGCATTTATGCTTGCAGGTCTTCTGCTGTACAGGAAACAATACAACGGGGAGCAAAGAACTCTAGATATGGTGTACAAGCAAGCGCCTAAGGAGCTTCTTCAGATGTTAACCACATTAAATCCACAACCATCTCATCTTCGATATCTTGGGTACATATGCAGAATGGATGATGAGTTGGGATGGCCTACACAGCCTATTCCTTTCACCTTGGATTGTGTAATTCTTAGAGAAGTTCCAAATTTTGATGGAGTAGGTGGTTGTAAGCCGATAGTACGAGTATATGGGCAGGATCTTCTAACAACTGACAAAAGTTGCAGTGTCTTTTCGCCATCATCGAAGGCCAAGAAACATGTTAGGCGTTACAGACAGGTACCATCATGCCTGATTTTGATCCAAATGGTTCTGTTGTTTGTTTGAGTTACTCGTTAACTATTGTTGCAGGCAGACAACGTGCCAGTGAAGTTAAATGTTGGATCCTGCGTCCAAGGTGATGTCGTCCTTGAATGTCTGCATGTGGATGATGGCCTAGAAAATGAAAGGTTAATGTTTAGGGTGATGTTCAATACCTTTTTCATCCAGTCTCACATTTTACTGCTGAACTTTGAGGACATTGATGTCTCTTGGGATGCTGATCACCGGTTCACAAAGAACTTCAAAGCAGAGGTAGGTCACAATTTCTCTTGCATGCATGGGGCAATCCATCACCCAATTGATCAATGTTAATTGTAAGTGCATGCCTGAACCAGGTACTCTTTTCAGAGTTTGATGCTGAGTCTGATGCGTCCACTGAAGTAGCACCTGCTGATGACGATGATGATGAGATGGATGCTGGCTCTGCTGACGAGTTCTTTGAAGCAGAAGAAATCTTCAGTAATGCTGACTCCCATGATGGACAGAAGGATGCTGATACTCTTTCTATAGCTTCTACAGATTATACTCCAACTCCAAGTGCCGAACCTCAGAAAAACTCACCATTTTCAAAGTTTGAGCTGGATATTGACATTGATGGATCAGAAGATAATAAAATTGATGACATGGGTTTGTCATTAGAAACAGTAAATGATGAAAAGACATGCACATCTGCTGAAGCCAATATGATGCACAACAACAAAACTGGATTAGTGAAGTCAAGTTTGACAGCTACAATAGATGGCGACAGAGATAGTGGCATTTCAGGTTCTTCTGCCTATAGAGATAAAGAGGATGATCGCACATTTGAAAACTGTAGGTTTACACAGGATACAAGGATGGGTCCCAATCAATACTTGAGTCAGATTGATAACGTGTTGGTAAAGGAGGTGATTATATCAGAAACCAACAGTCCAAAGGACATACAGATGATCAAAGAGGTTATCATATCTGAAGTCACCACCTCCAAACATATGGTAGAGGGGAATACAATGGAAACTGAATTATGTGAGGCAGTCCCCAATTCAGAAAGCGTTGCATTGGGAGAAGCTGACAATAAGGAACAACTTAACATATATTTCAAACATGATGATGGAAATAATCGGGGAGATGAATATGCTTCTTATGACAATATCATAGTGATCAAACAAGAAGAAAATAGCAACATGGAAGGACTTGGCATCAGGGACACAAATGTACATGTACTTGAGCCCACATATGAGAATACCAGGGTTGAGCTTCCATTATCAGGGAAACCCCATCTGCAGAGCTCAAGCACTTCTCCAGATTTAAGTTCTGCAGAGAAAAATATTAAGCAGCTCCATGCTTGCAATAGTAATGGCACTGCAGAACAGATGGAGGGAATGGACATATCATTATCCAGCTCTAGGAGCCAGTCCTCTAATATTTCTTCCGTGAACATTCTGCCAAAAGGATCTAACTTTGCAGTAAACAGTGCTCCAACTTCCGTGAATGCAAATACATATACAATTGATTCATCTCGACTGGTGATAAAGAAAAAAACTTTTCTTCCTTTGTCGACATATAGTCTTTTTGCTCCATCATCTCCCAGGCGCAATCTGCTTCGTTCAGCATCCACAGATTTGTCCTTTTTATCTCCACTGCAAACAGAATCTAAGCAGAACTCTATTGCTTCTACAAGCGAAAGGGATCCTTTTGCTCCATGTTCTGTGCCTCCAACACCTCCACCCCATATATCCCTGAGATCATTGCCCAAAGTATCATCTCTAGTACATCCCCCTCTCCGACCAATAAGAACTGTTTCATCTCTTCCTTCATCTTCATTTGAAGCATACATAGAGACGGCGATTTCTTCTTCTTCAACATCTCATGCAAAACACCAAAAGCATGTTAACCCGCATCCTCCCCCAATACCACCACCTCGACATCTTCACACCTCTCACCCTCCATGCCCACCTCCGCCACCACCACCACCAACACGTCCAAATGATTCTTGCAATCAAAGTGACTCAAGCATCCTAATATCTAAACATGAACAAAGAAGAGCTAATGGGTCTTGTTCCTCTAGTCCTGATTGTAGGCAAACTGTTCTCAACTTAGGTGATTTCTTAATAACTTCACCCTCTAAAACTAGTATAGATACAACAGAATGCACCTTAGGAGCCTCTGATTTTACAGATGAAGAAGTAGCAAGTAGACCCAATATACTAACTGGCATGGATGTCCCGGCTACTAGTAGAGATACAAAATCTTTGTTGGATACAATGACCTGTTCTTCACCTCCCATAACATCACAACATGGTTCACCGTCACCACCTACGCCCCCACCTTTGTCTCCACTACCGCCACCATCACAATTACCACTACTAGTTATATGTAGTGATAGTGGATCAATACCACTGGTATACTCAAATTCATCTTCAAATTATTCATATAGAGAACCAATAATCCTACCAGAACAACAATCCCCTGCTCCACCTACCTCTCCTGAAGGACATGAAGCAAACGAGGTGGCATTATTGCAACCTTCTATTGCTGTTGAATTATCTTCATCAGAACATTCTGAGTGCACAGTTCAACATGTGTCTGGAAGTACTGAAGATACAACTTCAATTCTCTTATCCTCTATACCTGCAGCACCTGCATATTCACCATTTCATATTGTAACAGATGGCCCTTCAAGTTCAACATTTGCAGAGGAAGCACCTTGTGAGCAGTCTTTAGATCAAACAGCACTATCCATTCATTTGGAGCCATGCAAGGAGGAGATATCACAGAGTGAAATAATGAATGGAGCCTTGACCTCCACAGTTGATGGTAAAAACCATGGAGACATTTCAACTCCACCACCACCTAAATTGCCTCAACCTAGAGAATATATGAAACCTCCATCTCCTGCTCCTCCTCCTCCACCACCTTCACCTTGTCATGTGAGACTTGCATCATCTCCATTGTTATCTTTATCTCCGTCTTCTCCAAGAGAAGATTCTAAAAATTCATCTTCCCCACTCTCTCCTCCATCTCCAACTCTACTCCCTAATCATCCATATCTTCCTAGAAAATATATACCTTCACCTCCACCGCCTCCTCCACCTAGAGAAAATGAAAGATTTTACCATTTACATCCACTTTCACATGTAAAACAAGTTATACCTCTATCACCACCGTCACCTTCACGTTTGGATCTGCCATCTTTTGTCGGACATATTACACCTCCGTCTCCATACTCACTCCAACCTCCTTTTTGTGAAGATATAGCAAATCCAGCTTCTCTTTCATTTCTAGAGGATCATGCAATAGTTTCACCACCATCTTCAACCAGTGACGCTGGAATCCCGCTGCCACCACCACCGCCGGTAGGAAGGAGTGAAATTTTGCCTCCACCTTCTATCGAAGGAAGACCTTCGCCACAACCAGCTCCTGGTCTTGAAGGTCCAGGACAAATTTCACCTCCACCTCCTCCTCCTGGAGGTCATGGAGGATCTCCATCGTGTACTCTTTGTGGTGGAATTGTGGAAATTTTGCCACCGCCACCTCCTGAAGGAGGTGTAGAAGCTTCAATATCAACTCCTCCTAGAGGATTTGGGGGCATTCCACCTCCACCACCCCTTTTTGGAGGGTTTGGAGGAACTCCACTACCAATTGGGTTTCAAGGTGGTGGAGATTCATCATCACTGCAACCTTCTGGAGGATTGGGTGGGGCTTCAGAATCACCACCTCCACCTCCACCGCCACCGCCACCGCCACCTCCTGGGGGATACAGAGGGGATCCACCTCCTCCACCTGGACGAATTGGAGGAGTTCCTCCTCCACCGCCGCCTATTGGAGGCCTAGGAGGAACTCCACCACCTCCACCTCCAGCTGGATTTCGAGGTGGAGCTCCACCTCCACCTCCTCCTCCTGGAGGTCATGGAGGGACTCCGCCGCCGCCTCCTCCAAGAGGACATGGAGGACCAAGTGGCCCCTCTCCCCCGCCTGGTGCACCTGCTCCTCCGATGCCTCCCGGAGTGCCTGGTGGCCCCCGCCCCCCTCCGCCTCCAGGTGGAAGAGGTTTGCCTACTCCACCTGGTGGAAGAGGACATGGCCTTGCTCGCTCGTTGGGCTCAAACTCATCTACCGCAGCACGACGATCATCTCTAAAACCACTACACTGGGTCAAAGTAACAAGAGCAATGCAAGGAAGTTTGTGGGCAGAGCTACAAAAGCAAGCAGATGCTAATAGGTACTACCGGTTATTCAATCCTTTGTTTGCCAAAGATACAATTTCTCCTCATTTTCACTATATTTGCAATGGAAACTGCTCTGATGATATAACGTCGCTATCAACTCAATCCATTTTTGTACTTATTGTTAATTCTTGCAGCATTCAATGTATATTTCTCGCATTCTTATTATGCTAATTGGTAGCTTGATCTATGCAGCCATGCAGAATTTGATGTGAAGGAACTGGAATCTCTGTTTACCATTGCTCCAAAGACAAAAGGTGGCTCAAAATCAGAAGGGCGTGGAAAATCTCTTGGATCAAAAACTGATAAAGTTCAACTGGTAACTTCCTCAAACAATTAAACATGCTACACATGAAAACAATGGCCAATTTTATGTTTTTACCCTGAAAGTTCCGTTGGTGTCTTTGAAAAATCCACAGATCGATCTAAGACGGGCCAATAACACAGAGATCATGTTGACAAAAATCAAAATGCCACTCTCTGATATGATGGTAAGCATCTTTCTGCTAGTTATGCCTCTTTGCATTTCTTGAAGCACAAGGCATATGTGATAATTTGAAGGGAAAACCCATTTATTTATTGTTTGCATTTCTTGACGTCAGTGGCGTATTTAGGTCCAAAATCACCTATATTGGTGAGCTTTACTCGCTTCATAACTAAAGCAGCTTCATTGTTGAGAATCATCTCCTTATTTTTGTGGGAATTTTACACAAAAATTAATCCCATTTTGGAAATGTACAAAAATATATCTCTATGTTTACTTTCTCTACTTATAACAGAGTGCTGCTCTAGCTTTGGATGATTCAGTTTTGGACGCTGATCAAGTTGAAAACCTCATAAAGTTTTGCCCAACAAAAGAGGAGATGGAGCTTCTAAAGGTTGTTTTCGAATTAACACTTCCTTAAATTTTCTCCGTGGCCCTTGTATAATCTTGAATCCTTTTCTTCCCTGAATTTCTTGCAAAAATAAGGTCAATTATTTTGTACATTTTGTCTATCAGAACTACAGCGGAGACAGGGAAACTCTTGGAAAGTGTGAGCAGGTAAGATTCCATATTTTGTTACAGATATACTCCAACACAATTCACATGTTTATCTTAGTTTTCTTCTGAGAATATGAATACAAACTGGAGTTTACATAATTATTACAAATGAGAAGCTACTTGTTCTACTTCAATTTACGTTACAGCCATTTTTTTTCCTCTGCAGTTCTTTCTAGAGTTAATGAAGGTGCCAAGGGTTGAATCTAAGCTTAGGATATTCGCTTTCAAGATTCAATTTCGATCACAGGTCATACACTGATAAAAATTTGAGATTTCGGGCATTGAGTTGTTCATTGCTTGTTCAGTCTCCAACTCTCTTCTTTTCCTCTTAGATTAGGGATGTTAGAAAGAATTTGCAGATTGTGTCATCTGCATGTGAGGAGGTAAACATTCTATTTACTCTTGAAGCTTTTTTTTTTTTGTTTACATTCGGTATCCATGTTTATCATGAGAGAACTCATCTCTGATACACCAATCAGCTCAGAAGCTCTGAGAAGTTGAAGGGGATCATGAAGAATATTTTATTAATTGGGAACACATTAAATCAAGGCACACCAAGAGGTAATGGACTTTGGCTTTTTATGTTGTGAATATCTTGGAAATTAATTTTCTGCGCATATGTTTAGATGAAAAGCATCGAGGTTTCCTGGATAATTTCTAATCACCCTGTTAGAATGGAGACTGCTCCAGAGATCAACCTATTATACAGTATTATCTATGTTTTTTTATCAAGAAAATAAGTTATTCTGTAGATGGAACAATGGAAAACTAATTGGGGCCTGGATCATGTGTTAATATCAACATATTGTATCTTCAGGGTCTGTTGGTCACTAAATAATTTCAATTACTTATACCTTATATTGTCCTTTTTGAAGAAAGTAATATGGTTCTTGCTATTTCATTGCAGGCCAGGCTGTTGGTTTTCGCTTGGATAGCCTCCTAAAACTTGTAGAGACCCGCGCCACTAATAGTAGAATGACACTAATGCACTTTCTATGTAAGGTATGGAGATAACTGCAATCCATAATTTGAATAATAGAAAACCAGAGCGTTTAGAAGATAATGTTCATCTAAAACTTACATTTTCTGTATGCATGCGCTAGGCCATTTTCCCTTAAAAAAAGAGGCCATGTTAATTTGATAAGATATTATCTATCAAAATTATGATTTCTCATGTTCTATTTAGTTTTAATCTATCATACCTTAGTACATTCATTATTTTAGATATGAATAAATTATATTATCAAGAACACAATTGTCCGTTAAATTCCAGTTAATCGAGCATTGACAATGACTTGGTAGTACCCTGTCTGTCCGAACATGGTCAAACTATTAATCATTCATTTTGGCCACTCTTTGAGTCTGTGCATTCTTCATTCTGCCACGATTAAAATGCATGATTTGTTTTTGCTACTTCTTTTTTCACTTTCATATTGTTTTCGCCATTGTCATCAGTCAAGGGCATGGTTAAACTTAAGATGGGGCGAAAGACCATGATGTCCCTAATTTATTTCATCCTGTTTAGTTGGATTTTTTTTATATATATGCTTTCTTCACATGAACACTGAAACAGTAAGACTTGTCGTAAAATATGCCAAAGAATATCCCCTCATTCCTGCGAAACATCAATACCATCTTCCTCACATGCACTGCTTGGTGAGGATGGCACAATATATATATATTCCTATTGGTGACACAGACAACTTCTTGGGCTCCCCACTACCAAGGCCCTTGGGTTTGGTTGTCCATGTGGCATTCACAGCCCAGCAGCTTGGGTTCTCGGCCACCATGAATAGTGTGCACTGGGGCGAGCAGCAAAAGGTTCTTATGACAAATGGTAGATGGAATGGATTTGTCGTGAGTAGGAAAAAATTAGGGTGTGAACAACCAGTAGATTAGAGGTAAAGCACCAGATACCAATCTTGGTTGCACAGAAGCTGCGCCTAGCGCAGTTGAGCGCGTTGTTGTGCCCGCGCCACATGCGTTCAAGTCCCGCTCGACGCCGGTTCTCACCAATTTCACAGTCAGGATTTCCCTTAGTGTATTTCCCTCAAAAAAATCTTGGTTGCACAAACCCGCCCAAGGACATCCCAATCTCCATACCAACCTGCCCAAATCGATCTCGAAGGGTATAGGTGCGCATGGATTATGTGAGAGTTGATATGCTCGGCCTTACCTGTGCCACTACACACACACAGGGACGGAGCCAGGGAGGGGCTAGCAGGAGCCCTGGCCCCCCCTATGGTTGATGATTTACTCTATATAACTCAAAAAAATTTATGTATAATAAAACAATTTCTTTATTTGGCACCCCTAATACTCAATTCATCTTAATTGGCTCCCCCTTTGATTATTTTCTAGCTCCGTCCCTGCACACACATCCTCCCGTCCCAATTTCTTCTACTCTATTATTTGTCATGGATGAGCACGAGCCTCCATGATGAGAGATGGTAGACGGGACTCAAGACGGCAGATGCATTTTGGCCTTATAAAATTTGACATCACAGCTCAGGAGTTTTGTTAATTAGAGGAGATTGAAAGTAGTTGCAAAAACAAGATGAAAAGTAAAAGAGGAGTTGTAAACCCAAAAGTTGTATTTTGACGATGGTAGCAATAAGAACATGCATATTAGAAGTGGCAAATGAAAATTTTCCCCAGTGCGTTTTTGGTTAGGTTGTCAATTGAGAACATATCCTGTGATACGGCTACCACCCCTTAGTGCTACTGCTACCACTTCCCATAAAAGGGAACAAATGATCACTTAAAATGGAACAAATGATCATAAAAATTCAAAAAAGAAAAAAATATTGACACAAAAATCAATCTATCACGCCAAAAAAAATCAGTTCTAAACTCGAACCGAGAAACAAAAAAGACAAACTCTGCTGAAAAGGAACCGCAAAAGTAAAAAGTAAAAAAGAGAAAAGCATAAAGCTAATGTTCACGAAATTTGTCTTCTTTTTTTCTCTCCTGATATACTTCATATTCTAAGTTGATTTTTTTCGTATTTTAACTTGGTTTCTTTGCAGCATATTTAATTCCATAATCCCTTACTATCATTTTTTTTATATTTTTCATCATCGATACCATTTTCCAAGAAGTGGTAGCACAGTAGCACCCTAAGGGATTATAGTGCTGGATGTGTTCTCATTAAACAAGAACATATCCTGGCAATGCACTGCTTATTTTGCATCGATACAATATTCTTCAGAACTTAATGACTGGTTTAAATGTACTTCAGTCCCTTGCAGAGAAGTCACCGGAAGTAATGGATTTTCATGAGGATCTTGTCAGCATGGAAGCTGCCTCAAAGGTAATTTGCTTCTCTGACTAGCATGGTTAACTTATATTGATAAAATTTACTAAGTATTCTGGAGTTATTGTAAACAGTTGCAACTCAAAGCATTGGCTGAAGAGCAGCAGGCAGTCGTAAAAGGGCTGGAGAAAGTTGAACAGGAACTAACTGCTTCAGAAAATGATGGGCCGGTTTCTGAGGTTTTTTGTAAGGTATATTTTCACAATTTTTTTTTTTTTGGTATTTCAGAGATCCTTCTGTTTTTGAAGTGTTTCTGTGGCTAGTATTTCTGATTCGTAGTTTTTGTTATGTCATCGAGCAAAGTCCTTAACATTCCCTCGCAAGTTTGAGATTTTATTTATTCATTCTATGCAATGTAGACTTTAAAGGAGTTCATTGATTCTTCTGGTGCTGATGTGCGCTCCCTATCAGCACTCTATTCTGAAGTAGTAAGTCATTGGCCATCCTCGTTGCTTCCACTATGAACACTGTGCGCTTTACATTTGCCCCTTATTAACACTCCCAGTGCTTACAGGGCAAAAGTGCAGATGCACTTGTCCATTATTTTGGAGAAGACCCTGCAAAATTTCCTTTTGAGCAAGGTAAATATTCATGCCAATTCATCCGTGGAAATGGTTTATTGGAGTATCGGTTTTTTTTTTCCATTATGCTTGTAAAACTGTGATCCAGACAACACATTTTGATCCTTGACACATCTGGATTCCAGTACGAGGAGTAGAGATCAAGGATCTTTTTTGGTCTGGCTTAAAACCGGGTTTAGTAGCCTGCACCCGTTTTCAATTGTTTTATGCTTAAAGTATATTGACACTAGAACTGAAGTCAGTGGTCTGGAAATTGCGTGAGATTCGTTGGTATTGTCCTAGCCAGAGAAAGTCGATATATTGAATCCCAGCTCGATAATTTTTGCTGTTGTCCAGGCTACTCTGAGTTAGACCGATCTGTGGTGATTCTAGCTTATTCCCAGTTCCCTACTAAGTCATAGCTTTCATAGTGGCTAGGAACAAGCCTGTTTGCAGTTTTATAAACACTGGTTGGGATCACCGTTTACGTAAGCATGTGATCTACTTCTTGTCTGACTTGCTTCTGTGCCTAAACAATACTCAGTTCTGATCTTCATTAGATCTGCTGTAGTTTTTTATCCTCGGTCGTTCTGCTTCATCAAATTTCTCTTTTTGAGCCAGTGAATATGAAATGGCAAATAGATCTGTGACTTACAACAGTTCCTTTTATGTGATTTTCTACTTGCTTTAGCTTTCATCCATTGTCCTTTTTTTTCCTTTGAAAATGTGTTAGCTGTGTCCTGCTTTGCCTCTCCTCAACTACAAACCAAGCAAGCATTAGATAGTTTTACGATATACCTCATGCCTCTTACTCCTATTGAATCTTAAAAAAATGCAGTTGCTTCCACCCTTCTCACCTTTGTGGGGTTGTTTCGGAAAGCTCATGACGAGAACCTCAAACAGATTGAGGTTGAGAAGAAGAAAGCCCAGAAAGAGGCTGAAAAAGAAGCAAACCAGGACAGAACTCCTGAAAAATCAAAAAATGGGCTTGTTGACAGATCACCAAGATCACCATCACCCTTCAAATGATATGTGCCGAAAGTTTTATATGGTCATCATTTCTTCCTCGACAAATGCCACTTCTGCTGGCCGTGCAGATTTTCATAGAAGCATCAATGGTTACACAAATGCATTAATTCCTTGTGGTCAACTTATGCTTACAAGACAAGGTAACAAATAGTTATGTATATATGCAGTGTTCTGTTCTTTACTTGTCAGTACACCCTAACATATAGTCTTTTATTCTGTTTTTTCCAGATACTTTCGATTCCACATCCATGCCAGATAGCTCATAACACTGTACAAAGCTAATCCCACACCTGTTAGGTTATTCTGTACAGATTTCTTACTAGATTTTTTCCCCTTCTGTCTATAGTAGCAGCAGGAGTAGCTCACTGGTTGTAAACTAGGAAATAGGAATGTAAGCAATGATCAGTAGGTCAGAAGCAATAGAAAAGGATTAGTGTTGCCACAGGCAGATCCCTAACCAACTAATGATGAGTGTATAGCCATGTTCTTGACATATCAACAAATTATAGATCAAAGTGTTCATGCAGCCCCTCGAGGTCGACTAAAACTTCAGTGTTCCACCTCATGATTTCTCAAGGCAGTAAAAAGGGTCGCCTGTAGTTTTTTTTGCATTGCATTCTCTTCTCTTCTCTTCTTCCATACATATAAGTGCTATTCTACCCCTAGCCTAGCGCGCCCAGCCCGTGCCTACTAGGGATGAAAACGGTTGGAAACATAGGAAAAAGCTTTCACCATTTCCACTTTCATATTTTTTTCTCGAAAGCGAAATCGAAAACGATAGTGCCGGAAACGAATACGGCGTCGATATTATTGGAACATCGATAACGATATTGTCGGAACGGAAACAAGCCGGTATCGATCGGGAATCGAAATTATAGAACGATAAATACCAGCGTAACGCTACTCGCAATCACGTCCATGCACCATATATAGGATCAAGTCAATTGATCGATGATTACACACAAACACACTATGAGGATAATATCAAATGTTTAACTTAAGTAATAATACCATACATGTTCGACTTATGACAGATCAAACAAACACATAAGTACTGAAGTATACAATCAGACACCAAAACATCGTAACATACTAACATCCAACGAGATAGACATATTACATATAGTTTTTAGTTTAGACTTAATATAGACACATAATAGTTTCATAGATTTATATGGGTTGGACTGCTTGTGGATGTGGGCCTTCAGATATGAGAGTGGAAAACGGTAATTACCGGGTTTAAAATACGATAATTACCGGCTAAATACGGGAAAATCCGGAAACAATCGGAAGAGCCCAAAATCATTTTCACTTCTATTTTTGGGACGTAATACCATTTTTATTTCCATTTTCATTTCTTCGGTATATCATTTTCGGCTGCTACGATCGGAACTCTTCGAAAAAGAACCTCGAAAAACCGATATATATAATTTCCGTTTTCATCCCTAGTGCCTACTGGCCAGCGCGCCGCGCGCACATTCCTGACCCCTGCTGGCCCAGCAGCGTGCCTGTCTGCACCAGCGTGCGCGCCCCCGAGTAAGCGCGTGGCCCCGCAGCAGCAAGCAATGCACGCAACGAATTAAGGATGTGACAGGTCAATCCATCTGATTTTTTTTGCATGTATGCATGCAGCTGATTTTTGCATGCAAGTCATGGTGGGCTGGGTCACGCGGGCTAGGCAGGTTTGGAGCCTACGGCGGCTAGTTTCGGTTGCGTTAGTTCGGCGTGATCCAGGTTGAGTGTTTAATAGTTCAGCATCAGCGGTGTAGTTGCTCAGTAATATTTAGTAGTTATAGTTTTAAGTCCTAGAAAAATTATTGAGTAGTTTTAGTAGTTGTTACTATTCAGCAATGTTAGTAGTTACATGTTACAGTAAAATTGTTAGTTTGTGTTAGTAGTGTTAGTAGTTTTAAATCATAGTAAATTGTTCAGTACTTTGTGTCAATAGTATTAGTAGTTTATTTAGTATTGTTAGTAGTTTTTTTTCAGTATTATCAGTTGAGTTAAGTCATAGTAAAATGATTTAGTAGTTTGTGTTAGTAATATTTATAGTTTTTTTAGTAGTTTTTATTCAATAGTTTATTTTAGTAGTTATCAGTAGCCGGTCCATGTCCGATCGGTGTTGCTAGATAATAGTTGTTTAGTAGTAGAATATGACTAAGTATCCTTCTGTTACTGGTTTACAAATGCCACCTCGGGATTATCTCCGGACAGTGAGACTGCTAGTAGAAAGCTGTAGCCGCGCGGCCTAATTCTCGTAACCGTTGAGAAGATACGACGACTATGCTTTCAGCTTAGGCTTGTTGAGGAGAGGATTCGACAACTTGGAGTTTCCATTTGAGCAAACCTGCAGGATCGTTCGAGATCGTAGCATTTCTTGTGCATATGCTGGACAGTAAAAATACTGATCGATGTGGTACGGATGGTAGCTACGGACCCAAGGAATCGTATCAACTTGCTGGCTTGCTGATGCTGCGCCGCGGCCGTGCGTTGCTGGCTTGCTGACTTGCTGGACAGTAAAAGCATTTCTGGCTTGCTGACTTGCTGGCTTGCTGATGGGCGGAGCAAAGCGCGGCAACGAGGCCTGAAACCGACGCTGAGAGCGCCGCGGCCCTGCATGCGTAGTACGAACCTCCGAGTAAGAGTATGTTTAGTACAGCTTTTAGGACAGTTTCTCAGCTGAAATTAGGGAAAGCTCTGTTAAATAGTAGTTTTCAGCTTTTAACTTTCTGAGTAAAATTCGCGGGAGTAATTTTCTTAAATGAACTAAAAGTTAGGGAGCTGAAAAAACGGCTTCGGTTGATTCACTTTCCGTAGAGAATCACTTCCTCCATATATTTTATTTTAAAGAATCACTTTCGGCCACATAATCACTTCCTCCAGATAATCACTCCCCGTAGAGAATTTAAATCAAGGAGAGATCTACCAAACGGACCCTAAGGGCTGCGCCCGTGCGTGCAGCCGAGGGCGACAGGCTGGGGCACGCGGCGAGCAGGGGCGCTCAGCGCGAGGCTGGGCGATGGGGGGGGGGACAATATATATGCACTCCACGCGCCCCCACCACTCCCCGGCCTTGCTCGCCGCCTCATGCATGCTCCCGACCATCTCCTCGCGCCGCTCCTGACCGCTGCACGTTGCCTCTGTCGGCTGCCGCATGCCACCATTGCCGACCGCCACGTGCTGCCCCTTGGTCGCCGACCCTCCGCCGCCATGGTCACCGCGCGCTGCCCTCGCAAAACCACTGAAAACTACTGCATTACTGACTTTATTAACATTATTGAATACTATTGACAATTAGTGAATGATTCTTCCGTATTTCTTTAGTAGTTGCACCACAAAAAGAATGCTTCAGTAAATCTTCAGTACTTTTCTACTGAAGAATTATTGAACGATAACTACTGAGCGAGAACTACTGAACAAAACTACTGATATGTTGAAGCATCTGAATTATAGAATTACTGAACGTACCAAAGAATTACTAAAACTACTAAAAAACTATTGAACACTGCTGAGCGGGAACTACTAACATACTGGAACATCTTAATCATAAAAATTACTGAAGAATTACTAAACGACAACTAATACTGAAAAACTATTGAACATTACTGAGCAACAACTACTGAACAAAACTACTGACATACTGAAGCATCTGAATAATAGAAATTACTAAAGATTTATTAAACGATAGTTGCTGGAAAACTATTGAACACTACTGAGTATCCGCGCTAGGTGAGTAGGCACGACTAGAGAGGGCACGTGCTCGCAGGGCCCACGTGAGCTGGGCGGCAGGCGCAACTGGGTGCAACCATGCGGCGTGTGGGCAAGCACTAGGTAGGTACGGGCGCACGTGGAGTGCATGGGTTGACGGCAGGCGTGGCACTGGCTGGGGCCATGTGAAGAGGGTTTTAGAACCGGTAGTGATAGGGGGTTTTGCAGTAGTGTATGGTGCTCGCCGTCGGCCGTGCTCCGGTTAGGCCAGTTGGTCAATACCCACACAATCTGGTTCCACGGCGCGACGGGGAGGACGGGCGGGGGCAACCTTGGAAGCCACGCGAAGGGCGGGGGAAGCTCGATAGCTAAGCGAGCGGAGTTCGGGCAGCAGTAGCTCGAGCGGGCGTGAAGGAGGACTCGGCAAGAAACAGGAGAAACGGCCTCCGAGCCCTTTCACCGATTCGGTGGATCGTTTCGAGTGGAAATGTTTCGACGGTCACCGTTTGGATGCCGATTCATCGGAATCGGCTGTGAATCGAAACCGCTCGGACCATCCAAACAGGACCTTAGTTATAAGATATTATTAAAATATAGAAGACTGGAATATTGATAGTTGAATATGTATAGTCTGTTGGAATGTAAAGAGATATGGAGAAGAAATTGTTTGGAAGGACACTCGATATATATATATATATATATATATAGATATATATATATATATATATATAGATAGATATATATATAGATATATAGATAGATAGATAGATAGATATATGGCGCTTGCCTTGGAGATGCTCATGAAATTTGGCAAACTGCACCGAATCGCTGACGTCCTGTTGGCTGCAGCAAGCATGTAGACCCAGTGCATAAGTAAATTAAAGAGAATCATAGGAGTTAATCCCCACCGTTCTTTCAAGCTTATTTAATTGCTTGTGCACTAAGAGCAGTTTTCAAATGGCGACAGAAAGAAAGGAATAAAAAAATCAAGCACGGAGCACATATTCGAAAGCAAGAAAGGAATTAAAAGCCCTTCATCTTTTTTCCTGGTTGATTTTGTGTGTTTTTCCTATCTTTTTTTCTGGCCCCTCGCTGGCGGCAGGACAGCGCCGGATTTGAGAGAGGGTGTATCTATCAATTAGCCCTCCGAAACTGCTCATTCTAGTTTTTAAAAATTAACATAACCAACTAAGAAAATGAACTAACAATTAGCTAGAATAGCATTTTTAGTTCAAAAGAGTGGGTTTTGGGTAAAAAAAAAACTTGAATCCCTAATTACACCCACAAATGAAAACAAGTTTGAGCATCTCCCAAGCTCTACGTTCTGTTCAGCTACCGCACAAGGACTTAATTCTATCTTGAATGCAGTTTTCCCAAGATCTACGGTTTAGTATCATTGTTCACAGTAGTTCATGGACGTTGTTCCGTTAGTTTAGAGCAGTACTGTAACTACTAGTTCAGACTTGATATTCCACTAGTCCATCGACCAGCAGCTTTTGGGTGTTCACAGTAGATCATGGACGTTGTTTTCCGTTCAGTGTACATGCATGCAAGCTAGTTTTTGGTGTTTTCCCTATCTTTTGCTATTGCTCGACCAGCTTTTGACCATTTTCGGACAGGGGTTGGGTTAGGGTTGGGGCTGAGCTGGGTTGGCTTAGGGTTGGGTTGAGTCTCTCCTCCTTACTTTTCCTTCTTCCCCAACTATATATACTGACGGGATCTAAAACTATTCAAAGGCTCCTTGTGAATCGTCTTGGCGAGTTATCGATGTAGATCGTGATTGTGCTTCTTTTTTGGCTTGTCATCCGTAGAGTCCCCTGGCTCAGTATATATACTAGACAGAGTGATGCGCGTTGCCGCGTTTATCTCGAATATATGTGTTGGAGATACTACAATAACAAACATATGTGAAATACTTATTAGATGAGAGTCGTAAAAATGGTACATGAATATTGATGAGGAAACATGTGAGGGGTATAATTTGATGGTTACAGATGAGATATTGATAGATGCATTAATAGTCTACTTAACAATACTTCGTGCAATTGGATTCCATAGTTTAGAAGTCAAAGTACATAGTACTGTATATAATAGCATGCTACATAGTAGTTGGTTTTTGATAGTGCAATTTGTTTAGCAAGATACTATGTCTACATATTTGTGAGTTTAGAGATATATGAAAAGTAAGACTTAGATAAACAGCTGACGCTGGTAATTGGCGGCAATACTTGAGATTTGAAAAAAGATGCAAAAGGGCAATAGTTAGCATTTGTTCTTTTTTTTTTGGTATTTGGAGGAACCTGAAAAGAAATGCATGTGTATATTCATTGGTAAAGATCTTACCGCATCAAAAGTTCATTTGGGAAGAGCTTGGTCTTTGAACAGTTGTTTTCTTGCACCAAGTCTTTTACTGTGAAGTATATTAAGTTTAAGTGCATAAGATGATTCATTTGTTTTACAGGGATTAGACATAGGGAATGAAACAACATAGCGGGAAAAAATTTATTACCTGATTATGTTTTTGGATCAGATGACTCTAGGTCTTGTTCTTGGTATCCATACACACATAACATCTATCAACTACCAAAATTAATCACAAATTCTGAACAGTAAACTCCAGTACACACATAATATATATCTAGATCATATTGAAGTAAAGGTACATGTATTTGGATATATTGTAAGAATAGTGGTCAGCAGCATATTTTCTATTAGGTAGCAACAGTTACAGCGAAGCACAACTTACTTTAGCGATGGACAATAACTGGCACATTTATCATTAAAAAGAGCCAGTAATATTTAAATATGTGTATCGTTTATCTAGTGAAATCGTTCTGGTCAGTATAGGTATTGCATTGTCCTAGGACACCTAGGTATGATATATATAATATATGTTAAGGAGTTCAAGGAAAATAAAATAATAATGCAGAAATCTCTATTATGAACTTTTTTTATACCAATTTGCAACTTGTGATGTTCCGGTGGAAAATAGTGGTCACTTTAACATGGAAAAATCAAATGGATCAATTAGTTAAACCAGTACAGAAATTGTATTACTCTGAAGACGCAAATATATATTTATGATATGCTAAAGAGTTACCACCTTGTTCTTGCAAGTATTCAATGAGCAGAGGTGTGTATGATAATTCGGTTCCTTTTTTATTTTTTTGTCTTTTCATCCTCTGTCCAACCTTTTGTTTTCTTGCAACTAAGTTGAAGAGCTCCTGCAAAAATATTAAATGAAATGCGTTTTATTAGGAAATAACATTTATAGCGTAAAAAGAGCTCCTGAAAAAATATTAAGTGAAATGCGTTTTATTAGGAAAGAACATCTATAGGGTAAAAACATAGGTATCAAATAGAAATTAAGATTATAGTCCTTGGTGTCTCTAAAACAAATTCTATTTAGTAATATCATAGTGGTAATATGATCTTTCCTGATGGTGATTGATGAAAAATTAATACAATCTGTGATCAGCTATGGGTGATATTTTACATTAAATAGGTATATGAATAAT
Organism: Phragmites australis; assembly: GCF_958298935.1. Taxonomy (NCBI): domain Eukaryota; kingdom Viridiplantae; phylum Streptophyta; class Magnoliopsida; order Poales; family Poaceae; genus Phragmites; species Phragmites australis. The sequence continues at coordinate 20,764,645 of NC_084942.1, read as the reverse complement.
CAGAGACATACAGTCAGACCATAGGCCCCTTGCTATGCTGGATGACAAATAAATACTCAAAGGCTCAGAACATAGGCTCGGCTATACCTGACAGCCTGAGGATGGCTGATGAATAGTACATTGGTAAGAAGGGGCTCATTTTTTTTTCCCTGGAAGCAAGATGTATTTGTAGACCGGTTTTCACCTAACACCAAACTCAGTTTAAAAATCTAGAGGGGGGGGGGGGGGGATTCAGAGTTAAGCATTGCTTTATTATCCGTTGCTTTCCTAGTGACAGATCAAGTTATGTTCTTTATATCTCGCTTTATTATCCGTTGCTTTCCTAGTGACAGATCAAGTTATGTTCTTTATATCTCTTCCCCATACGCTTGGTCGTTGGAGCAGAAAGAATCTCAGCGAATGGCCGCCCAAGCGGGGCTCTGGTCGTTGGAGCTGACAGAATCTCAGCGAATGGCTGCCCAAGCGGGGCTCTCCGCTAGCGGCGAGCAGCAACCTGACACGTCTCTTTCTTCCCCAGCACATGGCCGCTGGAGCAGAGGAGTATATATATATATTCCTCATAACTCCACTCATCACCAGCAGAAATGGCGTTCCCGGATAGATTGATGGAGCTGATCGCCGAGGCCAGATGCAACCCAGCGAGGCTGCCGGCGGCGCTGATCTCGTGCGGCGTCGTCCTAGGCGCGGCGGCGCTCGCACTCACCATCTTCAAGACGCCGGGAGGCATCTTCCTCCGCCTCCACGGCAGTGCACCCGTGTACTCGTACTACGGCGTCCTCGTCGCCGTTGTGATATTTGGGCTCGCGGAGGCGTCCTTCGGCTTCTGGATGGTGCCAAGGGACCCGGTCGGCTGGCACGCCGCCGGCAAGACGGCGCTGTGGATTTCCCTCTTGCCTCTCGTCCTTGTGGCTGCCCTTGGAGGCCTCGCCTTCCTCAAGTAGCTAGCTAGTAGTCGATCGCAGCCACTGTTGTATTTGTATGATAAGAATAAAGCAAAAAAAAAAATGATATGGTCTGTGTTATGATGTTGCTAGTCTTGTGTGATCGTATTTTTCGTATCTTCCCTATTCACAATTCATGCACGAATGCGGTGTGCATTTTTCCACGAGCGCGCATATATCACACTTGTGAAAGAGTGCACACTGCAAAAAAATTCGAGCTTGATTTAAAGTTTCATCAATATTTGTATTTTTTTAATATATATAAGTTGTGTGTTCCCTCGTGTTCAATTTTACAGTTCCGAGCCATGGTCGAAACACAGCAACGAGATATATAACCAAGGACACATGATTTTCTTTCTTTTCTTTTTTTGCATAATTGGCTAGCTAGTTTGCTACATGAAAAGTCTATATGTATATGCACAGTAAGGATTTGTTACCTTTTTCTCTGGCTCTCTTCGGTTTGCATCATCTTTACTACATTCCCAGTCCATCCAGTCAAGTAACGGCGAAATCTTCCGTGCAAACGATATCCTCAGTGCAATCGTGCAAACGTTCGATTTCAACTGTCCGATTCGCATCGAACGAGCCAAACGGATCCCCCAATCCTGCCGATAGATTTTTGCAGAAAACCCCCCCGCACAAATTCAATCCTCCGCGAACTGCTCCCTCATTCTCCTGCCCGCCGCCCCGCCCACTGCCTGCTCCCAAATTTCTCAAATCCCGCTAGGGTTCCAGCTAGGGCCACCGCGCACGCTCACTCTCAGGACGACGTCGGCGCCCTCCACCACGCGCGCTCGCTCTCAGGACGTGGACCGGCCCCCTCCACCATGACGCTCGAGCTCATGACAACGACGACCGCATCCATCGCCGCGCTCGAGCTCAGGCACACGTCGGCCCCCTCCATGGCCGCGCTCGAGCTCAGGAAGACGACGGCCCCCTCCACCGCGGCGCTCGTGCTCAGGACGTCTTCGGCCCCCTCCACCGCCACGGTTTTTGCTCAGGACGACGTCGGCGCCGAGGACGTGCACCACCTGTTTGACGAAATGGAGCAGTCAGCATTTGACAAAATTTCGGCGTCAACTTTCCCCAGGTACTGCCAATCTAGTTAGCACGCGGTTGTTAGCATTTTTCACTCACTCAATCTGTTATTGTGGTCCTTAATCGACTAACTGCAGGAGGTGGCAATAGCGACGTTCAATGCATTGGGTTTCGCCTTCTACGTCTTCTTCGTGCCATTCCAGGGGACCAAGGCCCTCAAGATGTCTTTGTGGCGCGCAGAATGTTACTCAGAGATGGATGTATGCTGTGTGAAGGACTTTGGTACCTACAATATGTTGTTAAGGTCTTTGGTAGCTGGATAAATGTTGTGTGAAGCTGTATTGTAGCAGAAATTTTGTTTCGCGGAAATTCGGTGTAGCAAAGTTGTAAACAGGAAGATGTAATGTGGCAGAAAGGTTGTACAATTCAATGTAAATTGTGTTATCTTTCAAAAGAATATAGCATATGTCTATGTGAATAAATTGTGTTTTGATTCAAAAGAGTGAAGCATCTGATTGGTGTATTGTGGCAGGAACATAAGTTTGTAATTGTGCGATTTGCAGGCCTGCTTGTTTATGTCTGTGATGTGTTGTGCTGTGCAGTTGGGATTTAGTATATGGCTCTCTGTTTGAATCAATGGCTTGGACATTGGTGAGCAGAAATGTGCAGAGGCTGATCACTTATGTACATCACAAAATGTACATCACATTCATGGGTTTCGACAAAAGCTGATCACTTATGTAGCTATATATTGTGCTTCAAAATATATTGTGCTTCAACATCACTGCTTCAAAATATAGTGTGCTAAAACAAGAGCTTATGTACATCACAAAATATATTCAGCTTTGCGATCAGCTTGTGATAAGCTTCCTTCACTTCCTTCACAAAAGCTGATCACTTATGTACATCACAAAATATGTTCAGATTTGCGATCAGCTTGTGATCAGCTTCCTTCACTTCCTTCACAAAAGCTGATCACTTATGTACATCACAAAATATATTCAGCTTCCTTCAATTCCTTCAAAAACAAGTAAGAGCATTGGGATCAGCTTCAAAATACATCAAAAAGAGAAAAATCCAAATATGAGATTGCTAGAGCTGTAAGATAAATAATCACAAAAATATGACAACAATATATACCTACCTCACGGAGGTGTCTTCTTTTTCGGGCAAGTACGTTTATCATGTAGCACAAGCTCCTTGCATGAACCGCATAAGCGTGGAATCATCTCATTTTTCCTTCTCTTAGCATCCTCCTTTTTCTTGTCCCCTCCTCCTTTGTCAAAGTGTCCCTTAATTATCTTGACTCTCCCTCTAGAGTGAATCTCATTTGGTGGCAATATGTTAATTTGGGAAGGAATATCACAGCCAATGAAACCTTCTATTTCTTCAGCTTTGCTTCGTTGATTGGCTGGAATCTCTTGTTTGACTTCACCCATAAACTTTTGAAATTTATTTCTGACAATATGCATGGTGTCTATGGAACCTCCGGCTTTATGGAAGATTTCTTCCATTCCCTTGTGCATCTCTGAAGCCATCCTTTTAAATTCAGTATCCTCACAAGCTCTCTCCTTTTCTTCTAGCAAATTCTCATCTGCATCATATACAATCTCTCGCTTGCAATTTTTTGTCCACCTTTTCAGCACATAGTGACTAGGTAGTTCATTCAATTTTGCACCTCGTAGGACATATATAATGTGGCGGCAAGGATAACCAAGTCTTTGAAATAACATGCAAGAGCAGTGGGCCCTCATGGTGGTTAACGCAAGGTTGACTTGTCTTACCTTGGGTCCTTCATCAATTATGGAATATATTTTGAAACAACCATCTTGGCTCATGCTATCAACCATGCAATTGTCCCTGGCAGCCAACACCTCCTTCTGAAACTGCAAAAATATCTCATATGTCAGCACCTCACTACCATGCTTCTCAATTGGCCATCCTGTCTTCAGTATTGGCAATGTATGGAAGCTAGCATTGTCTTGTATCAACTCTTTTTGTCGTTGTTCTTCGACTGCAGTATCGAACCGAACCCAGAACTCGACCAAAGTATGTTTGTAACCAATAAAACATTTGAAAAAAGAGTTAGCACTCTCTGACCGTGAAGTTGTTCTGAGAATTTCACCCAAGAATGTGTCCCTGAAGTAAGCTGATATCCATGATGCACGAATGTGATACCGGTAAGCTAGCCATTCATTGCCTTCCAATCCATAATCCATAATTATTTTAGCCCATTCTGACTCAAACTCCTCAGTTGTTTCAGAGGAATATATGAAATGGTTCAAACGCTTATAAAACTCTCTATCCTCCCTCACCGGTGCACCAACCTTGTCCGGAAACTTCATCAATATGTGCCACATGCATAATCTATGTACGGTAGTTGGGAACACTTTGGCGATGGCCGCCTTCATGCTAGCATCTTCATCGGTTATGATAAGTCTGGGTGCTGACCCTCCCATTGCTTTCAAGAATGTATTGAACAACCATACATATGATTCTATTGTCTCATCAAGAATCAATGCAGCCCCTAATAATACACAACTACCATGGTGGTTAACTCCAGTGAATGGTGTAAACTTCATGTTGTACTCATTTGTGTTGTATGTAGCATCAAAAGAGATCAACTCCCCATAATGTGAGTAGTTCTTCCTGCAAGTAGTATCTGCCCAAAATATATGTACCAACTTACCCTCTTCATCAACAACATAGTCAAAATAAAATCCAGAATTGATGGAGTTCTTTTTAGCAAGAGTGTCAACAAACATTTGTGCATCTCTTATCTTTATCAATTCTCAAGCTACCATGATAATTCTGCAGGTCTTTCTTCATGCATCCCACATTCTCAAAACCCCCCTCACTAACACGAAGATATCTATATGCTAAGGAGGTGCCAATGCTAGCTTTATGGCAATCAAATAATGTCACCTTAGCTTTCTCACTAACTTGCCTTTTTGACCTTAACATGTGACGGGAGCGAGGTGATACAAGTATGTGTGCATGGATAGGTTGGAACATCTCAACCCTGTATCTATTCTCCAAGGTACGTTTTAAGGCAATCATGGCCTCACAACCACACCTACTCAGTTTTCGCACGTGCTCTCTTTTCTTCTTATTGTCAACCAATTGGACCGGCGCCTCAAACTTTTTCTTGAATTCACGTCGAAATCCTTCTCTCGAGCAATAGAATCGCTTCCACATCAATTCGCTGTTCACCACTTTATGTTGTCCAATCCGAACTGAAAACCCAGCTTCATGAGCATAGTATTTGTAAAACTTCTCGGCTGATTCTATATCAGCAAACTCCATCCCCACAAATGGCACAAACTGATTGGGCACTTCCGGTTCGCATGTTAATCCCTACAATAGGACAAACTTATTGCAATCAGAAATCTAATGCCAATTATACAAATGAGGCACTATATTCCTGACATTTGCTGCACTTACACACGATGGAATGATGTGCTTTCGTGGAGTGCTGCACCCATCATCGTTCATTGGGAAATAGTTTGTGGGTGCCTGGACCAAGGGCATGCCAAGGTTCGCGGCGGCAAGGTGCTGTTTAGGTTCATCGCCGAGGTTCTGTTCGAGCAAGGTTGACGTAGTGCATGCGGAGAACAAAGAGCCGCATTCGATCGATGCTGTCATCGGAGCACTGCAATCAAGGCCGCCTTTGGAGTTCATCATTGACGTTGTGCTGGCGCAGCTGCGTTCTGGGTCACCCGACGAGCCCATCGCCGTCCAGCCCATCGATGTCGAGGCCATCGAGCCCATCACACCCGTCGTCGTCCATGGCATCTGTGTTGAGGGCGCGCCCTGTGTCGAGCCCGTCACCATCGAGCCAGTCTCCGTGGCTCCCGTCCATGTCCAGGGCGTCGCCGTCGATCCATTTGCTGCCGCACCCGTCGCCGTCCAGGGCGTCGCCGGATCACCGTCGCCAAATCGATGCATGGCTCGAAGTCGCCGGCGCTTGACCCTCACCGTCGCAATTGCAGCCTGGGCGTTTCAGCGAATTGCCATTGGCGGGAATCGAGATGAGGCCGATTGGGGAATTTTGGAAGTGGTGGCCGGCAGGAGAATGAGGGAGCAATTCGCGGAGGATTGAATTTGTGTAGGGGGTTTTCTGCAAAAACTATCGGCGGGATTGGGGGATCCGTTTTGCTCGTTCGATGCGAATTGGACAGTCAAAATCGAACGTTTGCACGATTGCACTGAGGACATCGTTTGCACGGAAGATTTCGCCCATATACAAAGGGCACTTCAAAACTTAGACACTGTTTATTTCAGTCGGTGATTATGAAAAGCAATTTGTGGATTACGGATTATAAAAAGTTGAATTGTAAAAAGCTAGAGATTAAAAAGATGATAGCTATTTGACAACTTGTATTTTAATGCTTTTGGATGTTAAAAGTTTGTAATGCCTTCAGATGTTTTTGGTGCCCTATTTATCTTCTCTGACACATTTCACATTTGGTAAAATATTTATGAAAAAAACACGATTTCTTCTTGCTCCATAGAAATCTGTAGAATTTCTAGAGGCCTGTAATAACACTGTTCTAGCAGAGAGAGAGAAGAGGTTGCATTATTGCTCTTGGGTAGGGTCGAGTGGGACCCATCTGTCATCTTCTACCTCACCTCTATCTCCTTCTCTCCCATCCTTATCCTTTCCTCCTCTCCCTGCCACTCTCTCTGGTCTGCTCACCATCTCTTTCTCTCTCGGCCAGGCACAGAGCAGCAGTTGTGGAAGCTCTCCCCCCCCCCACCCCAGCTCATCAGATCCACCACAAAGGAGCTGCCAGGGGCTCCTCTACCTGGCCTCCATCGCCTCATCTCTCCTCTCAGCCCCTTGCTCGCGTGCGTTTTTCCCCACCAACCAGAGATAAGCTCCGCCGCCACTGCCCTCCTTGCTGACAGCTCGCTCAGGCGCAGATCCGGCACAACCTCGGCTCAGGAGAAACCCACCCCACGTCCCTGAAGCCCACGCGTGCGCACCTCCATCTTCATCATCACCAACCACACCGCCTCCCTATCCACGCCATCTTGTTCACCTGCAGGAGCACCTAACCATCAACTCTGGGGACAGTCTCCCACATCCGGTGGCGAGTGTCATCGTGGTTGCCCGACGAGCGGCAGGAAAACAAGAGCAGGCGGGGGCGGGGGTGCGGTCGGGGCATCTTTTCGCACTTCACAATCTGTAGCAATCATTGTTGGATTGTGACAATTTAGAATCTAGATTGCTATAATCTATGGCAAGAAACTATTTATTTGTTTGAGCTAGAGATTGTAAAAGCTACAATCCACAATCTATGTGATAAACTAAGTTGAAATGTGCCTCGGTTTATGTGTGATGAGTGATTGATAAGGTTTTTGAATTGGTTTGATGATTTTTGAGATTGCATGAACATGTTTATGTATTGCAATGATGATCATGACTAACAAAAGTTGCAGAGAAAATGGAGTTGGTATTTTTATCTCGGAGTTCAGGAAAATTGCACACACCAGATGATTCGGCGCTGGAGATTTTGTACACGCCAAAGCATTTCAACTCAGAAGCAGAACTTGAAGTGAACGTCGGATGGTCCGGCGATGAAGTGAAGTGAACGTCGGACTACTTCTTGCAAAGAGATTGTAAAATGAGTTCTGGCAAGAATGTACATGTCGGATGGTCCGGCGATGAGGTGAAATGGACGTCGGACTAATTTTTTCAGAGAGGGTGCAAATGAGTAGTCTTGTGAGAATGCATATGCCGGATGGTCCGGCGGTGAGGTCTGTGAACACCAAAGAGTTCACCAAAGCATTTCTTGCAGAGATGTTGCAAAATGGTTGGTTTGGTGCATTAAACACGTCGGATGGTCCGGGGCTCAGGAGGAGTATACATCGGATTATCCAGCATTCACGATTTGTCTAGGATGAGTTCTTCAACAAAGAATTTTGATGTTGACTAATCCATAATGGTGTTGAAGATACATGTTTGCTTGTCTAGTGTTGTACAGGTGATGAATGCAATTTGGCGGTCGACAACGGGATGATTGGGGCTAAACGGGGTGCTTCGTGCCGGACGATCGAGGAGGCCGGGCAGAGTCAAAGGTGATCCTAGCTATGCACATGGAGGTCAAGCAAAGCGTGTGAAGATGGATGAAGATGACGTGTTGACAAAGTCAAGCGAATAGGATGACGGTACAAGTGACAAGGCGGCCTGAGAGATTGGGAACAGGAGAGACTTACCAGCGGTCAAGATCACAAGACAGAGTACACATGTCGACATCGAGATGCTTCCTTGAGGTGAAAGCAAGTGGCAGTGAGTCACACTTTGAGAAGCGTACAAGGCGGTTTTGCGGTTTGGCCTCAAAACCATAGAAAGATGGAGTGCATGTGGTATCATTACGAAGCTTACGTCGATGCGAAGTTAAGTCGTGAAGGCGACACGGTCGTCCGATGGATGGAGAAAATAGACCAAAATGCCCCAGTGGTAGGTAGAAGGCCATTGGAAGGGAGGGGTATTTTGGTAACAAGGAAATTTAAAGACTAAGCTATCTCCCTAGGCCTATAAATAGGAGGTAGGACTGTGTGGGAGGCTTGAGCTAGCCACTTGAGTTTCTATGCTAAGGTTTTAGAGGAAAAGAGATAGGAGAGCTTAGCCTTTGTAATAGGTGAGAGCTTTTTGTGAGAGAAATATATTGTAATTTGCCGGAAAGATGGCTGCCTTTTGTAAGAAATAAAGTGCATATTTTCTCTGATGTTTGTGTTCATCTCCTTCTAGTTTACTTCTATTGGTTTCCTTACTTTGTTGCGAGTTTTTCCCTTTTTGTGGGGTTTTTCGTTTTGGTTGATGAGCTGAGTTTACCCACCTTAGAAAGTTACTCTTCTTGTTGCTAGAGGCATAAAATGCCAATTCATAATTGATCTTGAATTCTCTTACCTCTAGATTATCAACTCGAAGAATTTCTTCTTTCGGTAAACTTTTTGTTGGTTCAAAGGATTCTTCCTTCTAGTTACTATCTTTTGTGGTGATGACCTGTGGAATGAGTTTCAATAAAACTTAGGGCTCATATACATCCATAAGAGCTATGTCTTTTCTTGAAATTACCATAGCAACTTGTCTCTCTCTATTTTTTGCTTACGTTCTTAATTTTGAGGTACGTTAGATGACCAAAATAGGAAAAAACCATCAGTTTCGAAAAAAAATTACAAGACGTCTATTCACCCCTCTAATCGATATTATCAATCCTACTCTCTGGCTGAAACAAACATAGTCTTACACAAAATAGAACAGCCCACTGGAGCGCAACGGCCCAGAACGGCCAATCTCAAAGGATCGCGGGAAGCCCACGACAACGTGTAGCCTTTTTCCTTTTTTTATTTCCTTTCTGTTTTTTTCTAATCCTTCTAATTAATTTACCTTTTTATTTTTGCGAAGAGACACAGACTTTGTCATTTTATGAGTTGTGGCATATCCGATGGATCTTCACCATCCATCAAAATTGATCAAACGGTCACTATATAAAGTTGAATCTCGTTCATCTTTCCAAAATACATTCAATCTCCAATTATTTATCTTTCATACCTAGACATCTAATATTTATCTTCCATACATTCCAAAAATATTAAAATATTCTATTATTTATCTTTCATACCTAAACGTCTAATATTTGTCTTCCATACATTCACCGTCGGCTTTCTCCGGATGGTGCATTGCCTCCCGCATTTTGCCTATAGCGCCGGCTTTCTAAAGAGGGTGTGTCATCACCCGCACGTCACCCCCACGGTCGTCTACCACGGAGGTCGTCTCTGTCACGCTATCTTTAAAGAAATGTGCTATGCGAGAATTATTTTTACCCCCTAACAAATTGGTCACCATCTTGATCCTCCTCACAGTATTGCTATGGACAGCCAACTTTGGACAATAAGTTTCCCTCTACCCTCATATCCAGGTACTCGTCATTCTCCTCTCTCCTAAAATTAGATGATCATGTTATGAATTTCGTGTATGTAAATCTCTTTTTTTTATGATATATTATTTTACTTCTTCGATTGCTATATCCTAAATTGATTTTATATGTGTGAAACACGTGTACAGTTGCTAGTATGCAAATGACAACAGAAAAGCCCGCCTCACGCCATGTTAATGGTAACTGATTCAAAGTATCTTCATGTCATGCAGTATATTTTACTGTACCGTTTGTATATCATAAAATTTGACAATTTAACATACTTTTAAGTAATAATATTATTTGTCCTCTCCAAATGCAGTTTACTTTACCCAGTACTCCTATTATGAAGTTGGTGATAATTTAATTAGCTGCTGAAAACACAAGGTCGACACTGATCTGCGGCCCAGCATTTTCATATGCTCTTTTTCTTTTTGTTGTTGTAGTGAAGAATGATCTGCTCCACTGCCCAGGCTGAGCTGAGCCTTCCTTAGCCAGCTCTGAAGCTTGTCTCAAAGTCAGGCAAACTTGTTGCTGCCTTGATCAAAAGCAATAGAATATGATTAGGAAGGAGGAACGTAAGCAATGGTCACTAGGTCAAAAGCAATAGAAAAGGATTAGTGATACCACAGGCAGTTTCTTAACCAACTAATGATGACTGTGTAGCCATGCTTGTGCATGGCCCTTATCTCAAACATCTCGAGATCAACTGAAACCAGGGCTAAATGTGAGGTTCAGTGCTTCTCTTCATGATCTCCAAAGCAGGAGCAAGATAACCTGTTGTTTTCTTGCATTGCATTCTCTTCTATCATACTACCTTCTCTTCCCTTAATTTTTGCTGTTATTTTTTTACGACACTGTACTTTCTGTTGTAAAAAACTAGAAAGATACAGTAACTCCATACATTAGGACCGTCTCGACATCTCACGGTATGTTTGTTTTTCAAATGAGAAATGAAACAAAAAATTGGCTGACGTGTGATCATCAGAAGACAGTAGCATACACTAGAAATTCTGTACGGTGATAGTCTGGTAGATACTCCAGAGATGCTGGTGGTGGCGGCAACTGGCACGACCATAGATAGATAAGAAGTTTCTGCAGCTGTCAATGTCTACCAGAAGAACAGAATATATGAACTTTGCAAATCCTATGATGGCCTCTTTCTTCCAACACTGAACAATAAAAAATTCCCTGCATTTTTATTTCATTTCAAGAGAGTATTTACTTTTGTACAAGAGAATAGTATATTTGGCCTCAATTTGTCATTTGCTTGCCAACAAAAATAAATGCAGAAACTCTATCTGAATTTGCTATATTTCTCTGGATCGGCTCTGTACCATTTGATCTGATCCTGTTGCTTCTCAGAAAGACAAACCTACGCTGCTATCTGTAAGCTTACCTTCGTTGCTTTCTTGTACACCTGACTGAAGCTGAAGCTGAGTTCAAGCGTGGAGGTCGCCTTTCTCCTCTGGCTCCAGCTCTCTGAGCTCATCAGCTTCACTCTTCTTGCAGCTCCTGTAGAACATGCAGCTGACGATAATCTCGAGCACGACGCAGAGCGCGTGGATGTAGGCGATCGAGAAGGCCTCGCCGGCGACCCCCGGCGCGAGCCTCCCGGCCCTCCGGTGCTGCGCGACGACCCGGAGCTGGAACAGCGCCTCCGCGGCCGCCATGCCGAGGTTGGTGGGCAGCGCCAGCGCCAGCGCGGTGGACACCCGGCCCCTGATCACCACGCACGCCCTGAGCACCGCGGCGTGACCGGCGCAGCCCCGCTCCATGGCGGCGATGATGACGGCGAGGTTGCAGACCACGGTGGCGACGCCTATGGCGAGCGAGTAGACGATGGCTCCGGCCGCGGAGAGCGCGAGCGTCCAGGCGTGTGAGGTCAGCCCGAGGAGGTCGGCGGCGCCGAAGGCGAGGAGCAGCAGCGAGAACACCGCTGCGTTGGCGGAGAGCATGAGGAAGGCGTTGAAGAGGTGCGTGGCGACGAGCGCCGGGTACGCGCGCGCGGTGGCCCCGAACGGCGGGAGCGCGGCTAGCCTCCGCCGAGGAGCCCGCCCACCTGGCGCGTCGTCTCGGAGCATGCCAGCAACGCAGGCCTTGGCGAGCAGCAGGAATGTGAGCGCGAACGGCAGCGTGGCCGCGAACGTGAACACGGTCTGCGACAGCTTCGCCTCGAGCAGCGCGAAGAAGGCCGACGGCGGGAACCCCGCGGCGGCGAACACGGACCTGAGCCGCGATGCCACCCCACGCAGCATCCCCGACGACGGCGCCATCGCCTCGGACGCCAGCACGGCCGCCGAGAACGGCAGCGCGAGCAGCGCCGCCACGGAGCTGAAGCAGTGGTACCCGCCAAAGAAGGCCGCCACCGCGGCCCTCATCACCCTCCCCACCGCCGCCGCCGAGCCATGGCCGGGCGCCAGCCCTGTCCTCCTCATGGCGCAACGCAGCAACAACGCAACCGCAACCTCTCTTGCCTCGCCTCTCTTCTTCCTCCCCACCAAGACGGAGAGGAGAGAGCAACCAGCAATGCAACAGTGCACTTGCTCTTTCTTGTGCTTGCCTTTATGTGTTGCTTGGTTGGGCTGGGCGGCGATGGTTGGCAGGTCAAGAGCAGGGGAGCTTCAGCAGATGGATGGACGAACGAATGATTGATTGGTCACCTACTGCAACTGATGATGGCACTGACCCGGTAACTGACTGCCCAAACGCACGGACGAACACAGCGAGAGCTGGGCCTCTTAATATGGAGCGGAGCAGAGCAGAGTAGAGCTGACTTGGCTACGCAGGCAGAAGAACTGAAGAAGACGCAATCAATTTGGAGGAGAAGAATGGATTTTGGCTGAAATTTTGCTCATCTCGGTACCATCTATCAAATACTATTTATTATATGATTGTACGAATGCAGGAAGGACAAAAGAGAGAAGAGACGTTGCAAGCATTGCTGGTGGCGTCGGTTACAAGGCGGCCTGGCTAGCTGGTGTGAGGACGAAGAGAGCTTCTTCTTGCTTGGATCATATCCCACTCAAAGGTAAAAAGATATATACATATATGTATATATGATGCAGACAGGATACGCATATGCAGCTTTCGCACGGCGACGGAGTCGAGAAGAATTGTTGGAAAAAGCGAGTAGATTGTCAACCAAAACAAAACAAAAAACCCAAAGAAGTGGAGGAGGAAGAAGAAGGGGGTGCTGGTGATGCAGAGTGGATTGAGCCTCTGAGGCTGTCACTTTCGCTGTTGGGTGAAATTAGGTCCGGTACCGAATTCACTGACAGTTAGTTCTGATTATTCTTCAGCAGGAAGGTCGCTCGTGTGCTTCACTTGGAATGGAAGTTGCTTCAGACTCATCTAGCACTATGTGCTGGGATTTCTTCCCTTTTTTAATTTTATTTTATTTGGAGAAGGTCGACGACCACTATGGGTAGATGGTTCATGGTAAGCCAGTAGTAGCTGGTCTCTCAAGTGCAGGACATTTTTTTAAAAGTAAAGGATGAAAATATATTCGATCTAATTCTAGTGTCATCAAGTTTATACTCTCACCAAGGTGGTTAAGTTTGTCATACTGTATCACTTTAAGCCTTAGCCGTGACCAAAATAAACTAGAAGTAATTATTTTACATGCATCATATATTGTTTGGCTGATACATGAAATCTGTATCGTAAATAATACTCTACTCACAACTCAACTATTACACATCTACGACGTCTTCCCTCGAAATATCTAGAGGAGTGCTAAAGAGACCGGATTACTTGAGATCTAGATTCTTTTGATAAGGGGACAACCTTAAGAAGAATTAGGATGACTTTTTAGAGTAGAATAGGCTTGTTATCTGGGTCTAACCACCATTTCGATCAGATCACTCCCTTTTTTGGTTTCTCAAACTTGTAATCAACTTCTACTTTTTAATATAACAGACATTTCACCTATCGGTTCATTTCAAATAAAAGGAAGGGGTTTGGCAGACATTGCTTAAGAATAAATACTTAGGTAGCAAAACCAAACAAGTACGAGAAAAATCATGAGACTCCCACTTTTGGTCAAGCCTTATGGAAGTGAAATGTGAACTTAAATGGGGAACCTTCTAGCAGATACATGACAGTTCCCAAATACGATTTTGGGAAGACACATAGTTAGACAATAATCCGCTCAGCAAACAATATCCATTGTTGTACAATGTGGCGAGGAGAAAAAAAGCCACAACAGCTAAAGTGATGAGGACCATGTTAGATAAACTCTGAAATCTGTTATGCAGAGATAAGCATGTATGGTTGTTAAGATTATGATGTAATCTGTTGTAACCAACAAGCGATTGCCTGATTATATATATATATATATATATATATATATATATATATATATATATATATATATATATATATATATATATATATATATATATATATATGACACCTATTCTATACTCCTGGGAGTATGTACTCCCACATGCAATATACCATCTAAACAAATACTTTATACTCTTTTATCATTTTTAGTATACTCTAATACTAATTCTAAGATACTCCAATATGAGTTGTAAGAAAAAAAATTCAATGTTAGCCTTTCATTTTTGCTATATACTCTTTTTTATACATAAAAGAAGTATATACGCAAATTATGATAAAAATCATGGAATTTCATAAAAATTTTCGTGGGATTTGTATTGTAGTATCTTATAATTACTAATGAAGTATATTTAAAGTGATAAAGAAGTATAACACACGTGTAAAAGTGGTATATGAGAGGTGGGAGTACATACACCCAGGAGTACATACTAGTTTTCCTATATATATATATATATATATATATATATATATATATATATATATATATATATATATATATACAGATCAACCCCGACGTATGAGGGTGTGTGGGAATCCAATCCATCTCTTGTTTACTTTCATGGTATCAAGAGCCACAACCTGAACCACAATGTCTACTTCCGCTTCATCCACAACAGCCCATTCCTTCGGCGCCGGCGCACTCACCGCTGGTGAGTTATCCCAGTCCTTTGGTGTCCTCCCAACTCCGTCACTCAACCATGTGTTGAACATCAAGCTGACGAGAGAAAACTATCTGATGTGGAGGGCGCAGATCATGCCGTACCTGCAAGGGATGCAGGTTCTGGAGATTGTCGACGGCACGTTCCCGTGTCTGTTGAAGATTGTCACGAAGACCGGCAAAAATGGCGCCACTCAGGAACCGAATCCGGAGTATCTTTGTGGCTTCAATGTGATCAGATGGTGCTCAGCACTCTTCTGTCGACGCTCTCGGAGGGCGTTCTAGGGCAAGTTCTCTTCCTCAGTACTTCTCATGAGGTTTGGATTGCCTTGGAACACCTGTACGCATTCATGTCCAGAGCATGTGTCATGCATCTACATGTTCAACTCGCAAACGTCAAGAAGCGCAAGATGTTCGTGGTTGATTACTTCAACAAAGTCAAGAATCTTGCCGATACCCTTGACGTCGTGGGTAAGCCTCTGACCGACGAAGAAATTATCTCTTATATTCTCGCCGGCCTAGATGCAGACTATGATCCTCTGGTCACATCTGTGACTACACGGGCCGAACCAATGACTCTTAACGATCTCTTTGCGCACTTGTTGAGTCATGAAATGCGCTTGGAGAGTTGTAGTCCTAGTCTGCAGCTTGAAGATCACTCGGCAAATTTTGCCAGAAGAGGAGCAGGAGGTGATCGTGGTGGCAAGCAGTTCTCTCGGGGTGGCAACTTCGGCAACCGAGGGCGCGGTCGTGGGCGGCAGAATTCATCCACACGGTCATCATCTGGTGGCTCCTCCAATGCTAGATCTGGCCGCCCACAATGTCAAGTCTGTGGCAAGTTTGGGCATGTGGCCCTAAAGTGCTATCATTGATTGGATCATTCGTATCAAGCAGATGACGAAAAGGTTGTTGCAGCAGCCTCCACTCAAGCGTTTGTTGCTGATCCCACATGGTACACGGACACAGGGGCGACAGATCATCTCACCAATGACCTCGATCAGATGTCTGTGAAGGACAAGTACCAGGGGAAGGATAAGGTTCGTGCCGCAAACGGGTCAGGTATGCGTATTACTCATATTGGCCAAGCACATTTTCCTACTATATCTCGACCTCTTCTCATGAAAAATATTCTTCATGTCCCTCAAGTTAACAAAAATCTTCTTTCTGTACAAAAATTCTCTTGTGACAACAACACCTTCTTTGAATTCCATTTTGACAATTTTCTTGTGAAGGACCGGGATATGAGGGAAGTTCTTTTTGAGGGTCAATGTTCGGGCAGTTTCTACCATGTCCAGCTGTCCAGTCCAAAACAAGTGTTCCATGGTGTCAGGGTTCCACAAGAACAATGGCATTGCCGTCTCGGTCATCCTTCATCACAAGTAGTCAAGCAAGTCTTTAGCCAAAATAATCTGTCGTGCTCGTTTGAGTCGAATAAATCAATGTGTGATGCATGTATGCAAGGCAAAAGTCACCAACTTCCTTTCTCATTGTCAAGTAGTATTAGTTCTGCTCCTCTTGAGCTTGTCTTCTCCGATGTATGGGGGCTTGCTCGGGCCTCTGTTGGTGGATATAAATACTATGTGAGTTTTATTGATTCACATAGTCGCTTCACTTATCTATCTCCTTCGTGAGAGATCAGAAGTTTTCCATGTGTTCTTGAGTTCCAAAAACATGTAGAGCATTTATTGAACCGAAAAATTATCTCAATGCACACAGACTGGGGAGGCGAATATCAAAAACTTCACGCCTTTTTCAAGGATGTTGGCATATCCCACCATGTTTCTTGTCCCCACACACATCAAAAAAATGGCACGACAGAACGAAAACATCGACATATCGTTGAAACAGGACTTGCTCTCTTAGCTCTGCTTCTGTTCCCTTGAGATTTTGGGGTGATGCCTTCCTGACTGCTGCTTTTCTGATTAATCAGTTGCCTACCCGTGTCATTAATTTTTCTACACCACTGGAACGCCTAACAGGAACAAAGCCTGATTACACCTTCTTTCGCACCTTCGGTAGTGCCTATTGGCCTAATCTTCGACCGTATAACAAGCATAAACTTAATTTTTGGTCACACAAGTGTGTTTTCCTGGGCTACAGCCCTCTACATAAGGGATACAAGTGTTTTCACATCTCCTCTGGCCGAACCTACATTTCACGAGATGTAATATTTGATGAGCATATCTTTCCATTTGCCACCAATAACTCTCACAAATATGCACCTTGCCGATTGCTTGATTCATCTGTTCTCTTGCTTCTTGTGCTAGGCCAATATGATAGTATTGCATGCACTTGTCCTCTTGTGGCTAATCCTTTTGCAGGACCTGCATAGCAAGGGAAGGATGCTATGAATGTACCCACTGATAATATTCCGAGAACAGGTGTTGCTGGGTCTACCTGGTATGATGCTCAATCAATTCCGGCAACAGGTGCAGTCGATGGTCTTGATGGTGCTGAAACTGAATCTTCTTCTGAATCTGGTGCAAATGGTACTCAAGGTGGTGCTATTATGGTCACTTCACAACATCCCATGAGAACCAGGTTGAAAGATGGAGTTTAGCAGCCAAAACAGTGCACTGATGGCACTGTAGCTTGGGCAGTAAACAGAACTGATAGTGGAGGCATTGAGCCCAGGAGTTGGAATGAAGCCCTTGAGCATCTAGAGTGGAAGCAGGCGATGCATGAGGAATACAATGCACTCTTGCAAAATAAAACGTGGAAACTTGTTCTATCTCCCAAAGGAGCAAATATCATTGACTGTCGGTGGGTTTTCAAACTGAAGACACGAGCTGATGGAACCATTGAAAGGTATAAAGCTCATTTGGTAGCTAAGGGCTTTAAGCAAATGTATGGATATTATTATGAGGATACCTTTTCTCCAGTTGTTAAACCCACTACGATACGACTTGTTCTTTCTTTGGTTGTGTCACGAGGATGGTTCTTGAAGCAGCTCGATATACAGAATGCCTTTTTGCATGGCTACTTGGAACAGGAAGTATTCATGAGGCAACCCCCTGGCTTTGTCGATTCAGATAAGCCATCTTATCTCTGTAAACTTGAGAAGGCATTGTATGGATTAAAACAAGCACCTCGTGCTTGGTATTCAAGATTCAGTCAAAAACCGCAAGAGCTGGGTTTTGTGGCATCTAAGGCTGATACCTCTCTGTTCATCTTTCAACGTCAAAGTGAAATCATCTATTTACTTGTGTATGTAGATGACATAATTGTTACAAGTCCATCAGTTTAATTGATTGAGAAACTAACAAGAGAATTGCAGAAGGATTTTGCAGTTAAAGATCTTAGCAATCTTCATTATTTCCTTGGAATTGAGGTCAAGAACAATGGTGTTGGTCTAATTCTTTCACAACAGAAGTACATTAATGAGTTACTAGGAAGAGCTCGGATGAGGGAGTGCAAACTAGTAGCTACTCCCATGTTGGCAGCTGAAAAACTATCCAGGCAAGATGGCAAGCCTTTGAGTATTGAAGAGGCGTCCCTGTATCGAAGTATTGTTGGTGGTTTGCAATACCTCACCATTACCAGGCCAGACTTTGTCTTTCTGTGTGAACAAGGTGTGTCAATTTGTTCAATCACCCACTAATGTTCATTGGGCAGCTGTAAAATGAATTTTGAGTTATCTCAAGTCTTCAATTTCAGTTGGTTTACAAATTCAAAAGTACACTTCAGCTCTTATAAATGCCTTCTCAGACGTCGACTGGGCAGGGTGCCCTAATGAAAGGAGGTCGACAGGTGGCCATGCTATATTCTTTGGCTCTAATCTAGTTTCGTGGTGTGCAAAGAAGCAAGCTAAAATTTCACGCTCCAGCACTAGGTCACAGTATAAATCTCTTGCCAATGCTACCGCAGAAATAGTCTGGCTGCAATCGCTTCTCCAAGAATTAGGAGAATTTCAGCATCGGCCACCGAATTTATTGTGTGACAATCTTGGGGCTACTTACTTATCTGCAATCCCTATTTTTCATGTAAGGACTAAACACATTGAGGTGGATTATCATTTTGTCCGGGAAAGAGTGGCTTGTAAGCTTTTAGAAATTCGGTTCATTTCTTCAAAGGACCAAGTTGTAGACATATTCACAAAACCTCTTCCCACATGGCAGTTTCTGAAAATACGAGACAATCTGAACCTTGTGTCTCTAGGTTAAGATTGAGGGAGGGTGTTAGATAAACTCTGAAGTCTTTTATGCAGAGATAAGCATGTATGGTTGTTAAGATTTTGATGTAATCTGTTGTAACCAATAGGCGATTGCCTGATTATATATATATACAGATCAACCCTGACGTATGAGGGTGTGTGGGAATCCAATCCATCTCTTGTTTACTTTCAGACCATACCCCTCAACATCTCATTCTGAAGGCCAATTATAGGAAATAAGCTAATGAAGTGGTATGATTTAGTGTCCAAGTTAGTCAATATTGATTTATCTCAAGAAAGGGGTATTTTCAGGTAGAGGTTGCATATGAATGTACAATTCTCAGTCCATTCTATATACCAAGAAATGATCAACTAACATTATACCTTCCCTAGTAAATAGTTACGACAATTTAAACTCTCCTTAAAAATAAATATTTTTTAAGTACCTAGCTAGGAAGAGGTGTTATTTTAATCGAGGATAATTTGGCCAAACGCAATTGGGATGTGAGACTCAAATGCAGTTTTTTACCACGATAAAAATATTCAACATCTTTTCTTTGAATACCACTTTGCCAACTTAGTATGGCGTATTATCATAATTGCTCTAGGTATAAATAAGCCTAGGAGTAATACACATATGATGGAAGGTAGGCTTAGTACTCCCTCCGGTCCAAAAAATATCGTTTTGGATTACATGTAGTTAATTGTTTTAAATTTTGGCTACAAATTACTTTTTATATATTGAGTTTGGATACTTGAAAATGACACAGGTACATTTATCTTAAAAAGTATTTTTTATAATAGTATAATGTTGCTATATTTTATCAATATATTATAACAAAAAATAGTAGTCAAAGTTGTATATTGAGGACCGTATCGATATTCAAAACAATATTTATTTCAAACTAGAGTAGTATTATTGAGGGGATAAAAAGGAAAAGAATATCAGTTAGGTCGCTACTTTATGTTGGGCAATATAGCGATGCTATGATGATGTTACCTTTGATAAAAAAAAAACATCATTTATGGGGACATTATTCAGAGCACCTGGCTGCTGTTCTGGAGGCGGAGGATGAGAGGGAGGACACAAAATTGGCTTGCCAGGCTTTGAGGGTGATGGCTATAATTTATTTGCCAAGAATGAGCAGCTATTTAGTAATAGAATATGTGTTGGATGATAATTTTCTTCATTCTAACCCCTATAACATTTTAGTCTTGCATTCGCCACTGCTCATTACTAGAGTCCAGTTACACTGTTCGGTGCACTCTTCAAGATCTTTTTACTGTTCGTTTTAGTCATTTCCATGTAATTACGATGGGAAATTGGCCGGTCAAAATTTTAACCTCGAGTTAATCTCCATGTTAGTATTAAACTTTGTAGTTTTACATATGAAGTACTATATATCATTCACGGGCTAGCTCTACGACTGTACTAACTTATGGAGATTTATACAGATCACAGATCCAGCATGTTCTGCGAGAGATGTCACCATTAATTGTCTCTTGTTGCCAAGCGATTACTCATCCAAAAAGGGGGATCCACCAGCAATTAGGGGTAGCTAAGCTGGTCATGTACGAATTTCAACAAAAAAAGACACAGCAGCTACCAAACGCTCCTAAATTCCCCTCATAATTTGTTGTAAAATGAAACACTAGTTTTGACTTTATTCAATTCCGTGCAGCCTTTGGCACTCAAAGTGAAAGGATATGTACTTTTGTGGAGTGACAGACGAAACTGTTCAAAAAAAAATGCTTGCATGCATGTACAATGCATTTTGACTTTGTGTCACTCTCACTCTCACTCTAGGAGACTAGACAATATTGTTGACTGGGACTCAAAGACGGAATGCATGCAATGCACACTGTTGTGTTGACCTAATTAGCTGGTAAACCCTACTAAACCATCTTGTCAATGTTTAATTCTACGGATGAGGGAAGGTTGTTGGGCAGTGGATTACTGGTGTC
This sequence comes from Phragmites australis, assembly GCF_958298935.1. Lineage (NCBI taxonomy): Eukaryota > Viridiplantae > Streptophyta > Magnoliopsida > Poales > Poaceae > Phragmites > Phragmites australis. The sequence goes on along the minus strand of NC_084942.1, from coordinate 20,743,615 downwards.
AAGTCCATTCATTTGGTGGCAAAGCTTAGTACGAAGCCTCCAATTAATCTCGCTGTCCTCTCAACTTTTTTCTTTTTCTTTTTTGGTTTATTAATTAGTTGCTTCCTATCAGTTTATTCTTTTTTTGGTTTCTAAGTTACCTCCTCTTTTCTAAAATTTGTGCAATCTTTTTTCCTTTTTGTGACTGATAAAATTGTGGAGACTGTTTTGTATGCCAAATCTAGTTGCAATATGGTGTTGCGAATTCTTCTAATTTTTTTGGATAAAGAAAGCTTTATTAACTTTAATCGTTACATCAAACTGATACAGCTCGCGGAATATGATTTCTGCATAGCTCGGATGCATGTAGCTCAAAAAAAAGAGAAGAAAAGTACAAACAATAATATAGTAGAAATAAAAGATCCAAGGGCTACGGCGAATTCTTGCACGCACAAGATTGATCTGAGCTGTTGATTCGTCAATGGATGATCACCCGTGCATCTAGTAGATTGTTACAATTAATTAATTTTCTTTGACCGTGAAAAATAAATCAGAAAAAAATAATTAGGTAGAAGATTGGGTCTAAATTCTCAACCTCCAGGACCAGGTGCTTTATCACCAAGGTACACGGTCTACCCAACCATAAGCCCGGATCTCAGTGGCTCATTACATTTCCAATCTCTACCCACAAAATGACATTTTATACATGCAATTATGCATACCTTTTCCTTGAAAATTAGGAGACAAGGCACGAGCTACGGGACCTCTGTTCAATCAGCAGCGATCGAGCTAGGGAATTTTTCGCCCGGAATGCACGCAACCACGACAAAGACCCCAAGGACCACTGCTCACGTGTATCTCTCATACCATCCAGGTTCCATCAGGGTTCAAAAAACCGTCGGTAACCGCTCAAAAATCGCGGTTACCGACCTTCCCGGTCCGGTCCGATTTCAAAAACCGCTCGGTAACCGAAATTTGAATTCAAAAAATTCGAAAAAATAAAAAAATTTAAAAAAAATTCAAACAAAATCTTAAAAAAAAACTAGACATAATTCTAAGAACTTCTGTGAAATTTTTTTTCAAAAATAATGTCGTTTGCATCATATTCTATAGGGAGAAAGTTTGAAAAAAATTGAAGCGCGCGGCTCAATTATTAACTCACGTTAAGGAAAAGTGTAACATGCAAACACATATTTTTCTTGTATAAAACGTATTTTAAGAGAATCTTTAAAATTGATTTCACTTTATTTAGAGTTTTATTAAATTCTCTATGATTTTTACAAAGTTCACAAGCATAAAGTGAATATGTTAAGAAACATCACTGTAATTAATTTTTTCATGTCTACTATTATTTTTTCTACGTAAATCATAATATAAATAATCTAATGAAAGTGGTTTCACTAATTTTTAAGGTGTGATGGGTCAGTTATGAATTAATCTAGTCGCAACACATTTACACAATCATGCATGTTACAATAACTAATTCATGAGTTCATATATTTTTAAAAGATATAGGATCATGTAAGAAGACTAACAAAATTAGTTTCATGATTTTTGGATTAGCAAAGAGTAAACTATGCATTTACCTTGGTTTAACAAATAAAATTTCTCACAGAAAATTTTGAACTTTTTTATGAGTATAAATACTTTTATCATGTAGATCATGTTACAAGAAAGCCAACAAAATTTGTTTCACTTGATTTGAAGCTCGGATGAATTAGTTATTGATTTTACAAGATTGAACCCTTTTTTAGTTTTTTTGTTGAACTGCGCTGAAATTCGATAAAACCGCTCGATAAATCGAGAAAACCGAGCGGTTACCGACCCAAACCGCTCGGTAACCGACCGAATCAAAAATGCGAGAAAATCGCTCGGTAACCGACCCAAACCGCTCGGTTACCGAGAGGGCAAAAACATGATTTTTTCGCAAAAATTTAAAATTTGCCGAATGAATTTTCTCTGATTTTTTTTTGAATTTTTGACTGGTAACCGTGGTTATCGCGCATTTTCGGTTACCGCCGGAGCTCGGTAACCGAGCTCCGGTCGGTAAATGAAACCTTGGGTTCCATACATACATATGATCAGCACTTCAGATCATATATATAGGAGTGAAAAATTCCACGCAATTATCTGTGCTCTTATATATATAATAGTTGTTTGTATCATATGCATGTAACTGTTATATGAACACGTGGTTCTTGCATCCTGTAGCTCATTGCTCTCCTGTGTCGGTGATGCTCTGACGGAAAGTAGTTGTCACTACCAAATCTTCCAGGTTGGTGGCGTCGACGCACATACAGTTATCTTTTTTTTTCTTTTTGGAACACATGAACAATTTAATAGATGCAGTTTGATACGGCTTCAGTTTGTTGCTGAGATGGCTACTCCCTAACTGTTTCCTTTGTTCACATCATCATCATATCTGGGAGCACATATCAGCAATTCAGCATATCTTGCTGTCACTGGCCTTTTACGATAGGGACTCTTTGGATTTGGACACAGGATATCCAAATTGTAATTTAACGCTGGTACATGATTGCCTTTTCTGTGTTGTTCATGTCGAAATGTTCTGTTCTGCTGCGAACCGAATGGTCGAATTACTGCTTCTCAGCACTTACAAGATTTTTCAGATACCGGTTTTCCGTGCGCAAATTATCTAGGTACATAGCTTATTTTATGGAGCATAACATAAATATTTTTTGCTGGAAAATGCAAATATTCTACCCATAATTACCTCATCTAAAACGCGGCGCAGCACAGCATAACCGAACAAAGTCTTAAGTGCGGCATCATGCTCAAGCTGAATATATCGCAAAAAACTAAGGAGGAAACAGGAAGTTCAAGAAAAGCTACATGAACACACATGTATTTTTTCGATAAAGAAAATTTTATTAACTCTGCAAGTTATATCAAGATAATAAAACTGTAGGAGAACCACTCCTAACATCTGCATAACAAGCAGTAGCAAAGCTAGAGCGAAATGGAGGGGTGCAAGATCTTACCCACTTACGGCTCTACGCTCGACGTTAGCCTGTGCGACCTGCTATGGGTGCAGTAGTTTGAACTGTGAGGGATGCGTTAGAGGTAAAAATTATGTGGTGCATCCGTACCCCTCCGTTCCATATACCTTCGCCACTGATAACAAGGATGCACACATAAAAAAAAACAAATAGAAGGCACATGTGTGTGTATGTGCTTGCAAAATTATGTAATCAGGCTGCAAATGTTGCCAGTGTGTGCTCTGGTGTTGGGTGGTCCATTATCCCTGATGACAGCATAACCTCCATTTAATTAGGGATTTATTGCGTCCAAGTTGTTGCTGGGCACAGCTGCTTGCATGCCACTCGCAAAATAAAAATAAAAATGCTTGCATGCAATTTGTTCTCCGGATCATGCATGGGGGGTGAGCTGATGCTTTCTTCCAGCGCTCTGCACTGTGCTCCCGTATTAAAGAACTCAATCAGGTGCAGTGACCTCTCATCTTCAGCATACTCATCGTTTGCTGAGAATGTTTGGTAGGTCACACCAACAAACTATGCTGATTTTTTGTTTTTCTTTATACATGAATATTGTACCAATCACATCAACCGACTATGCTGAATTTTGTTTTGTTTTTCTTTATACATGAATATTGTACCAATTTGGCTAGTGTTTGGATCACGGCTAAGTTATGTCGTGCCAAAAAATGTGTTTTTTCTTAAAAAAACGGTCCTGGTAATTTTGGTTACGGATCTTTTTCCCTGGTAGCTGGTTGATTTTGACCCAAAAGAAAGAGTCGAACTCTATGTTTAACAATTTCTTCTTTTCTACTGTTCAAGTAGTATAATGAGTATGAGATTATCTCAAAGGGGATAGGATTATGAGATTATATGGAATAATAACACGTGACCAGTGCCATATGGATAAAGATGGATGTGCAATTTGCAGAGTGTTACAGTAGAGAGCATCATCATAATTCAAAAACGATCCGAGAAATCGGTCCATATGTGATGAGGATAGTGTCAAGTTGGGCGGTTGGTCAATGATAGGGAGTTATCCATACCCTAACTTGCAAATCCAGCTTGTATCCATTCCAATGAGTTGATGGAGCATCTGATTTGCTTGATGGAAAATATTTCTTGCAAATTCAACTCCCTATTGCTCTATGGTTGCAATTGAAAAGATGTTTTTTTCCTTGTGTAACTTTGCTTTCATTAGCTTGAAGCCATTGCACCAATCACCATAATCATAAACTTCCTTCATGCTCCAGTTACTTCAACTTTGAGCCAATACGGATTTCTGATAATTTTAGCGCGCAAAGGTTGTGCGTGTGAAGACTTCCTTTCAAAATCCCTAGTGCAGTGGTTGACAATCATTTCGCAAGAAAGTCCGTTCATACGCATAGTGATGCTTCGCTTTCGCATTATTCAAGCAGCCTAGTGTATTACGCCACGCAAATTTCAGAGGGCATGTGAACGATGAAGCAGTAGAAGAGAAGATAGCATCATTAGGAAGCAAGAAGTTCCTCTCCTCATGCCATCTGGCCAATCAGTCATCTTGCTTGACATGCTCCATGCTCCAGATGAGTAGATATGAGAAAGCCATGGTCACTTGGTCAGCATCCCAAGTGAACAAAACAAGTTTTATGAAGTCAACGAGTAAGCTCCGATTAACAATCAACAATTGCCAATACGTAAAGAAAATCGGCAAAAGAGCACTTGCAATGTACGTAGCATTTTTGCAGTTTCACACTGGCACAACTACTTTATTTATCATAAGATAGTGCAAACAAAAGCATGTTTTCCCCAGTTCATGTTCTCGAATTTTGTCAGGAATCAAAGACTAAGCATTGTATTCTTGGATGTTTTATCAAGTACCAACCATTCCTCCTACATTAAGTGACATCGCCACAAAACATTCCTCCTACATTAAGTGCCAAGATGACAACATGATCTTATCTGCCATTTCCAGCGCCGCTTCAATGGATCCGATCAGTACAAGCTTCCTGACCGCCGCTGGTTTGGTTCTGATCTGATGGGCTCCCCGGTGAAGGGATCAAACTTGTAAGGCTCCCCTGTGAAGGGATCAAACCTTACTTGTTGCCGTTCAGCAGAATATTCAGCAGAGGACCTGGAGCAGAATTCTGGGCCTACGTCTGTGTTGTACCCTGCAGCAGGCACAAATCTTCTTTCCCTAGACAAAACAGCTTCTTCGGCAGATCTATCAAAACTTGAACTCTGTTCCTGTATGTATCTTCGATCTAGATGCTTTCCAGTGTTGTGTCTTGATTCATGTGTTAATATTGGTTCTGGGTATCTTCTGATGCTAGCCATTTCTTCTTGTCGTGCTCTTGGCTCTGGGTATCTTACAACAGCGGGTCTTTCTTCAGCATATCTTCTAATCCTTGTCTGAGATACTGGTGAGTCGTGAACATAATAGGAGGAAGGATAATGGCCTGAGGGGCTGTATCTACTGCTCCTGCAAGTAAATTGGAGATTACTGTGCGAGCTTGACTATCACATGGACCAAAACCATTTGCAGTGAGCTTGCCAGTGCAGGGATGTGAGCACAAACATACCCGGAAGCCATGTAATCATAGTCATCATGTGGGAATCGCTTGTTCTGTACTTCAGGATTTCTGGGCAAATAAGCAGCACCATGCAATGAGTGTGCTAAGCCAAAGGTCTCGGCCTGGTGCTGCAAGTCAAAACTCCACAAATTACTAGGCATTCAAAAAAAAAGGAAGGAACACGTGCAAAAGAAAAGGTGGGGATATTGAATAAGGGGTGTTGTAACAACCTTAGAAATTAATGAAGCAAAATAGTCTCCTTTATTACGTTTATCTCCACCTGATATCAAAAACTGAATGTACAAATAATCATAATAATGACGTCATTTTTGTGAGCAGGATTAATGATGTCATAGTTCAGGTGAGAGCTCAGAGATTATTTTCGTGAAACAACTGTATACCTGATTAAGGATGGCAACAGCAGATGATTCAGGAAGATCATTGAGGCTCTTTACGCAATGGATGTCAATCTGAGAAGACAGGAAGATCATTATTCATAGTTCATACTTCATACACCAAAAAATAAAGTACAATAGAAAACTTTCTTGTATGAATTACTTACATCATAACGAGTACCGATTCCAAGACGTAAAATACGAAGTAAGAGTTCCTTGACAGCTGACGGTAGTGAAATAACAGCTGATTCATAGGGGTCAGTGATATCAGCCACCTAAGAGAAAACATGCAGAAAAGATTGTCACGCCAACAGATACATCATCCTTTTTCCTTACTGCAATATGCAATTTATTTCCTTCAACTAAGCATTCCTACCAAAACAGTATCTTCAAAGACCAGAAAACTGCTGATTTCAGCTGATAGAATTACTGAGGTTCTGTTTGGAAAATACAGGTCAAGCTATAGACACTGGATTGTGTAATTAACTGATCAAACTGGACAATTTTCAGTAACAACATTGCGTTCATATGCAAGAGCTGAGCCGTAAGCTATTGATACAATAGACACTGGATTGTGTAATTAACTGATCAAACTGGACAATTTTCAGTAACAACATTGCGTTCATATGCAAGAGCTGAGCCGTAACCTATTGATACAAAATCTTGCAACTTCAAATTCTTTTTGTACAGAGAAGACAGTAAAATAGGAGTTTAAAGATAACAAGCTGACTCAATGAGCAGGCAAATAGATGATCAGAGCACCCAGAGGTAGCATGTTGATGGCCACTTAAGTTTTAAACAACAGTACTAGTCAAAGGTACTTAGGTCTATTAGTACCATTATCAAGACTTAGACAATGGACCTAGTGACAACCGATAAACAAGTGAACCAAAGCTCTAGCAAGTCAATGGCTATCTCAGCTGTCGAACATTTCAAGTGGTAGTTGAAGTCATTTCAGCATAGTTATTATGGCGGTGCGGCGAGTCGTGGTGACCCACCACCTTGGCACCTTTATATCGCTTATGGCGTGCAGCGTGGCGACACCATACACTTTTGCCACAATTAATAACTTTCCTTTTTTTGATATGCAATTCTTAACTTTAATAACTTTCCTTTTTTTTATATGCAATTCTTAACTTTCTTATGCATTCCCTATCCAACAATTCTTCTTTTGAAAACCGGGTATACCCATTTCTCAGCAGCCCTCGCATCTAAAAGACAGCACAAAAGCATACCCCGTCTAACTTTAATACACTGACGTGGGTCCCACGTGTAAGAATTATTTTACTCTACATTATCTTTCTCTAAACCCCTCTCATCCTCATCCTCACCCCCCCCCCTCCCGTCAGCATCACTGCACCCATGGCGCCGCCCCCCTCCCCTATACCCATAGTGACGCCTCCCTCCCCTCGGCATCATGGCCCCTCTTCTCCTCCCGCTCCCATGGCCCTGCAGCCCTCCTTCGCCCCGCTGGCCGCCACAGATCTGAGAAGCTGGAGGCTAGGTCCGGCGGGATTCTCCCGCGCCGTCGTCACTTGGATCCGGTGGGATACGATCCCCTGGTGCCTTTCTCCGACGTTGGCGCCCTCCGGTTGGAGCCCTCTCGGGTCCGCCGTCTTCTCCCCTCCCGATTGGAGCTTGTGGCGTGAAGGCCGGCGCAAACGAGGACTATCACACAACGGCTCCACACGAGCGATGCTCACAGACACGGAGCAACATCAACTAGGACCGAGGAGCTTGACAGCTGCCGCACTCCCTCCCCAATGCGGATCTGTCGTCGCCGCTGGATCTGCCTCTCTCGACTGCCAGATCTGCAGGGAGGGCAGGTAGTAGCTCGGTGACAGGCAGGAAACGACGAGCCGGACGGGTGAGGCGGATGAGGAGGCGGGCGGCAGCTCGGGCTAGGGTTTGAAGGCAGCTCGGGAAAGGATGTGTATGTTGTGGCCCCCTCCTCGTGCTCCCCTCAATTCATCGTCCGCCACACCGCTTTTCATCGCCATGGGAACGCCACATCAATATGGCGGAAGCCATACGCGTTCGCGTCGTGGCGTCGCCGTGATGAGACTTGGATTTCCACCACGCTGATATAGCGACGCCCTAACAACTATGCATTTCAAAACTAATTATAGATAATTATATTTTTTTTTGACCCACCCCCTAAAAAATGGTTAGCATTAATGCATTGAAGAAAGAAAATTACAAAGTACAAAACATGTTGGTGTTAGACATACATCATTAGATGGTCTTGGAGCTTTGGTTCGACGATCAGGTGAATCATGCCCATATCTTCCATAAGAATAATCTGGCCTGTCTCTTGATAAATTTGAGCTCCTAGTTTTCACTTCTTCACGAGTTCGCTTCTTATCGTTTTCAGCTGCAGGTCGAGCAACTGACACCTATTGAAACAAACAAAACAGCCAAATTTGTTGAATCAAAAGTACAAAAATCAAATAAGCAATAAGAAGCTAGTGGTAATCCCCCCCCCCCCCCCTAAAAAAAATGTTTTTTTGCCAGAAAAAAAAACTGTCTTATTCATGCCTGGATCTTGAAAGCTGGTCCTCTATCAGGTCCTCTCACTGTTTTACCATCCATTTCTTCTATTGCATTGTCAAGCTCCTGCCATCAACAAACAGTTCTTTTTTACAAGACTCAATAAAAAAATTGTTGAAAGAATATACAGGTGCATTAATTGGATGAAGACTTGGTATTCAAAATTAATATGAATACTTACTGGACGACTGGAGAACTGAATAAATCCAACCGGATATTGTCCTTTTCTTGAGATAGCAACACGTGCTACCTAATTGCACATTACTTCATGGTTATTTAACATGCACATAAAACTGGTTAGTGCAAACTGTAAACATGTAAAAGCCATATTGTTGCACAAACCTCCCCAAACTGTTCAAAAAGCTTTTTCAAATAATCTTCATTAACATTTTCTGGTAGATTCCCAACAAAAGCGGTCTTAATCTGGGTGTGAACAGAATAGAAGAACACAATCAAAACAGAAGATAGCGATATTTATATTGAGAAAATAAAATGCTCCCCATTTCCATTACCTTGGCCATTTCATCAGCATCCACATGAGACTCCTTCTCGGCCCAATTTATTGCAGGATGCAAAATACCACCGAGCAGAAAATCTGTTCTGGAACCAATGCGGACTACTCGTGCTGCAGCCTGTGATCGATAGTTTTAGGAGGAATGGAATCAAAGAAAGATGATCTGTGTAGAAACCATGGACTTATGAACAATCTTCTCCACGATGATATCAGATATTTATCTTTTGCTCACATATCATTGGCATAACCTCACCACCTCGGATCAGTGATGACTGATGAACCAAGATCTTATGTAGATAAACATACTTGTGTTTTGTATTTGGCAGTTGTGATTAATGTTAGAAGTGAGACTTGCAGACTTAATACATCGGCAGCTCAAGATAGCGAGCACTACAGTGGTTTAGAAATGAAGCTAATAAAAGGAAGGGAATCAAGTATCAGCGAGAGAGTCGATAGCAGTTCATGGCAGCTTCTTCTAGAGTACAAGGAGCACAAGAAATGGATGATTTAACATCTTGTGCACAAATGAGATGAAATGTTGATTTCCGCATTCCTCACTACATAGTATTTCTCAGTTTTGCTGATATTGAACTCAGGCTAAACATTGGAATTGTATTACCAATCAGGCACTATGTGTTTGTGACACACCTTCTCATAGCTTTATAGAGAAACGAATAGGAACAAAGGCCATGTAGAGAAACAAATAGCAACAAAGGCCATTTGGAGAAACAAATAGCAGGTCATGAACATGTTCACTGGGTAATTATGACCCATGAATTCATGATTTCACGCCATTAACAACTAGCGAAACACAATTCAGGAATGTTGCAGATCAGAAAAGGAAAATGAAAGCATTCTTTTGGCACATCTAATTAATATATCATCCATCCATGCGAATTTTTCATCAGATATAGGAATTGGCAATTGCCACTATTAGCCACGCATTGAACCAGGGAGATTAGGGTTTCCTATAAAAATCTTGGCCAATGGTAACTATCTCTTTCTCTTATACTTTTTTAATGAACATCAGCAATGGATAGAAATCCTTGTAAAGATGGGAATAGATCAAAGATACAAGAAACGTGTGAGATGGAAATTCTTGCATGGAATATATCGTCAGTCCTCATATTCTCTTAATAAGTCTGTTGAACAAAGGACTCTAGACGATGTTGGCTCCTTCAGAAGTACCTAACTGTTTCCTTGTTGACGGCTTGTGCAGATCCACAATGCAATAGGAACATTTTCATGTGCAAAAAGGTAAACATAGAAACTGTCCTTTGCAGCATTAAGCAGCCACTTAAGAGAAAAATAAGTTCAGAATCAACGTCGACTATATGAGTCAAAGATATGGATTGCTTTGCTTGCCAATAGATAGTAAGGTTATGTCGGTAATTTGGTGCCAATTCACCGTGTTTATCCATATCTCGATTAGGTGACAGCAGTACTTAGCAGATGGAGTCATTTGAGCTTGTAAGAATGGAAAGCTACATGTGCATCTGTCACTAAGAGAGAGATTTAAGGCACAGCAGCAAAGTGTGGAATCATTCATTGGGCAGCAACAATAGAAACTCAGGATAATAGATAGTAGCTAATTTTGTACATATCTTGATATTTACATAAGATAGTTTCATCCAAAAAGAGTTTTTCTTTTGGGAAAAACAAATCAAGAGGAAATAATAATGACCAAGACCTGCAAGATAAATCAGTTGACAAGGCTACCGTCAACTATAAGTAAACTAGGAAGGATAACAAAATATATATATCCCAATGCAATAAAATATGACAAAGTAGGAAGTGGGCTTTGATAGATGTACCGAACATCATGAAAATACGATTTCAAACTAATGGCAAATGCAAAAAGAATTAACGCATATAACCATCCAATATTAACAGGTCAACACTTTTTGTGGCAGAATGTGTTGGATAATGCAGTTAACAAAAAAAAACAAAGCTATTCTAGCATGAGCAAAGACTTACTGCATGAGAAGAAAATCGCACAAATGCAAAGCCTCTATTTTGATGCCTTTTGCTTGAAGAACTAGGGTTCAAAGCCATTGGAAGGTCAACTGAAACAACATCTTTAAATGTCTGCAGATCAAAGAGAATGGTAAAGCTAAATGTGTATCCTAGTGACATTCTGTTTAGAAAGTATATAAGAAAACATCCATGTTTGATAGCTACAGATATTCAAGGTTCTACCTTGTGAATCAAATCCTCAAATTCTTCTAAACTCCATTCTGACAAAAGAACAAGAGAAAGAAAACATAACTTAGATGATAGTATCCAAGTATTTATTTTCATACAAATGTTCATCAGATCAACATGTTAACAAGGCACATGTCGTGGCTATAGCACTGCTATATTAGGCTGCTTATAACAACTGGTCAGAGAGTACAGCTTTTAACAGACATCAACGCGAGAGTGAGCAGTTTTTATATCAACAAATCAATTGTATCAAATATATTGCTGTCCTTTTCTTTGGGACAACTTTTCCACATTATAATTATTGCGGATCATCATGGTGAAGTTTACCTTTGCAAAGATTTCCAAAGAAGAGTGTATCTTGATCCAGTGAAAGATCAACAGCAAGCCTCTTTCCTTGAAGCTGGTAAAGAACCAACAGCAAATATATTATTTTAGTGTCACATTTAATACATAAGGCATAATGACGCTGTACACAACTTCACATCCCTTATAGGGAGAGAGCACACTAGCATCCCACTCAGAACACAAGGGCTATAAACGGGGCAAGAAAAAAAACAAGAGCGAACTTGTGATTAAAGATATGTAGCAAGTAAGAAACTGGTCCTGCAGGCAAATTATGACAGTGCTAGGTATAACAAAGGGTTAATAACAAGGAAAGAAAAGGTGACTACATAGAAATGTGAAAAAACTTCCATGCAAGAACAAAAATGACAAGATATGATATCTGGTATGAAAATTTGACAGCATTGGAACAAGAAGTTAATTGTTCTTGCCTCTATACCATTCTTTTGCCTTTTGGCAATATTAGCGTACTCCCTCTTTGCAAATCGCACAAAACCATATCCCTGAAAGGAGTTCAGAAAAATTGATCTAAGTTAAAAAGTAGCATTTCTAAAAGGCTGAAAGCACATATGGAAATGTTATAAATTTTACAGTTGTACCAGAGTACCAGACCTTTGACATGCCATTCTGATCTTTCATTATTCGCAAGTCAACAATCTCTCCACAAGGAGAAAACACCTGTTGATACTATATAGCTCAGCCCAATTTGTCAGTTATAACCAAGAAAAAGCAAGGAAAAATCCTTTAGACATTCATTAAGGTTGTGAAGGTCAACAAACTATCTATTCTAACTTCAGAGACAAGGGACCAATACGTTGGATAGTGACAATTCAAAAATGTAATTAATTTTAACACCCAAATATCAAATAAGTAAACATTCTAACCCAGGCATTATCACATATTTCACTTATTACTAGCTAGAACATGAAAAAATTGCCAGTCGACATAATACCACTAGTCCATTCCGCATCCAAAATTACAGAATAAATAGGAGGTTTAAAGGTGCAGCCGTTGTTTTTTTTTTTTCAGATCGACCTATTCCATTTGGATTACAGAAGAAATCTTAACTCCTTCTCCCATTTCATTTTTTCTTCAGCAAAGTAAGCAAGTATGCAGATATAAACATATGTGGCAGCGGAATCTACAATGCCCCCAGGCAGTTCTTCAGCTAACAGTGATTTCCTATTTAGAAATGCTACTTTGACAAATCGTTGGAAAGGCAATAGATCAGCACATCATGCCTAAAGTTCTCGACAATCAAACTAACATAACACTTGCACATAAGCAATCTTCTATCCCCAGTGAGAAAACTGCGAGTACGAAACAGAAGCAACAAAACCAACCTCCCGAAGCGTACCCTCCGTCGCCGACCGCGGCAGCCCGCCGACGAACACCTCGGTGCCTCTCGACCGGCGATCTGCGCGCACCCGAGACACGCCGTTGTTTCACCACACATACACGACATGCTGATCCCGCGATGAAAAACAACACAACGCCCCTCGATAAAAACACTCACCTTGCTCGTCGTAGTCGCCGCGCGGCGCCGCCATCTTATCCTGAAACAGAGACGGGTAAGGGCGGGGGGTTATCTCGCCAAATCAGCACCAAATCGGACGCCGCGGCGACTGGGAAGTTCACTGGCGCCTCCCGGGGCCGAATCCGGCGGAGTCAGCTCGAATCGGTTCGAGAAGAGAACGAACTCGACGGGTTGGAGATCGAGCCGGGAGTGACGAGAATTTACGGCGCTCTCTCTTTCCTCCTCCTCCTCCTCCTCCTCTTTTTTCTTCTTTCTTTTATACTGTACGTAATGGGCTTTTGTGACGTAATGGGCCCGGCCTGTCAGATACCGTTGCTACTCCAGCCCAGTTAAAGCAAACGAGCTGCGTCGTTGGATTATCAGCCAATTGGAGGCTGACTTTCATTTTTCACCTCTCAAAAAAAAAATTGGTGATATTTGTGAATTTTTGTTTTTTCCTTCAGAACATTTTTTATTCAGAATATTTTAATCCATACATAGACATCAAATATTTATCTTCCATACATTCACTACCGTGTTTCTTCAGGAGTGCACTGTCTCCTGCACTTTACCTACAACGCCTGGTTTCTCTAGAGAATGCATCATCTCCCGCACTTCACCTACAACGCTGGCTTTCTGGAAAGGGTGCGTCACCGCCGCAAGTCGCCTTCACCGCTATCTATCACATAGGTCATCTCCGTCGCGTTATATTTACACCAAGGTATTATACAAGAATTGTTTTTATCCCCTCAAGAATTGGTCATCATCTTGATCCTTCTCAAAGCGTTACTATAGGCGTCAACTCTGTACGATACGGTCCCCTCCATCCTCTATCCAGGTACTCACTATTCTTCTCCCTCTTAAAATTACATAATCATATTGTAGATTTTCTGTATGTAAATCTCTCTTTTATTATGCTATATTTTTTACTTATTCGGATTGCTATATTCTAGATTGATTTCACGTATGTGAAACACGTGTAGCAGTTGCTAGTGCTTAAAATTACATAAGTTCTAGCATCAAAATTTGCCAAGCATTGGTCTAAAAAAAAGTTGGATATGCGTCTGTAGCAATGTTACAAATTGAGTCCCTTGTAATGAATAATCCAATATTTTGAATCCTAACGGTAATTTGCATAATCACTCAAAATCTTTGTTGCATTTGAATTGCATGTTGGAAATTGGATGGGCATTCCCTCAAAAAATGGGCACTACAATAAACTGCACCAACAACTCTCCATGTGCAGAGCTCTGCAGCGTTTTCAGTTGGTTTGTATTTTTATCTTCTCACAGTAAAAAGGTTGTTACTCATCTGAATATTCTTCGAAACAAGTAACCCATGTCAGTTTTGCCGCTAGGAACTTAATTTCTTTGCTTAATCACCAGATGCCTAATTGAGATGAGGAAAATGAATTGTGGATAAATACGTTTCATCCTTATGAAAACGCCCTTTGGATATGTCAATTGGCATTTGGCAAGAATTAGTGCAACACAAGCATGCGCTAAAATGGATAACAAATAACCAAATACATGTACTGTAAAAAAAATGATCAAAGCTTCTACATAGAAAGATGTTTGATGCATAGTATTTTCTGTTCTTTTTTCCGTTTTGGAAAATAAAGCCGGTATAGTAACAGCTACCACATTTCTAAACAGCAAGAGTCGCCATGATGGCGGCAACGACTATTATTGCGACTCTTTTTGAAGCTGATTACGCCTTCGAGATGTGCGTCATCAATCTGGGATGAAATCTTGGCTCCCTGGGAATTGTTTGAGGTTTCTCTGACCTGCATTTCCAAGCAAAATTTTTTAGCTGAAATAGTTTGAAACGAAGCATGTATGGAAATGCACATGACACTACAATTCATGACTATTCTGGCAAAAATGCATGCAGGGAATGATTCAGAGAAGCTGAGATATGCAAGATTCCATGATTGATCATGCGAAAGGTGTAACAAGATTATCAGAGAAGACAAAAAAAAAAATCCAAATTTGGTACCTTTTGGGCACAATTGGTCTGGTAAAATCTGGCATTGGATGTGCTCTTGGCACCTGTTCCTTCCTCAGCTGCTTGATATCAATCTCCTCATCCATCTGCAAAACAAACACATCACACCGTGGTCTCAATTCTTGCATATGAGTAAGATGAATCATGGGCTGTAACTTTCAGGTGGCTAGCATACCTTTTGCTGTCTTTCCTTTGCCAATTTCACTTCCTCCATGAAGCTATTGCGCTCGGCGACCTGCAGGGTAAAAGACAGCCGGTGCATAGCACTCAGGAACTCGTCGATGGCGAGCGAGCATCGCAATGTACAACCTACTTGGTGATCAAACTTGGCGCGACCGACCGCACGGACGTCGCTATGAAGCACAAGATCGATCGGCTCAGTGGGTTCTTTTATTGGAGGTTTCTGCGGGTTCTGCAGAAGGATCAAAGAAATTGTCACTTGAAACATGTTCTTCCTTCCAAGTTCAGAAACACGCTGAAATAGTGAAATGTGGTGCGCCACTGTACCCAATCACGGCAGTGGCAGTGGCGCTAATCTCAACTGTTCTAACTTCTAAGTATACTACCGATGTTTTAAGCCTATCATTGTAAATCAAAATTCCACTAGGCCTTGTCGAACATGATGAACAGACAATTCATCATTCTATCAATGCAAAAGTGAACACAGTGAGTTGAAATTATCTTAGGCGTGGTTGCCAATTTGTCATACCTCTGGTTCATCAGTGGTGTACGGTAGGCCTCGCGTGAGAGGATTGCGCAGCCTCTCCTCCTCTAGCTGCATCTTCCTCATTCTCTGAACAAAATTCTCTTCCTTCTCCCTTCCTCTTTGCTAAATACAAGAACAGAAGCATAGTTTCTTCGGTCACCATGCATGCCAAATGCGAACAAATGTAGAACATGATTAGCACGCATCAACAATGGTAAGGTGTTGTACGGCACTAAAGATGAACAGGATGAGCATTGTATCGCTCATACCTCGGTCCTAAGGTTGAAAGGACGACGCTGGGTCGTCACGCTTGTCACCTTCCTGCTCCAGCTCCTCTCCGACGAGCCGGTGCTCTGCGATGCGCCAACAAGATCAACACTGAGTTCATATTGAACTCAATCAAACAGATTAACAGAAGCTTCTGAATGCACAGCTTACGTTGCATCTCCTCTGCCGCCGTTGGTCTCGTGCAGCTCTGATTCTGCTGAACTTGCAGACAAGAAATTGTTAGGTGGGAGTCAAGAACAGCGACGAAGCAAAACAAAGCAATGCGGTGATTGATAGGAGCAATGCGGTGATTGATAGGAATCAGAGACCTGGTGCGGTCAGAGGCGTCAAGGATGCAGGCGACGCCGGCGATGGCGGGGAAGGAGACCTCAGACGATGACGCGACGGAGGGGTACGGCACTTCGATCTCCTCGGCTCCCTGCGGCGCTGGTGACGACGCCGAGGCCGTCATCGCCGTCGGCGTCGCATCGTTATTCCTCCTCCTCCTCGCGCCTCTGCTCCGCGCCTCGGGACCGCCGCCGGACAGCGAGAGGAGCCTCTCGAACGTTCCCACCAGGTACTTGACGCGGCCCTCGCCCGGCTCCGGGAGGCCTGCCATGGCCTCCTCCATCGCCATGCTCCTTATCGTCCTCTTCCTCGAGGAGGCCTCGCCGCCGCGCCGTTCTTGGCAGCCTTGGTCCGCGTCGTCGTAGAGGGACGAGAGCTTGGCCCTCACCTTGACCCGCTCCTCGGGGAAGTCCCACAGCGGCGCGTGCGGCGCGTCGTACGCCTTCGCCTTCGTCACCACCGCGGCCGCCGGAGTCGAGCACTTCTTGGAGCAAGAACCCATCCTCCTCCTGCTCGCCGTCCTCGGCGTCCTGGCCGCAGCCTCCACTGGCTTCTTGGAAACAGAAGTAGAAACAGGGGAAGACGTGCCGCACTTCATGGCCGCCTTGCCGCCGACGCCAAGAAACGCCGCCTCCGTCTCCCCGGCGCACTTCCCGAACCGCCGAACCCGCCGCGCGAACGACGACTCCCTCTCGTGATCCACCGCGTTCTCCCGCACCACTTGATTCCCCGACAGCGACGGTGACACCACCACCGGCGCAAACGGCCGCCGCACTCCTCTGATGGCCTTCCTCGCCGGAGCCGCCATCCCCGATCAAACCACGCAAACCAAAGAGAAAAGGAGAAAACTTTCGAATCTCGAACGAGCGAGCGATGCTTGCGGCGGTTAATGGACGAGAGTAATGAGGCGCGATTCGGATGGAATTTGCGTTTTCGAATCCGGGGAGACCAAGCGAAACCGATTTGTAGAGGAGAAGCAGAGGAAGCAGGGGTGGAAGCAGCGCAACGTAACGTTGGCAGAGCGGCCAAGCGGGAGGGGGGTTTGGTCGCTGCGAATTTGGTAGGCCGTTGGATCGGGGAGGGGAGGGGATCTGCAGCCGTTGATGCGCGTGGTCGATGGGTGTATTTACTGAGTGGAGATCAACGGTCGTGACATTACCGTCCAGTGGATTTCGTGCTATGAGAGTTGCACGGAATATTTTCGTGATCTTTTTTTCTTTGCGCGGTGAATCTGTTTGTGATTTGGTTTGCCTGCTGAAGGGATTTGCTTTTATTTTAGGTGAAATTCATTTAACCTAGAAAGATCACAAAAATACATGAAAAAGTACCAAAAATATAGAAAATCACAAAGAAACAAAGAAACTCTAAACAATACATTGAAAAAAATTTAAATCACAATTTCAATCAGTTTTAAAATTTTCACAATAAAATTACAATAAATTTTTTGAGGATATTACAAAAAGGTTAGGAAGATTGAACTATTTTCCACATAGTAAATTCCTCATAAATCTTTAAAAATGTACTCCCATGAATCTCACTACATATTTCAGATACTTCTCTTGATTTCTATCTTTTTTATTTATTCTCCTAACCCATCTTTTTTCTTAAATGTTTCACATATTTTTCTTGATTTTTCTACCAACATGTCGACCAATAAACTCATGTGCGGCTTTATGTCCAATAACAGAATTGTTAGCTACCTCAATTTCAGCAGCTTGATGCTTGAAAATGTTCCTCTGTGATGACATTAGACAACTTGTTTGTGGAGTTTGAAGCATGTTGTTGATGCGAAAAGATATCGCGCCAACACTGAGCACCTTGTGTGCAATATCTGACGAGCAGCACTCAGGATATTCCGATTGTGGTGTTGTGTTGTCGGACCTTCGTCGTCCCCCACGCTCGGGAGGGACCCGTCCGAGCGCAGATGACTGGTGGCTCGCCCTTAGTTGTCAAGATCAAGAACATGCAACAATGTAGATTGGAAAAGAGAACAGTACTACAGGAGCTAGGCAAAAGACGAAAGTTAATGTAAATTGTGTTTGATCGATTGGTTGATGATTTCAATCGATCATGATCCTCTCATATTTAAAAGGCAACATGTCTTAGCCGTATAAGATCAGGACTCGTAATACAAACCGAATAAAACTTATAGATATGATTTGACTATGCTTTCTGATCTCCAATCTTTCTATAACTAATATATCTTTCCTATTCAACCACATAAATTCGCATATATCTACCTGAGTACCATTTATTGTAGTTTGACCTTCTTCGATTCGACTACTTTCTCTATCCGAACATCTGTACGTGTTGCCTGGTCGCTAGTTGGGGGTACTGTTCACTGGTCGGATGTACTGTTCATGGTCGTAGAAACTGTTTACTAGTAGCAGGTATTGTTCATGGTTGGGGGTACTACACACTAGTCACAGATATTGTTCATTGGTCACAGATTAAGCCAATTATTCCTGCAATAATCACTATAAATACCAAATCTTATCATTAACACATGTCTCCTATTTTTTTAGTAAAGCTTGCTTACCAAAAAATATAATTACACGATATAACTAGTATAGACAATGCATTACCTCTTCTCTTACCTTTCTCAGGACAATGATCAAAACACCAACCTCAGATGCTCCTTAGGGCGATGACAAGAAAAACATCGGCCATAAAATTTTTATATCATTTCTACTCTAAGCATCTTGCCATACATTATGATAGTATTTCTTCAAATATCAACCATTAATATCTCTATGCAATTTCTCCATGCAAGGTTTCTAATAAATAAGAATTTTCAGGGACGATACTTACAACTTTGTATGGACCCTCCCAGCTCAAAGACAACTTACCAAACTTATTATTTTTTTATCTAATCGGTAGGATAGTCTTCCCCACGAGATCCCTAATATGAAATGATTTTGCTTTCACCTTCTTATTGTAGGCTTTGCCTACTCTTAATTTGCCCTTCTCAATCTCTCTCAAAGCCTTTAGCCTTTCATCCGTCACTTCATGAATCATGTCCATCATTAGGTTATGATAAACCACAGTCGACAGGTTATTATGCTAGGCTAATTTCAAAGCACTAAGATTCACTTCAATAGGTAATATGTTATCTTGTCCATAAACAAGTTCATAGGGTGTTACTTTAGTGGCAACATGTCTAGATATACGATGTACCCACAAAACCTCTGATAGAACCTTATGCCATCTCCTAGGCTGTTTCTCTATCTTCTTCTTAATAAGCTCAAAATTTTATTACTAGACTCAATCTAACCATTGGCCTGAGCATAATATGGAGATGAATTGATAATTTTAATTTTCAATGATTCAGCAAGTTCGCGTACCTGGTGTGACATGAATGAAGTATCTTGATCCGTAATTAAAGTTTATAAAATACCGAATCTATGAACAATATGCTCTAATATAAAACCAATCACCTCCTTATCTGTCATATTTTTTAAGTAACAGCTTCAGCCCATTCGGTAAAGTAATCTGTAGCAACCAAGATGAAGCAATGACACTTAGATGATAGAGGATGTATCTGACGATAAAATCCAAGCCCCACCCTTGGAATGGCCATAGTTTAACAATAGGATGCATCATGGCAGCAGAAACCAATTGGATATTACCAAATTTTTGACATGCCTCGCATCTTCTATAATACCTGAAACAATCATCAAGCATAGTAGGCCAATAGAATCTAGCTATTTTTAATAACCACTTCATCTTACGTGCTGATTGATGTATGCCACATATACCCTCATGTACTTCACTCATAGCAACTCTTGCTTGATCCGAATCCAAACATTTAAGAAGTAAATCATCCATAGTTCGGTAATATAGATCATCATTCAATAATGTATATTTAAAAGCTTATCACCGAACCTTTCTATCAACACTTTTGCTTGAATCCTTCAAGTAATCAATCAAAGGCCTTCTCCAATCCTTAGATTCAGCAACTTCAATATTCCCCCCCCCCCCACTAGAGAAGACACAACCGAACCCAAAAATTCATGTTTGACTATACCATGATCAACACTTTCAAACATCAGTCTTTCAATCACAAATAATTTGCCTCTATTAACTTGATAACCAGATATCTGTTATGCTAAATTATTTGCTCTAAAATTATCATCTATAGACACATGATTGATAACAAAATCATTCAAATAAGTAATAATATCTATACACTTGTTAAGATAGCTATTTAGTGATCCATCAAAATATTGATAATTACCGAAAACTTGCCGCACAACTAGCAACGAATCACCAAAAGCTTTTATGTTCTTTACACCCATAGAACTTAAAATTTCTAATCATAACAAGAGAGCTTCATATTCGGCTTGATTATTAGTTAAAAACTAATCTAAACGACAAGATGTTTCAAAAATAGCACATCTATGTGATAAAAAACAATACCAACACCTTGTCCGACCCCACAAGTCGAACCATCAAAATAAATCTTCCATGGTTTGATAGATATATATAGTCAAATTTTGATATCATCAACCTGATGGTCAACAATAAAATTAACTAAAATTTGACATTTAACAAATTTTAAGTATTCATAAGCCAAATCATACTCTATAAGTGTATAAGCCCATTTACCAACTCTACCACTCAAAATTGGTATTTGCAACATATATTTAACAACATCGGCTTGACATGCTACTATACAAATACTAGATAGCAAATAATACCTAAACTTCGTGCAAGCATAATACAACCACAAGCATAATTTTTCAATAAAGACATACCCCGTCTCTACTTCAAAAAGACGTCGGCTCAAGTAAGTAATTGCATGCTCCTTGCCATCAATTTCTTGCATTAGAACAGCACCAATCACATTCTCTCCCGTAGCAACATATAACCGAAAAGGCAATCTGGCTTTAGACGCCTGAAGCACCAGATGAGTAGATAAATATTTCTTGATTTTATCAAATGTAAGCTACTGTTCTGCCCCCCAAGTGAATTCAGACTCATTTTTTAACTAAAGTATAGACATGAAAGTACTGATTTTTTTCGACAAGTTTGATATAAATCTTCTCAAGTAATTTACCTTACCCAAAAAATTCTTCATATCCCTTTTACACATAGGTGCTTAAACCTTTTGTATAGCTTCTATTTTGGATCTATCTCTATGCCTTTCTCACGTATTGTAAAGCCTAAAAATTTCCCAGCTGACACACCAAAGGCACATTTTAGTGAATTCATTTTTAGATCATACCAACTCATCCTTTAAAAGCTAAACATAAATCGGCTAAATGAGAATTATTGTAATCCGATTTAACAATTATTTCATCAATGTAAACTTCTAGTATAACACCAAATAAATCATGAAAAATTAAATTCATAGCTCTTTGATAAGTAGCACTGGTATTTTTCAATCCAAATATCATGACTACCTATTTGAATAAACCAAAAAAACCAGAACATCGAAAAGTCGTTATAGATAAATCTTCTTTAGGTATAAAAATTTGATTATAACCAGCATTACCATAAAAAAAACTAATTATTCTATGTCCTGAAGCATCATTAATTAACATGTCGGCTATAGGCATAGAATATTCATCTTTAGAAGTAGCTTTATTCAAATCTCTAAAATCAAGGAAAACTCGCAACTTACCGCTACTCTTCTTCTCAACTGAGATGATATTGGAGATCCAATCGACATACCTGCATGATCTAATAAATCCAGTTTTCAATAATCGATCTATCTCTTCTTTGATCCGATCATACATGTTAGGATTAAACCTCCTAGGCGGCTGCTTAAAAGACCTAAACCCCGCTTTAATAGGCAACCGATGTTCCACCAACTCTCGGCCGAGTTCCGGCATCTCATGATATTACAAAAGCAAAACAATCAATGTATTCTCTAAGCAATTCGATTACTTTAGCCTTGTAATCGGCTTTCTTATCTTTTTTTACAAACATCGACCTTGGTATAGTAACATCTCTTATATCATTCTCTTCTAAGGGATCGGCCGATGAGAAACCTTAACCTAACTTATCGAACTCATCTAAGTCTTCAATGGCTTCACAAATATCGTTCTTATTTAACCGATATTGCTCCATACGCTTTTGTAGCCATTCTAAATTTTTATTCCTACTTATTGATACATTATATTGTTGAGCCAATTGTCACAAGTCGGCTTTACAACCACGGGTACAAATCCATCCTTGGGAACACTAAGAAAATCATAATCCGGAAGATCAAGACCCGAAGCATTGCCATATCTTCAATCAACCGAAACAACGGCTAAAGCAGCATGGGTCGAAGTATCAGCATATATGATTTCCACATCATCATTCACCCATTTAATTAAAAACCGGTGGAAGGTAGAAGGAACATAACTATTCGTATGAGTCCAATCACGTTCAAGAATAACGCTATAGTTACCTTGCACTTCAACGACGAAGAAAGCGGTGGATAATATCTTACTCTCAATAGTAAGCTCCATAGAGATAACACATTTGGCTTCATTAAAATCATCCGCAAATCTATTAAGCACCAAGTTAGTCTTCATCAACGCATTATCATCTCTACAAAGCTTCTTGAAAATTGAATAAGAAATCAAATTTACTACAGCTCCACCATCAAGAAGTAATCTAGAAATCAGAATACCACCACAGTAGTCCCGACACATGTTTACTTTCAGGATCGGAACACACGTCTTTACAACAAGCACATCATCTGAAGACATGATAAAGAGCGAGTAACTAACTTGAGTTACAAGTCTTTAAGCAGATTAAACTCTACATCAAAATATATAACTCGAATATTTGCTAGAGTAGCTACGCAGCGGAATAAGTTTCATAACGATAAAAGATGGTAGTGCCATTTGTCGTAAGGCGCCACCCAAAATAACAACATATGAGTAGAATGACACAACTCCTACCCATCGCCAACATCGACGGGCATAAAGTAGCCAAAAACTAAATCTTCCTCACCCGGAAAGCAAACAAAGCACATGAGTACGAATGTACTCATAAGACTTAATCCATAATGGGTACTTATAAATAGCCTGACTCTAAGGAGAATGTATATGGGTAATTGGCAAGGACTCGGGCACAAAGGTTAAAGTAATTTCATATGCAAAAGCGATTTAGACTCAAGTGTAAGTATCTACACCTAACCAAAACACCCTTGTATCCTAAGATCATCAACATAACAAAGTTGTAACTTGTACCATATCAACTCCTTATCAATATCACCATCTATGTCCCAACATTCTATCACAACATCACAATAATGAAACTCTATGATTGATGTAATTGGACAAAAGCATACTCATAACCGAGTGCATGACAATTCGAATTGATCTTACACCCTACAGAGGTACATCTTTACCCACATGATACGATGACCAATCAGCTTGTGCCACCTGCTAAAGTGCACACAAGGGGGTATTCGTGTCAACCTTTTCCAATTGAGCCCCGACTGTTTAAACATGCACCTATATGTGCGGAGGTCCACTAGGGCTACTCTCAGAGCACCTCAGTTACCTCTAAAGGTGTGTAGGTAACTAAAACTACTCATCGAGCAAACTAGATACCTCTACAAACCTATTATGCCCAAAACACCTTTACAACGTTACCTCTACAAGCCTATTATGCCCACAACACTTTAGGCCAACAAGCCAAAAGGTCATAGCTGTCATGTCTCAATTTCTTAATCATGTCATTAAGCGAAAGTATGCATCATTAAGCATCTTGGGCATCATGTTTATTTGTTAAGCATCGTTGATTGTTCATAATTCAAATGGTGGTTTAATATTTGCTATGTATTTTAAAATAATCGACGTTAGAATTTTTGTTAGTTTAAGTCTCGCTTAGAAGTTAATCGCTGGATAAGCTTTTATAAAAGTTTAGGAGCAGTTTTTAGCTCCTCTCTCTTAAAAGTGGGTCCCATCTTGGGCTGGCCCACCACCTCTCCTCTCTTTCAGTAGCAGCACTCCCTTACCCCTCACCCACGCATCCCTCACTCTCTCTCACTCCCACTCAAACCAGTCAAGAAAGGAGCACCAGCTCCCTTCCCCTCTCTCTCAAAGCTCCTCACCTTTCTTCCCCAAAATCCCTCACAAGGAGCAAGAAGCAAAGTATACATGTCACACCACCGTATTCCCCACCTCTCTAGCTCTCCATTGATCCAATTCGTTCTTGCATGCATGAAGTTTTGAAGGATTTGCAACTAATTTCGTCACCTCCCTCCTCTGAAAATTTCAGCAGCTTGATTCCTCTTCTCCGAGCTTTTTCCTCCAGATTCTTCCCCCAACCGACGGTCTCAAACCTTAGCAAGGACCTTGGGTAAGTCTCCTAGGCACCTATTGGGATAATACACGTTTTTAGTTCGGTTTTGGGTGGGTTTTTGAGCTGAGAACATGTGGTTACGAAGCGTCATTGTTCATGTTGAAATGGAGCAAATATGAGGAGTTTGGATGCGATAGAGCTAGTGATTCATCCTTGTTGAGTGAGTAAATGAGGTTTAGAACCCATGTATTAGTACTAATTCATGTGTATATGGGTTAGGATTCAACATGCAAATCGAAACGATATAAGTTATTCGTAAAACTTTGTATTCTAGAAGGTATCGGAAGTTTTGATTTTCATATTGGAAGTTCCAGTTTTAACTCGAGTAAACTGAACCCAAAAGCCTCGTCTGAGCCGGAGTTTTTGACCTGATCGGAAGTTCCGACCTTGGGACCAGAACTTCCGATTGAATAGAGTTGCAACCCGAGAGCCCTTTTTTGAGAGTGCCGGATGTTCCAGCTAATACTGGAAGTTTCGACCTTAGTACCAGAGCTTTCGATTAAACCTTTTTCTAGCCAAGAACCTCGTGTTCGTAAAGTGTTGGATGTTCCAATCTGATCAAAAGTTCTGACCCTAGTACCAGAACTTCCGATTAAATATTTTTCTAACCGAGCGTCCATAATTCTAAAGGTTCGGAAGGTCTGCTGGACTAGAAGTTCTGAATTCTAGGCTGGAAATTCCGATGTTACCTGGATTGCAAAACTTCTATATTCATTCTTGTGTCATTGTATTATTAACTTGTTGCACTACATCCTCATTCATTGTGCATCTTGTAGTATACATCTTAAAACTTCATTCATGCTCATCACATTGCACGTATTCTTCTTTAGTGAATGAAAGACCGGAGGCTAACGTGGATGTGATCGAGAGCGAACCGGATTTCGTTGTTATGGATTGTAATCAAGCTGAGCACCAAGACAAGCAACTAAGCATATTGCATCATTTGTTCACATTGAATGGAGTTTCAAAGCATAAATTATGCTTTATGTATGTTTGCATGTTTAGCGAGTCAATATCGGGTCATGTGGGTAGAACCTATATTATTGTATTACCTCTATCTTGATCCGTTGATGATCCATATTCCTTGTAATGTAGGATGATATTGTCGATGTCTAACTACAACGGTTAATCGAAATGCTTAGCAATGCTTATGTCCTCGGTAGAAGTCGAGCGACGGTGCGGCCGTTATTCACGAGCTTAGGGCTTACTTACTATTGTTCACATTTATAATTATGATGTCGACTTGGATGAGATGTGAGAATGAGGTGAGATGCAGGTGGTGCTAGAGGTAGGTCGGGAGAGGAGCTTGGATGCCATAGATTGCTTTTTTTCCGTGCTCACCACATACGCGAATATGGGATGGGTAAGCCAAATACCGTAAGTCATCGTGTCTATTTGACTCATACGCCCGGGATGTGAGCAAGGGCTTGTAGAGGCACCTGAGATCTGCCAGTAAGACGTCATACGCATGGGGTCTTGGTGGCCTCCGCATGCGTCGGGCATGGGAACAAAGGTTCAAGTGCACACATGAACGGTTGTATATGAATCATCACTCATAATTGACGGGTTGTGTGGGCGATGGTCTCATATCATGTGCGTTCAAGAGTACTCCTCTGCAGGGTGTAGAATCAATTCAAATTGCCGCGCTCTCGATTATGAGCAAGCTTTTGTCCATCCGCATCGGTCGTAAAGTTACGAATGTGGGATGTTTGGTATGGAGAGTATGTTGGGTATGGTTGGTGATGATCCTTGGTTACATGATATGGATCCTTTTACATTTATGTGCAGGTTGGTGTTTATAGGGTAGATTTGATATGTGTTTTGGTTAAGTATAGGTGCTCACACATAGATATTAGGTTGCTTACATATATAAATATTTACTTAATTTTGTGATCTTTTTCTTGCTAATAACTCTATGCATAACCCTCGGAGTCGGGCTATTTATACGTGCCCTATATGGTTTAAGTCTTGCGACACTACTACAGAACATGTCATAAGTAGCGTCCTATCAGTAGCGGTTGTACAAAAACCGACACTGAAGATATATTAGTGCCGATTGTTAAACTCCCGTGCACGAACAATGCCCGAGGCGCTAAGAACCAGCACTGATAATGAAGGAACTATCAGTGCCGGTTCGTATCACGAGCCGGCACTGATAGTTGATGACAACTGATTTTCCGAAATTCATAGCTTTTTCATACAGTGTCGGATGGAGATAAACTTTATATGAAAGTTATAGTTTTTGATGAGATCTATAACTTTGTAGTTTACAAATTTTCATTTAAAGTAATTTAGATGCCAAAATAATCATGACAAACTTTTAGCAAGATGGGTCAAAAGGAAAATATCTCGTAGTGCTATCAGCAATGAGAGATAGGTAAGATGGTAAGAAATGTACGTGTGAGGGAGGAGGTCCTGGCTTCGAATCCAACGGAACACACATGCGCGAAAAAATGCGACAACGACGTGTTCGTGTGGGGTAGCTCGAGCCTCGGTCACTGGTTGGTTGAAAAAAAAATCATTTTTTTTGGCTTCAGAACATCGATTTTTGAAACCGACTATCAATGTCGGTTCCAATTAAGAACCGGCACTGATAATACTTTCAGTGCCGGTTCCAGAACCGGCACTGATAGTCGGTGACTATCAGTGCTGAGAATCAGTGCAGGTTCAAGAATCACCACTGATGACGATTTTTAACCGACACTGATAGCATGTTATGTGGTAGCGAATACCTTCGTACACACACTACTCTTTCAGGTTGGCAAGCGAGGAAAGGTTAGCTTCTGGCTACTTCATGTCCGCCGGTACCAGCGGCGGGCAAGAGTAGTGTCGTCTACTCGTGTGGTGAGGTTTGGGTGGAGCCTAAGGGCATATGGCTCCATCGGTCTTCTTGTTGTTGTTAGGTTTTAAATCTTTCGCTGTGTAGTTTTATTTCTTTTGATGTAAATTGTTGTAAATCTATTTTGGTTTAAGAATTTGTAATATAATGTTAATTATTCACTCTTTATTAAGCTGTATTGTGATGTTAAATATTGGAAAGACATGTGTTTCGATCTTGGACACAAAACACGTGCTGGGACTACCGAGGTGATATTCTGATTAATCGTTGTAGTCATGATTACCCAAATGATCGACTTAATGATTATTAGAATATTATCTGGATGGTTCCTCACAACAGCTACAAAAGGTATTCGGTTTATCTACCATTATATCGATATGTGGTAAGTACAAAAAATGCTAAAACCAACTATAACAACAGATGGTGCTTAATCGATTCAAGCGAGCCTATAGCATCTGAGACTCACTTCTCGAGCCATCCCTATTGCCCACCCGAATTTTGTCTCATCCTCACTGACTTACACATCCCATCATCATCATTGTATTTGCGAAATAAAAGTAAGCCATAAGCTCGTGAACGATGGTCGAACCACCTTGCTAAGCATGATATATCCATTTTAATTTAGACCATTGAGTGCTATATTTAGAATTACAATAGATCAAGAGATAACAATACCAAGTAAAGGTAATACAACAATTAGGATCTACTCCCAAAACTCAATATTTAACTAGCCATCATACAAGACATACATATAGCATAACTTATCAATTTGACACAATATATGATCCAAAGTAATATAATGAATATGCTTATATGCTTGCCTTGCTCAAGTACTTCACACGCAATATCACAATCAGGTTTCACCTCAAGAATACCCCCGTCGCTCTCTAGTCCGTTGATCGCTAAAAGAAAGAATGGTGCATCATAATTAACATGACGAAATGCTATGATATATGCATCAAATGCCATGAAATATAGAGGGAAATGAGGTACTGAGTAAAGAACATGATGCAACAAGAATCATATGAATTGAAGTGCGAAAGCTCATTGTATAAAAGATTTATTTAAGGCATGTTTGAAAAGGACCGTAATTAAGCTAGCTATCAAGATTAAATGAGCTTCATAATTTAAAAGCATTTTCATACCAAAGTATATTTTTTGCTAGATAACACTAATCATAACATGAACTGTCCAAGTGATTTCATAATTTTAAGACACCGCATTAACTAACTATGATTTAATTAAGCCGAAACATATTTAAATAATTAATTAATTATAAAAAGTATTTCTGGAGTTCTAATATTTTTTAACATATAGTTCATACTCATACCAAGCTAATGCAACTAGTCTCATGATTTTTGAAGTTCATATGAATTAATTATGAAATTTACAAGCTATTAGGAAAGTAAATAAAAAAAAGAAAAAAGTCTGATGAACAGTAGAATCCGGAGGGTCCGGGTTGAACTCGAAACTTCCGGGTACTGGAACATCCGGGGTGAACCTCCAGGTGAGGGTCCTCTGTTAAAAATTGCTTGGATTAACTTGGAACCTCCGGGTTGTAGTAGAACGCGAGTTTTTTGACGATTTTTCGACCGATTCAACTTACGTGTCTCTCTAAATTGATGATAAGCATGTTTGGAACTAATGCAAGGATTTTAGAACTTAATTATCCACTCCACAAGCACTAATCACTAGCTCTATTGCATCCAAACTCCTAATATTTGCTCCATTTCAAAACGAACAAACGACGTTTCGCAAGCACATGTTCGCAGCTCAAAAACCAACACAAAACCGAACTAAAAGCATGCATTCTCCCCATTGGTACCTAGGAGACTTACACAAGGTCCTTTCCAATGTTTGAAACCGTCGGTTAGGGAAAGAATCTGGAGGAAAATATCTGGAGAAGAGGAACCAAGCTGCTGAAATTTTTAAAGGAGGGAGGTGACAAAATTGGTTGCAAATCCTTCAAAACTTCATGCATGCAAGAACGAATTGGATGGACGAAGATTGTCGGACCCCTCCTTTGGGATCACCTCGTGTAGCTCATACCAGTCCCTGGATCAGTAGCTGGTACGCACGAACTCCAACAGAAGTAGACATCATAGTCATACATCGAATAAATACGATAATAGAGTACAACACAGAGTTCATTACAACAGAAGCACAGCGGAAACACACAAAAGCGACCCAAGCCCTACAGGCAGCTTGAGTGCAGACGAAACTGGCTTCTCTAATCTTCATCTTCTCTTTCGACGAAGTCAGCCTCTGGATCATCTGG
Organism: Phragmites australis; assembly: GCF_958298935.1. Taxonomy (NCBI): domain Eukaryota; kingdom Viridiplantae; phylum Streptophyta; class Magnoliopsida; order Poales; family Poaceae; genus Phragmites; species Phragmites australis. Next base: position 20,713,811 of record NC_084942.1, on the reverse strand, counting down.
ATCCACAATTAGCAAGTGTGAGTACGTAAGGTACTCAGCAAGTCCTACCTCAAGGGGGAAAATTAGATGCTTAAAGGTAGATCAAGGATAAGGCTGTAGAGTCTTTTAGGTTTTGCGGAAAGCTAGTTTTATTGATGCAGGGTTCATTTTGCAAGGACTAACTTTAATAAAAACACTTCCGAAGAGAATACATAAGTTGAGCTTATGGGGGTTGATGGACCTGGGGGAGATACATCCGTCCCGCCAGTTCCCACAAGTCTTTTGCCAGCGGACACACAGTCCAGGAGGCTTAGAGCACAAAGCCAAAACCCTTCTTTTCGAAAACACAGGCACACAGCCCACTCACACACCAAGGAGATACTCACGGCGAAAAGCTAATCATTGTGACCAAACCATAGCACGTCCTTGACTGAGGACGCGGCTATCCGGATAGGTTTAACACTCTGCAGAGGTTGTACACTTTACCCACAAGATATGCACAGGCTCCCACCTTAGCAACTGGTGAAGTTGTCATAACGAGACGCAACGACCTTACAACGAAGCCACAATATCCACCCATGGGGCACTAAGATACCAGGGGCCTTAGAAGATTCACGGGAAGGACCACTTAGCAATCCCAAGGCTTTGACATAGCCTCAATCAATATCACCAGCCGGACCTTAGGCTACACACTACCTAAGTCTTCTCCTGGTCCCCATTGCCGCTACCGGCCTCCGGGTGGATACCGCACTAAGTCAGAGGGGTTAGGTCAAGTCCTGCCCATACAAGCCATGTGGTTGTACGAGTGGATACTAGGTGAGATGTCACAGCGAACCGGTCCTTATATGATCGAGGCAAGAGTCTCCCAGCAAGAACACCACAAAGGCGAACCTTGCTCCAAGGTAGTTCCCACCTTTGTGGGGCGCCTTACTCACCCTCGTCAACACTACTCTAGAGTTTTCCCAAGAACACAAGTTTTACACACACACGCACCAAACACACATTACTTCACATTGTAAAGCATGATTATCACATGTAAATAATCTAGTTCTTTCTTTCGAGCAAGGCAATCCTAAGCATACTAGTAAACAAGCATTCATCCGAACAATCATTATAGTTGATGTTGGGATCCTTCTAGGGTTTCAACGGAATAAAGGTAACAATGATAAGGCATGGGATAAACAAGCTGGGTCATAACTATTCTAGAATTTCTTTAAAAATCACAACTATTAATCTAAGCATGCGTACTCCTATTGTTTGAAACAATGGCTCTACGGGTTGTATTTAAAAACATAGGATCAACATGATCAACGGTTGTAGGACTTGCCTTCGTTGAAGTCCTCGTCTGCTCCTTCTTCAAACTCCGGTCCTCGGGGTCTTCCTCGAATGCTCCTTCCTCTAATAATCACAACAACGACATAGGCACAATCAATCAAACAATTAAAACAATGATCAAACAATTTACAAAAATTATGAAATTGACATGATTGGGTAGATCTCAAATTTAGATGAATATCGGTGGAAGAATCGATGAAAACGGAGTTAGGACGGAGGAGAAACGGGCTTCGAAAGTTTTTCCGGGAGAGAAATTCAGAAAAAGAAAATGGGAGAATATTCCAGGAATATTCTGTTTGGGTCGGCTCATGGCTCACAGCTTGGCTCGACTCTGGGCTCGGTTTTGGGCTCGGCTCAGGCTCAGCAGAGTCGGCTCGGCTCAGCTGTCAGTGGGCTCAGCGACGGGGCGGCGCGCGGGGCGAGGTGGCTCGGGGCGCGAGACGGCGCGGGGCGCGAGGCGATGGCGCGGGTCACGAGGACTACCGGCGTGCGACGACGGGACGGCAGGTGTGGCAGGCGGCGGTGGCAGACGAGTCACGGGGAGGGGATGGAGGAGAGAGGAAGGGAGAGGAAGGAGAGAGAGAGAGAGAAAGGGGAAGGGGAAGAGAAATTTAGGGATTTGACAGAGATATAGAGGGGTGGGGAATGCGGTGATGTGACATGCATAACTTGCTTCTTGCTCCTTGTGTGGGATTTTGGGGAAGAAAGGTGAGGAGCTTTGAGAGAGAGGGGAAGCGAGTTGCTGCTCCTTTCTTGGCTGGTTTGAGTGGGAGTGAGAGAGAGTGAGGGACACATGCGGGAGAAGTGAGGGGGGCTGCAAACGAGGGAGAGAGAGAGGTGGTGGGCCATCTTAAGTGGGTCCCACTCGCTAGAGAAATAAAACTATTTCACCTGAAAATTCCTTTTCTTTCTGTCCCTATTTCGTTTCTTTCTTTTTATTAACCCAAATTGTACTGCTCTAGTGCTCCAAAATTCTAGGAACTCTTGTACAGCGATAACAAAATGAGATTAGCCCAATTTAAATTGGACTCACCCACCACGCCTATGCGGGATATAAACTAAAAGAAACTTTAACATCGGGTATTTTTATAACTTTAAACGCAAGTTAAACCACCAAAATAATTTAACAAGCACTCAATAAATAAACATGATAATCATGATGCATGATTATACTTAATGAGATGATTAAGGAATTGGGACGTGACACACTTGCTCCATGGGTTGTATTGGCTTAACTTTATTGAAATTATCATCCCGTAATTTTTCAACTTGTCGTTCCATCAATTCTTGCTTGCGCAGCCGCTGCAATCTCCTCTTTTTTGTGTGAGATAAGCCAGAAGGACACCACCTTAGCTATAGGTATTTAAAAAGTGGCTTGTTGCTACTTGCTTCATGATTATTAGCCTTTAGAACAACATGGACAACAATATGCACATTTTCAGATTTGACAGAATTATTACTAATAACAATCAATCCTTTACCAAGCTCTTTGACGACCACTTTCATTGAGCCAACTTCAATAATGTCACCAGCAGTGGTCCATGTAGAATCTGAATTTTGAATATAAACTCCACTCTCCTTGGCCCGATATACCTTCTTCACAACTTTAGAATGTTGAACATCACTAGATCAATTTATATGCTCCAATTGGTCATGGACAAGACATGATATTCTATCAAATACCGACCTTCATGGAGCTGTCCATCCTGGATGAAAAGGGGGGAATTGCATAGAAGGAGGAGGCATCCACATACTATTATAACCCCAAGTTAGGCAAGGAGGAAAAGGCATGGGAGGGGGAGGCGCCCATGGCCATGGAACCGTTGGACCAAGCGGTGGATAAGGAGTGGTAGCACGGTCTTCCCTTGGTTGATGATGATCACGCGCTCCTTGCTTCAAAGGTTATCTTGGCCATTTGAACCCACTCAGCTGACTCACATGAGCTTGGACGGCCCTGTCTTTCTTATACTTGGACAAAAGTTGCTTGAAAATTGGCTTAAACTTCTTGTCATGCCTCTTTGCTTCATTAATTTTTCACTTACCAAAGTCCAGGCTCTTCGGTTTGATCATCCTTGGCTTAGCATTACCATGCCCCCGGCGGTTGAAGTGTTCACCACAATTTTGATTGATTATTTGCCTTAGAGAGTCTTCTCAAGTAGCACCTTTCTTAGCAAGTTCTTGTTTTCTCCCAAAGGTTTAGGTCTTTCCTCACCAACAATTATTTTTTTTTTATTTAGCTGATTCGACTTGAGTTGGCTGAATTAGAATGCTCTTGTCTTGGAGATCAATTACATTAACCAAGAACGGTTGCTTATCAACTTGATCTCTGAGAATTTCAACTGACATTATAATCGTTAGTTGCATGAGAATAAGAATTATACCATTTATAATAAGTTCATCTCTTTAAATCTTCTAACAACGGAATTACATGACCATGAGATAGCTTAATTTGTTTCTCTTGTAGCAAGTAATCAAAAATCTTATCACACTTCGCTACATCAAAAGTAAATTTAATTTCTTCTTGCCGATTTTTAGGAAGAATTGGCTTAAGACCAAGGCAAACGAATGGTTTAGACTTAGAAGACCAAGCTCATTCGGCTATACACACATCAACATCATCATCATCCGGATTTTCATATTAATATTCGAGCATGTAAATATTAGGGCGATCTATTTTTACTTATCACTCGATTTCTAAAAATTCCTAGACTCTTTAGCCCGACTTTCTTATGCCAGAGCTTTTTGCAAGACTTAACTAACATCCTAAAAATCATAACCTTCTAACTTTTCCTTAAGATGAGACAATAAAACCGAATAATCTAGTTCGGTCAAGTCTTTTTTAGAAAGTGTTAAGTTAATGCATCGGTTTTTTGTCTCTAAACCTTCTAATAAAATCAGCAACGGGTTCATTGTATTTTTGTTTAACCGATGTTAAATGTGAAAACCTCAATTCAGTATCGACACTATAAAAATATTCATGAAATTTTTCTTCTAATTGAGACCACATATGTACAAAATTAGGAGTAAGGGATGTAAACCATGTAAAAGCAGTTCCAAACAATGACAAAGAAAATAATCTAATTTTCAGCACATCATTGAAACTAGTTTCACCTAATTATGCAAGAAATTGACCCACATGTTCTTTAGTTGTTATATTATCCTCCTGGTAAACTTTACAAAATCAGGAACCTTAAAACCACAGGGATATAAGATTGTATCATAATGCTCGGGATATGGCTTTTGGTATGTATGGGCTTTTCTTCTAATCTTCAAATCGAATTGTTCCCTAAGCACAATAGCTACTTGTTCTCATATGATTTCGGTATAATCGGCTACAATCTGATTAGGGTTAGCTATTGGCTCGAGTTGTGGCGTAGATGTATTCGACACATGAGATGTGATAAGAGGTGGTGTGGTGAAGTTTTGTTCAAGTATCGGCCTATAAGAGGTTCCCGACTCTTACGGTGGTATAGGTAGAACACTATATGCTACGGTTTGATAATAAGGTATTTGCATACTGGGATAACTTTTGGCTCTTTGAGTCGAAGTTGAAGCATGGTAGCTAGCATATGGTGTTTGATATGGGTTTTGTGTTACATCAATTTTAATAGCATAAGAAGGAACATGATTAGGTGCAACACTATCTATGTAATTTTGACCATCATGGGGATTATTATGGTAAGCAAAATAAGCACTAGGTAATGTATTAATAACAGTAGAAAGAATTAAAGTATGATAGGCAGCATGTCCTTAACCAACTTTTGAACACTATTAGACATGATTGCACCAATAGATTGATCAATCATAATAGCAACTTCTTGATGAGAGGGAGAGGGTTGAGTACTCACATTGGTTTGTACTTAAGGTTTTGGTCGGCGGGCGGTAGGGAATCTTCTTTCTTGAATACGCCTTGCTGAGTCTTCAAGTAGCACGAGAGCAGTTGTTGCTGACATTGCTCCAGGCCGGCTTCGATCGCCGTATGTGCTTCTTCTGGCAACTCGTCGTAGGATGCCATGATGATGTTTTATTTATCGATTTTTGAAGTAGCCATACCTAAGGTTTTAGAATTTGGCCAAGAGATAGCCGAAAACTTCTCCCCCAGCGGAGTCGTCAAAAGGTATGTGAACACGAAAAGATACCACACAAAACACTGAGCACCTTGTGTGCAATATCCGGCAAGCAACACCCAGATACCCTGGTCGTGTTGTTGTATCGTTAGACTTTCGTCATCACCCATGCTCGGGAGAGACCCCATCAGAGCGCAGATGGCCAATGGCTCGTCCTTTGTGGTCAAGATCAAGAACATGCAACAATATAGAGTGGAAAAGAGAAGGGGTCAATATGTGCTAGGCAAAAGATGAAAGATAATGTAAATTGTGTTTGATCGATTGGTTGATAATTTCAATCGGTATGACCCTCTCATATTTAAAGGGTAGTAAGTCTTAGCCGTATAAAATCAGAACTCCTAATACAAATCGAATAAAACTTACAGATATGATTTAACTATGCTTTCTGATCTCTAATCTTTTTATAACTAATATATTTTTCCTATTCAACGTAAATTCTCGTATATATACCTGAGTATAATTTATTGTAGTTCGGCCTTCTTCGATTCGACTACGTTCTCGATCCAAACATTTGTCCTCGTTGCCTGGTCGCTAGTCGAGGGCACTGTTCATTGGTCGTAGGTACTGTTCATGGTCGGAGGTACTGCGCACTGGTCATAGATTTCGCGCAATGGTCACAGATAATGTTCATTGATCACCTATTAAGCCAATCATTCCTGATTCAGTATAAATACCAGATCTTGTCATCAACACATGCGGTTGTGCTCAACAAATAAGTTGGCGTACCTTGTCACATGTTGGTAAATCTCACTAAATAATCCTCGCTCCTTTAAAGGGTTAGATGGGTGACACTTTTAGCAAACTTTGATGTAAGCACATGTGAATTTTCCAGCTATAGTTCCATTCAATCAAGAAATTCTTAGCTTCAAGTGATTTTGTTTGCAGGACAACGGATGGAAGTCCCCATAAAGTCAATTTTTAAGTGATGCAAAGCTTTTTATACAAGAGAATAGGAATAGAGAACATTAAATAGATCTCAATTTAGAATATGCTCTTTTGTGTTATTTAATATATGCTCTTTTTTGTTATGGGGAATACACTCTATCTGCAGCTTACTGATTATTGATGAAATGAAGATATGTGTGTTTTTATTTTATTAGTATATGTTCTCATACAGTAGCTTGAAGTAGCAGAGGACTCAATTTGATTCTGGACCGTTGTCTTATTGATGGATGGTTGGATTTCGAAGGTTATAAAATTTTCTATAAGTATTCGGACTATATTTGATCCTTAGACCCTGTTTGATATAGCTGATGCTTTTGGTTTTTAGGCTAAAAAGTTAGCTTCTGACTAATGGCTTTTTGCTATTGATTTTTTAATAAATTTTTAGTTTCTCACGATGTAAATAACAGAAAAGCTTCTCTCAACTAATTTCTCAGCTTTTACTCCATTTCTTTAGAAGTTAGCTTTTTAACTCAACATAAACATGTTTGATTAGGTTCTAGTTTTAAAAAATAGAAGCCAGAACAAATCCATCCAAACAAGACCTTATTCATCCAAACAAATATTTATAGTAACTATCCCATCTCTTACTACGCGTATTCAAACCTTACCATTCGTCATGTTATGTAGGACATACGATCCGATGATTACAAGACAATTCACATATGAGGATCGACCATATAGAAGTTGTTTTCGAGATAATTCTTTAAATATCACTAAACAATTTTTTTTTCAAGAACTCAGTATAAAAAAGAGTACATATGTTATAGAGGAGTATAGTCATAATAGATTATTCATATTTCACTAGCTAAGTATTTGTATATTATAATGAAAATATAAATATTGAATATGTTAAAATCAAATGTAAACTTGAGTTATGAAGATGCGGATATATCATAAGAGCGTCGTTGAAAGAATACGTCGGGACCGATACCGTGATTTAATTTCAAATGAGATAAAAAAGAAAAATGATATTATCCACTAATTTCACTCCTCATTTCTTTATTTATTTATATTAATAAAACAGATTATATATCTGTAACTGATAACGAGACGGAGAGACTGAACGATAAGTGTGATGATAAAAATAAATAAATTATTTAAATTTTAAATTTTTTTATTAAATAAGAGAGAAATATAGAGAAGAAGTAACATAAAAATCAACTTGTGTTTTATACGCGAGACGAATCCGAGTGCCCATTTAAGCCTGCCGGCTCGTGAAGTCTCTTTTTTACGCGCCAAGCACGCCATCAACGACAGCGACGGCAGCTTTAAGTTACATCGAGAAGCGTCTCGGCCTCGGCGCTCCGTGCCACTGCAGGTGGGCCCCGCATGCAGCCCGAATCAAGTCCACAGATTAATTACTCCACTCCCTACTGATCACGCGCAACTCCGTCCGTCAGATCCATCTGCAACGGCCACGATCGCTCCTCGGTGACGTGGCCCGAGACATCAGAAGCCACACATCCGGCGTAATTACCTCGCTAATCCCCACTATTTTATCATTAATTCTTAATTAATATTATTACAGCCTCTGCAACTTTTGCCGTTCTTGCAGCATCGAATCGAAGAGCGGAGGGGGAAGAGCAGCAGCAGCGAGCGCGTTCGTGGGATCGCCGAGGCGCGCACAATGTGAGGGCGAATCGGTGAAGCCCCCGCGGTTTCGATCCCCGGTTCCCGACCCGCATCCTCTCCCCCGGTACCTGATCTCGTAAGATCTCTTTCTCCGGCCTTTTTCCTGCAGAAATTGGAAATTTTTGGTGTGCTGTTTGGATGTTCAGTGCGGCGAGGAGGCTAGGGATTAGGGTTCCGGAGAGGGTCCAGAACTTTCAGGTTAATTCGAGGGTGGGTGGCTGTGTGCGGGGGGGGGGGGGGGTCTTGGTTTGATCAATTGGTTCTTGCATGGATGAATTCCGCATGTACAGTATCGGGGAAGGATTTTGGAGTCTGTTACGAGTAGTTTGGTTATGAAGCCGCCGAATGGGAGCTTGCAGGTTCAGAACTCACAACCCTCTGAAATAAAATGTTGACAACATCGTAGAAGCCCCCCCCCCCCTCCCCGGGCAAAAAAAAGACAATATTGTAGAAGCCTCAGTTCCCATCCCAGTTAATTTCTTTGATTAATTGTACATTGTTCCAGTGCAGATATGCACAAGATGCTGCATCCTAGCTGGAGGGACGTTTCGACGTACATGTCGCTGATGTCAGAATATTGGTCTGTCCTAATTGCGACGGTCATCTTTGCATCTGTCGGCGCAGTGACAATTTACTACACGGTCAACCAGTTGAACAAGAACATCAGCTTGAGCTTGATAAAGGCTATCAAGGCCAGGGCAAAGAGGTACAAGAAATGGAAAGACAAGGTCCCCACTGCCTCCCACATTTGGAGGAAAGAAGTTATCCCTCGCAGTAAAGGTCTGAAATGCTGTGTGTGCTTGAAGTCGGTTTCGCCTCCTCAGTACTCAAGGGGAACCATTCATCAGTGTGATATCTGCGGTGCCACCGCGCATCCTAGTTGCTCAGGAAATGCACACAAGGATTGCAAATGTGTTTCTATGGTTGGTTTGGACCATGTCCTTCACCAGTGGGCTGTACAGTGGATTGATACGGCGGATCACTCTGAAGAAGACTCTTTCTGTTGCTACTGTGATGAATCTTGCAATGGAGCTTTCCTCGCAGGGTCTCCAATTTGGTACTGCATGTGGTGTCAACGACTGGTGCATGTTGATTGCCACAGCAACTTAGCCATGGAAACTGGAGATATGTGTGACTTGGGACCATTGAAACGACTGATATTATCACCTCTTTGTGTCAAGGAGCTTCATTGGACAGGTGCAGCAGGGATTTTGAGTTCTATCACACATGGGGCTAATGAATTGGCCTCCACTGTCAGAGAGAGGATTAGGAGTAGTAGTAAAAAGTACAAAAAGGGTACCACTTCTGCTGATTCATATAGCTCTGGGGCTGTTGAGCCACCATCTGATGTTGAAGGAGATTCACAAGAAGCAAATAGCGTAGCAAAGAGGAGGGATGATCATGTTAGTAGCAGGGATGATCGGGTCAATGGTAAAATGAATGAGATACACCAAAGTTCTGAATCAGAGAAAGAAAAACAACTTGTATCAGATAACATAACCGCAACTAGTAGGTCAAATGGACAACATGAGAATTCCCATGTACAGAATAGTCAGAAATATGAAATTGTCAATGTGCCTTCTGATTCTAGGCCGCTCCTAGTTTTCATTAACAAGCGAAGTGGTGCCCAGAGTGGCGATTCACTGAGACAACGTCTGCAGATCCTTCTTAATCCTGTACAGGTTGGTGTAGAAAGCACTAGTTACTTTAAGCTCTTTAATCAGCTTTGGATCATATGAATCTTTTTTTAGTTTGCTCTGATTTATGACACTTACCTATACAATCCATATTTTTGTTGTTGACCACAAATCCACGAATCCAGTACGTTCTTGCATGAATTTATATATATCCTTAGGGCTGAAAGCTTGTGTCCACAGCATTAATAAATCTTTTTAAACTTTATTTGTTTAAAACTTCATGCTGTGTATCACATTTTGTACTTCGATAAAGTTTGCAGGTTGCTTACTTAAATTCAGTCAATGCTCCTCCTTCCAATTTTGAGCCATTCATCTTATGGATTCCGGTAGTTATTGAAAAATACCGCTCGAGGCCACTTTCGTTTATGGTACTAACTTGTTTCCATTAGGTTTTTGAGTTGAGCAAGCAGCAAGGTCCAGAAGTTGGTTTAGCTTTGTTTCGGAAGGTAACCCACTTCAGAGTTCTTGTATGTGGTGGAGATGGCACTGTTGGTTGGGTTCTGGATGCAATTGAGAAACAGAAGTTTGAAGCTCCACCTCCTGTAGCCATACTTCCAGCTGGTACTGGTAATGATCTTGCGAGGGTTTTGTGTTGGGGTGGTGGCCTTGGTGTTGTTGAGAAACGGGGAGGTCTATTCTCAGTATTGGAAGATGTTGAGCACGCAGCAGTCACTGTTCTTGACAGATGGAAGATCACAATAAAGGACAATCAAGGGAAGCTTATGGCACCTCCAAAATTTATGAACAACTACATCGGTATGTCCATGCAACTTCTTAGCTTGGATTCTGCAGTAGATTCTTGCCTAGTCAGATAATGGTAATGCTGATGCTTTTTCAGGGGTTGGCTGTGATGCAAAGGTTGCCTTAGATATCCACAACCTGAGGGAAGAAAACCCTGAACGGTTTTATAGCCAGGTAACCCCTGCTTGTTTGCGCCCTGACTCCCTGTTATTTGCACAATTGCATATGTGATAAGGCATATTTCCTTTATTGTTGCAACTTGTTTGTGGACTTGTGTGGTTGTACTTTCTAAGGATACAATGCTGTGGCATGATTTGTGCTTGTGATACATTATATTTTCCTAAGTTGCTAAATGCTAGACATATGGAATGAGTAAAACAGAATGTTTTTCAGCTTCCCTTGGACTGAAATCATGTTATGAAAAGTTAGGTAATGTTCCAAATAACATACGGCAATATTTAAAAACTTCGGAATGTTGAAATTCTGTGCATATTGTGTGTTGTATTTCTGTATAAAGCACAAGAGATATTATGGCATCAAATGAATAGGTATATGTTTTTAAACTTGGTTGTTGGTTCCTGGAAGGAAATAAATTCCCTTTAACATGGCATTGATGATTCAATTGTGGCTACACAGTCATTCGGACATATTTGGGGAGTTGGACATGCAGCATCCGCAAAACCTGGATTCCTGGAAGATTTGTGGATTGTTGTATGTGCCAACTACTGTGCGACAATTTATTATTCACACGACAATTTTTCTTATACACTGCTTTGGTACTCCGAAAATGGGTTTTACTCAAGTCTTGATTGTCTATTTTCTATGCTCACTTCCTCTATATTTGCCTTATGTTTCCATGCATTCGATGCATAATAAGTTTTCTCTTTGTTCAGCATCATTCTGTGTATATAGGTAGAAAGATTTTTTTAACACTGATTGGATACAATTTATATTTGTAGTTTATGAATAAGGTTCTATATACAAAAGGGTTTCCATGCATTCCATGCGTAATAAGTTTTCTCTTTGTTCTGCATCATTCTGTGTATATAGTTACAAATATTTTTTTACACTGATTGGATACAATTTATCTTTGTAGTTTATGAATAAGGTGCTATATGCAAAAGAGGGAGCAAAGAACATCATGGATAACACGTTTGATTATTTTCCTTGGGATGTCAAGCTCGAGATAGATGGATCCAAAATTGATATTCCTCAGGTAAGTGCATCACGTTGTGACTTTTCTTCTCTGCTCCTTTTCCTTTTCACTCTAACAACCACAAGTATGCACAATATAAATGAATTTTCTAGTTAAGATAGTCACTGCAGTTTGATGGTTCGCTTATTGAAGATACTTTGCAGGATTAGCATTATCTTTTGATGTTTTAGAGGAGCATCTCCTGGTCAGATTATGTAATCTTATTTTTTATTCCTTCAATTGCAGGACTCTGAAGGTATCCTTGTTGCTAATATCCGGAGCTACATGGGAGGGGTTGACCTGTGGAAGAATGAGGATGATGTCTCTGACGCTTACCTCCCTCAATCCATGCATGACAAAAAGCTGGAAGTAGTTAGCTTCACAGGAATGTTGCATCTCGGAAGGCTGCAGGTATGGAAGAAGAGTTCTTCCTCATTCTAGACTCTATGGTGTTGGTTGTTTGCTAGAGAGTATGGACCACCAATGGATACTTTATAATCTTGCTCTAGGTAGGGCTTTCTCGTGCACAAAGATTAGCTCAAGGTCATCATATAAAGATTGGAATCAGTACCACAATGCCAATTCAAGTGGATGGAGAACCATGGTCTCAGGAGCCATGCACCATAGAAGTTTCTCATCATAGCCAGGTTCCCACCCCCCCCCCCCCCTTCCCCCTTTACACATTTGCCCGTGTTTGCTTCTTCCCTGACTTAGGGCAATGTCTCTCTTCTGCAGGCCTTCATGCTGAAGAGAGTTTCTGAAGAACCTCTCGGTCACGCTGCTTCCATAATGGCCGACATTCTGGAAAATGCTGAGAACAGCGGTGTCATCTCAGCCTCGCAGAAGAGGACGCTGCTCCAGGAGATAGCATCTAGGCTTTTGTAGGACAGGTCTAACGCGCACGCTCGTAGCTCTGTAGCTCACCCTGATAGCGTTTCTCTTGTTTTCTGCTGCCAGTGGCTTCCTTCCGGGTTAGTACCAAACTACTATGCCAGGTCATTTGTACATACAGTCCTGGTATTTTACGCCCCAATTCGGTTTGCGCTTGTGTATAATTTTGTGTAAATTTTTACGGGGCTATGGCTCCGTTAGGTCATCTCCAACGGAGTCCCTAAATCTGCAAATTCTAGTGCTACAGTACTTTACGGTCTACTCTAGCACTGGTAATTCATCTCCACCCGATCCTCTATTCAGTGATACAGTATTGCTACAGTGTTAGGAATAGGGGATACTGTATTAGTATTTTGAGGATGAAAACTTGAGGTAGCTATTGGAGATAGTCTTATGAGCATAGTTTGCTTGGGGCACTACCAGAGCGTGTCTTGAGGCTGGGAAATCTGATATTGGTTGTCTGGCTTGTTAAAATAGCACTGCTGCATTGTTGATGATCTCTGTGTTACAAATTTCACAATCTTTCCTGAAGGCGTTTGGTGCTCTTTGGCTCCTGTTAATCAGCTGTCAGTGTTAAAGTCATACATGCCGGTCACGTTAGTTAGTAACGCTATAAGCGGAGATGCGCGAGTGACGTGTGCGGTGAATTTTGATACGACTTATATTATTTAATTATAATATCTCTTTGACCAACAAGCAAAGCCCGTCTAGCTCAGTTGGTAGAGCGCAAGGCTCTTAACCTTGTGGTCGTGGGTTCGAGCCCCACGGTGGGCGATATTAGTTTTTACTCCTGATTGTTTTTTAAAGGAATTCATTTCATATTTTTTTTTCCTCATCCCCCCCCCCCCCCCCCCCCCCGCGGCTGCTGTTAAACTAGACACCACTTGTCCGAAACCATTCTCTTTAGTTTCTTGGTTTCCTTTCCCAGACAACAGATTTGAAAGCATGCGCAACGATCAGTACTTATCCAAGCTTCAAGTTTCCAACTGTGGCCACTTGTAAATGCCGGCCTGTGTTGGCGGCTGCCTTGGACTGCCCCTTTGAGCTGATCACCCCTCTCCATTTCTTTACTCCCTCAGCACCGAAACTATTCCTCGAAGTAATCAGTCAGTCAAATGCCTCACTAGGTACTAGGCCAGCTCTTCCCGTCAGAAATCCGAGTCAGCTTGGTATGAGCAGCTCGGAGATCATCTTGTCTCTTTTTTCCCCTTTCGTTCTGCTGATTTTGTCGGGTTTTGCAGGCGAAACAATGAGGCTCCTGATGGCGCTATGGGTGGCGGTGCTTGGCTGTGCTGATGTGGTGCACGGCGGCGAGCAGCCGCTGTCGAGGATCGCCATCAGGAGGGCGACGGTCGCCGTCGTTGGCTCGGCCAGCGTGAAGGCTCACCCCACGGTTCTTGGCCTCAAGGTCTCGCTCCTGCCTGTTCAAGTTCTTCAGTGATAGTGTCACTTAGCTCTTGTTCACTCCCATTTCCTGAAAATGTGTTATCAATCGTGTCTCGGATCGGTACGTGATCGTTTGGTGATGTTTCAGGGTGAAAGTAGTGATTGGGTGGTCGTTGAATCCTCGCATCCGAATCCTTCGGACGACGATTGGATCGGCGTCTTCTCTCCTTCAAGTTTCAGGTAAGCTGCAAAGGATGAAATGTGCTGCCCTAGTGCACTTTACCTCCCTTTTCTTATGGGCTTCAGAGATTAAGCAGCCAGATGATGCAATTTCATCTCTTCTTATGTTCAGCTCTGAAATCTGCCAGCCTGAAAATTACGGGGATCTCCCGCCTTTGCTGTGCACTGCACCGATAAAGGTTGGTATTGCTCTTCCATCTCACATTACATGACATGGATAAGAGACTGAATTTTGGTGAATGAGTTACCTGCAGTTCCAGTTTGCAAACTTCAAGAACGATGCCTACAATAAGAGTGGCAAATGCTCCTTGAGGCTGCAGCTGATCAACCAGAGAGCGGATTTCGCATTTGCGCTCTTTTCTGGAGGCCTCTCGGCTGTAAGGCTTCAGCATATCTTGTCAACTTTTGTGTTATGAACTGCCACAGAATAGTTTGGACTTCGGAGCATGTTTAACTATGAGTTTTTCCTTTTTCTGATAATTTGTTTTACACTGTAACAGCCAAAGCTGATTGCTGTCTCAAACAAAGTGTCATTTGAAAATCCAAAGGCGCCCGTCTACCCTCGGTTGGCACAAGGGAAATCGTGGAACGAAGTGAGTTTAAACTTCTCGCCTGTTTTGCCAATGCAATGCATGAGAGATGATTGCTTGACAGCCTATGCATTTTCATACATATTTCTCTCTCTGCTTTAGTGACTAGGCTTATATCATGCTAGATGACTGTCACTTGGACAAGTGGATACAGCATCAAGAAAGCAGTACCATTTGTGGAATGGGGCCCTAAAGGCGGAGATCGAACACTTTCTCCTGCTGGAACATTGACATTTAGAAGAAATAGCATGTGTGGTAGGTTCATCAATTGTCATTTCCCTTTGCAAATTATTTCTTGTACGAAGTAATATTGAACATAGCATGTTTACATTTTCCTCGCATAACTACTTACTGCAGGTTCACCAGCACGGACAGTCGGATGGCGTGATCCTGGTTATATTCATACAAGTTTCTTGAAGGAATTGTGGCCTGATGCTTTGTACGCATTTAAATTGATTATTTAGATCAGGATTTCTTGTTTTTTCCTTCTTGGATATTAAATACTAGTTCACAAAGAAGGCAACCTTTGTTTCTGCTTGGCCATGTTGCAGATACACTTACAGGCTTGGTCATAGGCTATCAGATGGTACTCACATTTGGAGCAAGTTTTACAGTTTCCGCGCATCACCATATCCCGGGCAAGATTCTTTGCAGCGCGTTGTGATCTTTGGAGACATGGGAAAGGTGTGATATTGACTTGCAGATTTTTCTTTCAGTTTGGTTCAGTCTTTAACTTACATTTACTAGTTTAGGCACAAATAGATGGTTCAGATGAGTATGGTAACTACGAGCAAGCCTCTCTGAGTACCACTAAACAGATCATCAAGGACTTGGAGAACATTGACATGGTCATCCACATTGGAGATATTTCTTACGCGAATGGATACTTGTCACAGTGGGATCAGTTTACAGCGCAGATAGAACCCATTTCTTCAACTGTGCCATACATGATTGGCAGGTCAGTTCAGAAACCTTCAAGAACTAACTAGGACACATGAGCTGATGATTGGAAATGTCTGATCCTTTTTCTGAACTTCAGTGGTAATCACGAGAGAGATTGGCCTGGCACCGGATCGTTCTATGGGTACAACGATTCTGGTGGCGAGTGTGGCGTTCCTGCCCAGACTATGTTCTATGTACCTGCCGAGAACCGGGCAAAATTCTGGTAACTACCGCAGAACTCGAAACCATCATCGGCTATACCCTGATATCTATATATTGCTGATAACAATTGTACCACCAGGTACTCGACAGACTATGGCATGTTCAGATTCTGCATAGCTCACACTGAGGAGGACTGGAGGCCAGGAACTGAGCAGTACAGGTTCATTGAACATTGCCTGTCGTCGGTCGACAGAGAGAAGCAGCCATGGCTAATCTTCCTCGCACACCGGGTTCTCGGGTACTCATCAGCCAGCTGGTATGAGATCATGATGGGCTCGTACGGCGAGCCGATGGGTCGAGAAGGCCTCCAAGAACTTTGGCAGAAGTACAAGGTTGATCTTGCTGTTTTTGGTCACATTCACAGCTACGAGCGCACCTGCCCCATCTATCAGGCAAGCCTAAAACTTTAACTGAATCACATAATTAACTATGTTTTCCTTGGGAGGAAACGATCGATGAACTGTGCTAGGAAGGCAAGTGCACATTCTACGACAACTTTTCTGTTGCAATGTTGCATAACATGAAAACTACTACTTTGCAGGATTTGCTACAGTGAAAAAAAATACTCAGTAGTAATCTCCTTCAATTTTCAGTCAGGCTTGTGAGCCTGTGACAAAATTTTGAGCCTCTGTGGTTGCAGAACCGGTGTGTTCAGGATGGATCAAACCATTACAGCGGGCGATTCAATGCGACGACCCATGTCGTCGTCGGTGGTGGTGGCGCGAGCCTATCTCCGTTCAGAACCACTGTGCCATACTGGAGCTTCTTCAGAGACTTCGACTTCGGGTTCGCCAAGCTCACGGCCTTCAACCATTCATCTCTGCTGTTTGAGTACAAGAAGAGCCGCGACGGCAATGTGTATGATCATTTCACAATCTCGCGCGATTACCAAGACATCCTGGCCTGCTCCATCGACAATTGCCCCAGGACCACCATTGCTGTTTGAGCAAACTCTAGAGTCATATATGTGCTGATAAAGCAAGCCTCCATTTTGGTCATCCATGTGAAGCCTGTGACTTGAGGTCGGATGCTCAATGACTGCACTATTTGACACTTTCGCCTAGTACGTGACATTGTTTTCTGCTGCCCTTCAGAATCTAGCTAGGCATGAGAATGTTTATAAGTTGTCTATGAGTTTGTTGTTACAGCTTTTTAAAAAAATATATGTTTTCAACTAATTGCTATGTATATATAACACTAAAAATAAATTAGTGTTTTTGGATAGCCATCACAATTCTAGACAAAAAGCCTTAGTAATCCATAGAGCAGTGAGATGAGAATGGTGTCACTCGGTAAAGCACCTAAAGTTACGAACTCAGACATGCCCTGCGCCACTAATACTTTGAGATGTCTTCACACAAAGCTATCATTCAAATGTTACCGGCGCATCAGCCCAAAATGTCATTGGCTATTCCAATGATCGTGCTACTCGAATTATAAGATGACCTATTTAGTATACGCATGTACTTTTTATACTGAACAGCAGTATCTCCAAATCACTGTGCCACCGCTCCCTAAAGTATTGTACCGCTAGATGCCATCCGCATGCAGCCCAAACAGAGACGGTATCTACATCTACAGTGATACAGACGGCAAGCGGACGGCAAATTTGTGGCCGGACAGTGGAGGCCGCAACCTGTTCACGGAGAGTGATATGTGGGTCCGGGGAGAGGAGAAGAGTAATGGAAGGTAGAAAATATGGTATCTGTTAGAGATGAAAAAAATAAAGAATGTTGTAATAGTGTTAGGGAATACTGTAATAGTATTATAGGGGATGAATTTTTAGAGTATCTGCTAAAGATGGTTGTCGGTGATATGGGCACCGAGGGTTCCCGAGTCCTGAGGCCAGGACAGCGTAGTGCCACATGCCCCCCCCTCGGGGACCACCTCCCCGAGGGCCTAAGGAGAGCCAAATCCGGGAGGGGTGCTCGGGGCTAAGAACAGTTGGTTCCCGAGTATCCAGAGTTCCCCGAGGATCCGAGAAAATTCAGGTCCGGGAGGGGGTGCTCGGGGCCAAGAATAGTTGGCCTCCGAGTACTCTGAGGACCCGAGAAGAGTCAGATCCGGGAGCGGGCGCTCGGGGCCAAGAACTGTTGGCCCCCGAGTACCCAGAGTTCCCCGAGGACCCGAGAAGGGCTAGGTCCGGGAGAGGGTGCTCGGGGCCAAGAACAGTTGGTCCCTGAGCACCCAGAGTTCCCCGAGGGCCCGAGAAGCCCCATGCCGATGAACCCCGCAAGGACTCCACGATGAGGTGTCGGTCGGTGGGAGGCCCGATGCTGCATTTAAGGGGGAGCATGGACGGTCACATCCAACCACTCTCCCCCATGCCTGTCGTACTGACTACGTCAGTCTCTGCCACCGCCTGGCAGGAAGGCGTGGGAACAATTAATGCGGCGAATCCCATTGCATGTCCCTTCGCGGGGCCCATGGAGACAGATGGCTTGAAGATATCTTCAATAGGCTTGAGGCTTATCGCCTGTCACCCCGTTGTATCAGACCGTGTCAGACCTACTCTGACTAGACAGGCATGAGAGAGTACTCAGAGGCTGGCCGGTGGGCGCCCCCCTGCGCCTGCTAAAGCTAGGACGTGAAGACCGATGAGACCGTCCAAGGGATGCATTTTCAACCCTCTGTAACATCAACTGTAGACCCATGATGGTTGTTTTTTATTTATTGTTTACGGGAACTTGTGCCCTCGTTCTGGGCACAACCTGGAGGGCCTCCCCCCTGGTAGATTAAAGGGGGGAGCACTTCGTAAAAGGGGGGGGAGCACTTGATAGAGGGCAAGACCGGACCTAGAAGGGAAAAACACAGCCGATAGAACAACAGCTCCTTGTAACACAGAGAAAGATGAGAGTGCTAAAGATACAGAGAAAGGCATTCCAAGAGCATTAATAACACATTAGATACACAGGAGTAGGGTATTACGTCTCTGTGCGGTCTAAACCTGTCTAAATCCTTAGTGCATTTACTCCTACTAGCCGATGATCATTCGTCCCGCCTAAGTCCCATACACACGCATTAACCCCACGTACGAGGTAAATTCAGAACCAGCCCCCCGGCCGAATCTTAAAGGGGGTCCCTCAAGATCCCCGCTTGCGGTGTTCATCCACCGACAGGTAGGGGGGTTGCATCCCTGAATCTACCTCGTCTTTTGCAGAACCACGTAAGTTATCACTTGCTATTTATTTTTGTCACTTCTGTATGAATTATTAATATACGTCCATGTTGCTTTTATTCTGAGTTTTCCTTTGGAATCCATATGTTAATCTGCTTGGTGATATGCTCGACTCGTGTGCGAAAAATACACTCTCTCTCATTTTCCCGCTGATAAAAACGAATGCCGGTCGGTATGCGGCACAGGCAGCGATCGCTGACCTAAGTCTGTTGTGGTAGGCTGTAGTGCTCGGCTGCTGTGGCAATACCCCGAGCACTACCGAGCCTCTGAGGTTCTCGGGTAATCCGACCGCTCGAACATGAGTGGTCGGGACCGCCTAGACCCCGGGGGCGGGCTGTCGGTGCTCAGCCTA
The DNA here is from genome assembly GCF_958298935.1 of Phragmites australis. Taxonomy (NCBI): domain Eukaryota; kingdom Viridiplantae; phylum Streptophyta; class Magnoliopsida; order Poales; family Poaceae; genus Phragmites; species Phragmites australis. Next base: position 20,694,359 of record NC_084942.1, on the reverse strand, counting down.
GTTAGTCCCGGCTCGAACACCACCGAATCATGGGACCTCTTGGTCGTATCTCTGTTTGTACACTTCGCTGGTCCGGGCATTCGAGAGGTCGCGGGTCAAAAACGAGAGCAAGCTATAATGAGTACCGCACCGATAGAGCGCACCAAGCAAAGAATCTCTGCCTATTTAAGCTTACAGAGAAATGCTCGAGAACCAAGCGACCCGTGCACTGGGGCATCAGTACCCAGGGCGCTGCAGAGCCTCTAGGGTCCTCGGGTAATCCTACCACTCGAACATGAGTGGTTGAGACCACCTAGCCCTCGGGAAGTGCTCGGGTGCTAAAAGGACAACCTAGGGCTAAAGCGCTCTGCACAAGGGAATCCATATTCCCGGGCGCCCTGAGCACCGGGGCATCTACCCTTTCCTGGCCTTGGTCGGCCGGAAGACTGACACCGACTCGGTAAGTCACTAAAGTCATGAGAATTTCCGTTTATACATACGTAATAAACTATTATTCCCGAGTTATCCTCGGGACCCTCTTGTGCTAATCTGCTCGATGAAGCGATCTCCTCGCGCGAAAAACCTTGCTCTCATATTCGTTTTTCCGGAACGACAAAGACAAACGGTAGTCGGTGTACCGCACAGGCGGCAATCGCTGACCTAGGTCCTTTATGGTGGGCTGTGGTGCCCAGCCGGCATGGCAGTACCCCGAGCACTATCGAGCCTTTGGGGTTCTCGGGTAATCCTACCGCTCCAATATGAGTGGTCGGGACTACCCAGATCCCGAGGGCAGGCTGTCGATGCTCGGCCTGATCAGTCCTACCCCGGACACCACCGAACCGTAGGGACTCTTGGTTTCATTTCCGCCTGTGCGCGTCTCCGGTCTATTTGTTTGAGAGGTCGCGGGGCGAAAAGAGTTCACGAGTCGTGGCGTGTACTATGCCAGGTGGACTCGCTTCCCGAGCAAAGAAGTTTGTGTCTGTCTATGTTTATTTGACTCAGCAGCAGCGTATCCACGAGCGCTCGGAGGCTGCGCACCCTGATCACAGGATTCTACGCGCGGGCTCGAGGGCTGTGGCAAGGCCTCAGGTGAGGCCGTAGTCGGGGCTCGCCGGATACAGCGACCAGCGTACCTCGTCGATGATGTCCTCCGAGATACCAAGACAAGATACCCTCAAAAAATTCTGCCACTTCGGCAGTCAAGCATCATCGCCGCTACCACCGCCTAGGCCCGGCTCCCGCACAAAAAATTCCGCCACTTCGGTGGCGACGTCGCGGACGGCTGCCCGGGCGACGACTTCCTCTGCTTCCACGGAGCCCCGCGCCTGCTGGAAGACGTCCTGCATCATCGCCTTCCTCGAAACGGCGCGCGCCCTTTTCGGCTCTTCCTTGGGTTACACCAAAGTGCTTGGGTCTAAAAACTGCAAGGCCCGCAAAGATTTCGGCACAGAGCGACAGAAAGCCACGTGGCACCAATGCTGTGATCGGCCTCAAAGAAATAGGGCCCCATCCGCAGTCTTTGGGCCATCGCCTGCCGATGGGTCGGGGGGCTGCTGTCGGTGATATGGGCACCGGGGGTTCCCGAGTCCCGAGGCCAGGACAGCGCAGTGCCACATGGCGCCCCCCCCCTCAGGGACCACCTCCCCGAGGGCCCAAGGAGAGCCAAATTCGGGAGGAGGTGCTCGAGGCTAAGAACAGTTGGTCCCTGAATACCCAGAGTTCCCCGAGGACCCGAGAAAAGTCAGGTCCGGGAGGGGGTGCTCGGGACCAAGAACAGTTGGCCCCCGAGTACCCAGAGTATCCTGAGGACCTGAGAAGAGCCAGATCCGGGAGCGGGCGCTCAGGGCCAAGAACAGTTGGCCCCCGAGTACCCAGAGTTCCTCGAGGACCTGAGAAGGGCCAGGTCCGGGAGAGGGTGCTCGGAGCCAAGAACAATTGGTCCCCGAGCACCCAGAGTTCCCCGAGGGCCCGAGAAGCCCCATGGCAGTGAACCTCGCAAGTACTTCACGATGAGGTGTCGGTCGATGGGAGGCCCGATGCTGCATTTAAGGGGGAGCATGGACGGTCACATCCAACCACTCTCCCCCATGCCTGTCGTACTGAGTACGTCAGTCCCTGCCACCGCCTGGCAGGAAGGCGTGGGAATAATTAATGCGGCGGGTTCTGTCGCATGTCCCTTCGCAGGGCCCATGGAGAAAGACGGCTTGAAGATATCTTCGATGGGCTTGAGGCTTATCGCCTGTCGCCCTGTTGCATCAGACCGTGTCAGACCTACTCTGACCAGACGGGCATGAGAGAGTACTCAGAGGCTGGCCGGTGGGCGCCCCTTGCACTTGCTAAAGCTAGGACGTGAAGACCAATGGAACCGTCCAAGGGATGCATTTTCAACCCTCTGTAACATCAACTGTAGACCCATAATGGTTGTTTTTCATTTATTGTTTACGGAAACTTGTACCCTCGTTCTGGGCACACCTTGGAGGGCCTTCCCCTGGTAGATAAAAGGGGTGGGCACTTCGTAAAAAGGGGGGGGGGACTTGATAGAGGGCAAGACCGGACCTAGAAGGGAAAAACACAGCCGATAGAATAGCAGCTCCTTGTAACACAGAGAAAGACGAGAGTGCTAAAGATACAGAGAAAGACATTCCAAGAGCATTAATAACACACTAGATACACAGGAGTAGGGTATTACATTTCCGTGCGGCCTGAATCTATCTAAATCCTTGTTGTATTTACTCGTACTAGCTGACGATCATTCGTCCCGCCTAAGTCCCATACACACGCATTAACCCCCACGTACGAGGTAGATCCAGGACTAGTCCCCCGGCAGAATCTCAAAGGGGGTCCATCAGGATCCCCGCTTGCGGTGTTCATCCACCGACAATGGTATAAGACAACATATCTAGCTAAGCATCGGAATGGGAATATAAACTTCCACGTAACAGTGTTACTTGGACACTGACATAAATGTTAGAATCCGACTAGAAGTTGGGTGTCCAATTTGACAAAAAAATTTGAACACATAAAATACAGTTCAGAATCCGATACGGGTATCAAAATCCGACATAAATTTGAGCGTTAGATTCAGCAAAAAAAAAAAAGTATCCAAGTAACACTCGCTAATGATAATGCTATCCAATATATGGTACAATCCCATATTTTTCTGTAATACGCAGGAGAGCTGCGCAAGAGAGCTGCGTATCGTTAAACTAAACGGCGAAGAAATGAAGCAAAGTTCAGTATACACCGCGACCGAGCGGAGAAGGAAGGAGAAAACGGGCGGCAGCTCAGTTTGTTTCATACGGCACAGAACTGTTCTGCCGTAATTAATGAGCTGCGACTAATTTTTCCCTTGAACAAAACAGTGAAGAGTCTACATTGGATCACACGGACACTGACTGACAGAGTCAACGGCCATCTCTACGAGTTCTAGTAGGTGTTTGTTATTATAAGAAAAAAAATAAGCAAAATGGTTTGGCGTTCTTTAAACTTGTCACAGAGTGTCCATGAACTTTAAAACTACATATTAGGATCATTAAACTTGTTAAATGTGTCATTCAAATCTAAAATACCCCTTTAGTTGCCAATATGGAATGCCGACTTGGACCGGAAATGTATTTTACTCGAGGAAAAAAGATGTTTGGAAGACCGGAGCAGTGAGACAAAAGTGGAGTCATCTATTGTAGTACTTGAAGTCTAACAATGAGACAAGTATGAAATTTTTTTAGCCCCGCAAATTTATGTAGGGATAGTGACGGAAATGTTTCCTTTAGTCTCGCTCCTTACTATATCCCTGATATATACCTATTTTACATGTTTTAATATATATACATATATACATATATATATATATATATAATCATTGTGTAGACAACCCATTCCTGATATATTTTTTGTCTAATCTGTAATAGCTAACTCATCTAAGTGTTATTTTTCTCCTATGTAGCAATAAATTATTTATTTTATATTATGAAGATCTGATAAATATATAGAAATAACTTACTATAATTTAATTTTATGTCTCTGTCGAGACTCTAATCCCCGCAAAATCACGTGTAGAGACGGACGAGGCTGGGAGAAAACTTCTCCCCAACAACTACACGGGGATGGGTTGGGAGAGCATCCGCCGATGGGCATCACCCCGTTGCCATCTCTAAAATTCATATCCCAGCATGCACGTGCAGCATCTCTCTTGGAGTTTTATCCTCACATAATACGAGGGTCAATCCGGAAAAATGCCACACATTGATCCAAGATATTACGCACTGAAACTCAATGTAACTTGGTAAAAATATCATCGAACCATCTTAATCGAGCTTGTAGTTTTTACATCGACTAGATATAATCCTATGATCGTGCCTAACAACTCGTGATGCTACAAACTATTTATGAGAGTATCTCTAGGAGACACTTTACCATGTTCCTTATAGGTAAATTTATAGATTTTAACTAAAAACACTCTCCAACAGCTCCCCAAATATAATCCATATTTTTACTAATTCTCTAAACACACCCCATCCTACCTAGAAGTGAGGAACCTCTCTCGTACTCCCAATTCTATTGGGCCAACGCTCTCACCGCCCGCGGACTCGATATCCCAGTCCACGACACTCGTGCTCACACTCTTGTCCCACGTCAACACGTTGTACTCCGACTCGATGGCAGGGCTCACCACGTCTGCCCAGCGCATCGGGCCTGCCGCCACCGCCACCCTGATGGTGCCCCCCGTGCGCTGGGGCACCAAGGAGAGACGGAACAAGGACGTGCGACGCGAGGTCGAGCATGACGAGGCGACGGTGGTTTTGTCTTTCCTCATCAGCCCGCCTCGCATCCATATCTTGGAGATTGAGAATCTCTCCCTCTTGTCCATATCTTGGAGATTGAGAATCTCTCCCTCTTGTCCATTGCGATTGATAGCGGCGACTGCTTGGGTGGCGCATCGAAGCCACGGAAGCATTCCCGCTTGGAGTTGCAGTCGTACTCTAACATGGCCATGCGGTGCCCCGACATGTGCGTCGCAGGCCACTTCTTGTCTGGTGGCTTCACGGAGACACGGAGCAGGGAGCTCTCGTCCATGATGTACTCGTAGAATCCCATGGAGTAGCACCACCTCACGCCCTAGCCAGGGTTGGCGCTGTAGCCTTCGATGACGATGGCGTCTCCTCCGATGAGTGCCTGGCTCCTGAACTTGCCGAGCTTGACGGGAACGATCACCTCATACTTCTTCTCCACAGCCTCTGCGGCGTGCTTCCGGTCCTGTGTTGCCTCTTCTTGCTCCATGATGAAGCTAAGGCGAGTAGAGGACATTGTGTAGAGGCGATCAGAATCCGTGCCGAGGTAGAAGAAGAGGTCAGGGACGCCGAGCGAAGGGTGCAAGGCGCGGAGGACCGAGGTCATGGTGGGATGCTAGTGACAGCGCGAGCATGATGGGTATGTAGGTGCCCATGTCACCCATCGCGTCGCCCAGCTCCGGCCAGACTAACTAGACAAATGTCTGGCTCTATTTGCTCGTGAAGAGGAAAGAGAAAAATAACAGGTGAGGTCTATTCGTCGGTGATAAAATAAATGATATATAGGGAATAAGATATTGTAAGTCTATTAGAGACGAAGAAGATTTAATGAGGGAATATTATTAGAAAAGTTCTGTATATAAAGATATATGAAATAAGTTTTAGAGTCTCAGCCAATATGTACGCATGCCAGCTTCGTTTGTTTCATACGGCACACTTGCAGGTACGGCGCATGACTATTATTGCACTCCGACTGATCGATCACACTGAGCACTGGACAGTTCTCACAGATCACACTGGCACTGACTGACAGATCGAGTCAATGGCGACGGCCATCCTTGACGCGCGCGCCCCGCCCCAACCTCCACTCTGCATTCGCGGCGTTCAGTTCCACACGCCACTTTTTCTTCCGGGAATATTCTCTCCTGTGCCCTCCTCAATGATTGGGTATATATGCGTCATCCCTTCCAGTTAATCCTGCAAAAGTTCATCACCGTCATAGGAAAAATTGCTGCTTTTTTTCTTGGAGATTGCTACAATCGGCTACGGATCTCAGGTAGGTGCCCCCATTTTCTTGTTTCAGTCTCGGTTGGGAATTCTTCAGGCTTCTGGAGGAGGAGCAGCAGCATGAGCATGAGGCTGCTGTGGGTGGCCGTGACATGGCTGGCGGTGTGCGCTGGGGCGCGCGCCGGCAGGGGCAGCGGCGAGCAGCCGCTGTCGAGGATCGCGGTGGAGAGAACGGTCCTCGCCGTCGACGGCTCGGCGCACGTCAGGGCGTCACCTTCGGTTCTTGGTCTGACGGTGAGCTCCGATGCGCTCCGCTCCCAGTTATCACCACTGTTGTTTCACAGTTGCAGGTTCATGGGTTACTGATAGTTTGGAGAAACTTGTGGATTGTGGCGCTGCAGGGACAGAACAGTGAATGGGTGGATGTGGAGTTCTTCCATCCGAACCCATCCAATGACGATTGGATTGGTGTGTTCTCTCCTGCGAATTTCAGGTAAAAGCCATGGGTAAATTGGTTGGCTCAAACTCAATCAAATGGGGATTGGGCATTTTCTTGTGCTCACAATGCTGAATTGCAAAGCATACGACTTGATGCTTCTTGTTTGGGCATTGGCAGTGCTGCAATCTGTGAGCCTGAGAATAACAGGCAGTATCCCCCAGTGTTGTGCACAGCACCTATCAAGGTTGGCATGCAGCCTGTTCAGTTTAACCTTAGCTTTGTATACAATTCCATATCGAGCTTCAGACTTTCTGCATGCGTTTAGTTTTCAACCATGATTGAATTTTCCATATCTTCATTGCAGTACCAATTTGCGAACTTCAAAAATGATGGCTATAATAAGACTGGAAAGGGCTACCTGAAGCTTCAGCTGATCAACCAGAGGGAAGATTTCTCGTTTGCACTTTTTTCAGGAGGTCTCTTGACGGTAAGCGAAAACAGATAGCATCTTCTGAACTCCTCTGCTTGATAACATGTCCAGCATAATCCTGAAGATACATTTTTCATATTCCACAAATCTGATTTTTTTTTTTACTCCTGTGTGTAACAGCCCAAGCTGATTGCTATTTCAAACAAGGTGGCCTTTGCAAATCCAAAGGCACCAGTCTACCCACGTTTGGCGCAGGGGAAGTCTTGGAATGAAGTAAGCTTGCCTATCATCCTGCAATTGCAATATTGCAGAAAAAGTTAATGATTGTGCAATGTGTTTTTCAAGAACATTAACTGTACTATTCTGTTCCTCAATTGAGTGTTCAATTGAGGAAGATAACATGTGTTTTTGAAGTTAACTGTATTCATAATTCTGATGAATTAGTACTACTGTAGATGACGGTCACCTGGACAAGCGGATACGATATTACAGAAGCAGTTCCTTTTGTTCAATGGGGTGAGAAAGGAGGACGCCGATCTCTTTCCCCAGCTGGAACATTAACATTTGACAGAAATAGCATGTGTGGTACGTCATCATTTCCCTAATCTCCCTAGAGATAAACACAAGCTAGCTGTAGTTTAGAAACAACAATGTCGATAGAATCTGCTCATTTACTACCACATGCAGCATCCATTTTTCTCTGAATCTCATAGATCACTCTCGTCATTCTGATCTGCAAACGCAGGTGCACCGGCACGGACTGTGGGTTGGCGCCATCCCGGTTACATTCATACTAGTTACCTGAAGGATCTGTGGCCAGACTCACTGTATGTGATCTTCTTGCCTGTTAAAACTGTTCTGCAACTGTAACATCCAACTATTAAGCAATATGGCAACTTTGCAACATTGCAGGTATATTTACAGGCTTGGCCACAGGCTTATGAACGGCACCCACATCTGGAGTAAGTCATACATTTTTAAGGCATCACCTTATCCCGGTGAAGATTCTTTGCAACGAGTTGTCATATTTGGGGACATGGGAAAGGTAGATATGTTCTTCCATCTCCATCCTAGTTTCAGTCAAATAAAATTTGGGCATTTTCATTTTGCAAGAGCACTGAATCTTGTTTCTGGCAATTATTTACAGGCAGAGGCAGATGGTTCCAATGAGTTCAACAACTTCCAGCCAGGCTCACTGAACACTACTTACCAGATCATCAGAGACCTGGAAAACATCGACATGGTGGTCCACATCGGGGACATTTGCTACGCGAATGGCTACTTGTCTCAGTGGGATCAGTTCACTGCACAGATTGAACCGATTGCTTCAACTGTGCCATACATGATTGGCAGGTCAGTTGAGCGCCTCATTTCAGTGCTTCCATATGTTCGTCCCTTGTATTCTTGTCTGATTGTTAGAGGAATGGGAATTTCTGCAGTGGTAATCATGAGAGGGATTGGCCTGGCACTGGTTCTTTCTATGGGAACCTCGACTCCGGTGGAGAATGCGGGGTTCCTGCTCAAACAGTTTTCTACACTCCAGCTGAGAACCGTGCAAAATTCTGGTAACTGTAGTAGCTCAGTAAGGCCATAACAGTTCTTTCAGATATTGTTTCTTAATTTTGCTGACACAACAGTTTTCCTTCTTCAGGTACGCGACAGACTACGGTATGTTCAGGTTCTGCATTGCTCACACAGAAGAAGACTGGAGGCCCGGGACCGAGCAGTACAAGTTTATCGAGCAATGCCTGTCATCTGTCGACAGGCAGAAGCAGCCATGGCTAATCTTCCTTGCACACCGTGTTCTCGGGTACTCATCATGCGCCTACTATGAATCGGAAGGCACATTTGAGGAACCGATGGGGCGTGAAGCGCTACAGGAGCTCTGGCAGAAGTACAAGGTCGATCTCGCCTTTTATGGCCACGTCCACAACTATGAAAGGACATGCCCAGTGTATCAGGTATGTCTTCGATCAGTTTCCATTTGCATCAGATCAAACATTAATTTTGTAGTAGAGAAAGTAAAAATCCTCTCTACACTATGGCATCTGGTAAGTAGTATTGCTGGTAATGCTACAGTGAAACAATACTGTTTGCAGTCTGAAACCTACATTTCCTGCTACAACCTTACACGCCTGACTGGAATCTTTGGTTTTTTGCAGAGTCAATGCGTCGTCAACGCGTCGAACCACTACAGCGGCCCATTCCAGGCGACGACGCACGTGGTCGTCGGTGGCGCAGGAGCCAGCCTTTCAGAATTCACCACTTCAAAGATCCAATGGAGCTACTTCACGGACTTCGACTTCGGGTTCGTCAAGCTCACAGCCTTCAACCATTCATCACTGCTGTTCGAATACAAGAAGAGCAGCGATGGCAAAGTGTATGATCATTTCACCATCTCGCGTGATTACCGAGACATCCTCGCATGCTCTGTCGACAACTGCCCCCGGACTACACTGGCGACCTGAAGTCCCTATAGTTTCAGACAGGGAGTTCAGCTGATGGAGTCCCTTAGAACAAGTCAGTTACTGTACCTACATAGCTTTTTTTTTACTGCAACAATAAATGTGGCCTTTTTTCCTGCCTGCATCGTTTCGTTGTAATGCAGGTGCAATTCTGAGTGCCTTTTGTTATTACCTAAAGCTGAATAGGTTCAGCAAGCGAGATGAAGTGATTCGCAATTTTCAAGCTTCTTCTTCGTCCTCTTCGGGGTTTTTTTTTTTGAAACAAAGGTAGACGCTATGCCAATTCGTACGACAAACGGTGTACACCCTGGCCACTCCAGTTGGGCAGGGAGGTTAAATAGCCTCTAAAATATCCGATTCGCGCTTCATGTTGAACAAAAGCGAGAAAGAAGGAGGAGAATTGAACATGAATTCTCACCTGGACTCAGAATCTACTTTTTTATCTGCAGTTGCAATGCAAAAGAACAAGGAAAGGCCGGACAACCACTACCATCTAATGAGTTCCTTGTAGTCTTTGTCTCTAGGTTTATGGCAAACCCATGGTTGAAATGTTGTTGGCTGTGTGATGCACAGCAAAACATATGTGTGGGCCAAATGAAAACCTGACCCAATCTTGTTTTGTGAGGAGAGGGAAAAGTCTAGGTAGGAAATTAAAAGGACCAAGAAAGTGAAAGCCAAAAAAAAACCATTGGTTGCCATTCCCAAGAGATGCTTCCCTAAGCACAATGCCATGGATCCATCAACATCGTATGTCCCTCTCTTCCCATCAGACATTCCCCACCAAGCATTCTTTAACCCTGTGCATATCTGAGTTCTTTTCTTGTTTTTTGCAAAGTTTACATACAAATTACACCCACCCAAAGTAAATTGTTTACAACTTCACTTGCATAAAAGCAAGACGAGATTGGGACAAAAAAACACACACTAAAGATACATTGTATCAGTTTCATGACATTAGTTCAAGCCCACAATGTGCAAAGGCCAAGAGATCACAAATATTAAGAAAAAGCTTAAGGCCCTGTTTAAACGCAGAAAATTCACAGAAGATAATTCAGTTCCTTTAGGAAATTAGGAAAAATTCCCTCGTTTTAAATGGGCTTAATATTGGAGTATGCTACATCAAACCTTTATTTAGATGATATACTACATCAAACTTTTTTTCAACATAAAATAGGGCCAAATGGTGAATATACGTTTTTTTTTATCAGAGATATACTGCAATAATTATGATATATCATCATTCTGAAAGCGACTTTCTAAGCATTATATACTGAAACACGGGAGTACTTTCTACTGGATGTACATAGCTACTATCGAACTTACCAGTAGATATGGACAAGATGGCACTAATAAATCAGTATGATCCATCATATAATAAGTTGAGTACATTCATATCATATTATGAATAATAATGACAAACTAACAATCATAGTCCAGGTACAGATGACCAAATCCTATTTGTGCAAGATGTGGGCCTGCACCCGTTGATGGCATCCTGCATCCAAGAGCTCAAACCACACATCAGGACACATTGATGGCTGGGATTGAAGAAGAATGGCTTTTGCTTTGGCAGTGGTGTAAAGGCCAAGCATCGCTTTTGCTTGTTCCCCGGAAAACAAAGTGCAGTACTTGGACACTGTACACAAAAGCCGGCCATTATTAGAAAAAGGGAGAAAAAATCCAGTGCCAATAGGAGAAAAACCGACGAAGAAATGAAAGGAGCCCTGCTCTTCTACCTTTTGTGTGGTGTAAAACAATTCTAGGATGAAGAATCGTGGAGTTTTAGTGTACAGATGCGCGATAGAAGTTTTATTAGGCAGTTTAATGTAGCAACAAAATCATCTAGGCAACCTCTAAATACCATTATATCAACTATACCATTATTTGACGGTTTGACCTCTCCATTGTTTACTCAGAAAACTTAAAAAACGATAAGGTATGATACATAAACAGAGATACCATATATGAGTAAGGGAATGTATCAATACCAAAAAAAAAACGTGCTACTCTTTTGGAAATCAGAGTGTTATACTACCGTTAGGTTCACTGAATCATGCATGTATCAGAATATTTAGATTTGGCCAATATGCCAATTCTAAATAGTTCAATTCGGGGACAAAATTTGGCTATTTTAACTCCAAAACATTGACGCCCATTTTTATTTTATTTGGCAATTCTATCTAGCATTTCCAGATGACAAATCCTTCACCATTTTCTTTTTGATGAAAGCAAGTGAAAAAAAGACACTATCGTTGCACCCTTTCCAGTCTCACCATTCTCTGTCTGGCCAGTTGTGTGGTGACCTGGAAATGTTTTCGACAGCCTCACTATTTATACATGGCTCAAAAATCCGTTGAATTGGAACAATTCATTTCCCTTTTTAAAATAATTTTTTTGTGCTGTTCTGCTCCTGTGCCCGGTGGTTTGGCTCCTCGGGATGTTCTCCTTTCTTGCCTCCTGCTGCAGACAAAACCCCCAAACCCAAACATCCCAATCCAACCCCAAATCCCACCAAATGCCTCCTGTCCAATAATGCTTGCTGCTCTCCTCCTCTAGCTCCCACTCGAGCTTCCTTATCGCCGCATTGCGAGGCCGGCGGCGGCCGCGGGCAGCGCCTTATCCTAGAACTGCCGGACTTTGATTCTTGGGCGCCTGTTTTGGAATCTTTCTTTTTACCGCTGTTTCTGAGGTTTTGGGGCCATTTCGTGAGGTGGGCGCTGGCAAAATTCGATATTGCGGAGTCATTAAGGTTTTCCTCCCTCCGTTGGATCCTTGGTTCACCGCCGCCGCCTCTTCCTCGGTCTGGTGGAGTGCAGGGGAGCGGAGATCCATCCGCAGGTTATGTTTGGTAAGTAGTCCTAGCTTGTTTTCTTTGGATGGATTTGTACTTCGTTTCTTTGCTGTGAATGTTAGCAGTTAAATCCAAATCTTTTCTTTCTCTCCATCCAGTTAGTTGTGGATTTGTTTTCTGCGTGATGTGCTGCTAACCCAATCCACTCTTCCACAGTCAAAAATATATGACATTTTAGATATTATATAGTCTGTCTTAAAAAATACTTTTACAATCTTATAATTTTTTTTAAGTATAAAGTGGGATAGATAGATAACTGAAATAAGTTATGTGTCCACAAATCCATATAGATTTGTATTGACCTACGCACGTACAGGTTAATGATTCACTGCTTAATTAATGAAATGAAATGAAATGGAGCAATTAGTGAAATTTCTTATATATAGAAAGTGTTGCTTGTGCTTTGCAAGCTGAATTGTAAATTGCACTAGTTCTACTTTTTGCACAAGTCAGGTCTCGGCTTTTGTCTTCTGCCTTCCGCATGCGTGGCCCATCGCAACATTACGTCGTTAGCGCTCCTGTCGCTTCGCTCGGGGTGATAGATCTGCTACCGTAGGGAGTTACGGGTGCTTTGCTGGCCACTCGAGCGGTCGCTAGAGCTCACCGGAGTGGTGAATCCGCCCTTGCTTCATATTGATTTTCTTCTTCGTCAAATCCAAATATTTCTTTCTCTCCATCCAATTTGCTTACTGTGGATTTATGTAGTATTATAATCGCTCATCTGTCTCTTGATTAGGTACCCAGAATAGGGTAGAAAGATTTGGTACCCAAGGCGAAATTCATTTTGCAGAATAATTGGAGATCAGCTGAACCCCTACCAGTGGTGGATTTAGAACTAAAATTAACTTATGACGGAGAAGTTGATCTTACTCTCTTCAATTAAAAAATAGATGACATTTTGTACATTATATAAACTGTATTTAGAAATATTTTTATAATCTTACAAATTTCTTAGATTCTATACACATAGTCTAAAAGAAAATGAGTGGTAAAACAATCTACACATATAATTTTTATATTCGAATAAATATTTTAAAATTTTGATCGGATATTTTTCAAAACATATTATCGTCACGGCTCTCGGTGCTCTCCAACACAACACAATTAGCCTATTTCCGTCACGGCTTCGGCCTTCTTCCTGCCGCACGCGTCGCGCATTCGACGGGCGGAGCTCTCGGTCTCGGCTTCTGCCTTCCGCACGCAGCTTCCCATCGCAACGTATGTCAGCGCTCCCGTTCTATCCCCTGGTTTCTGATGGTTTTCTCCCGCCGTTGCTTCGCTCGGGGTCGTAGATCTGCCACCGGAGGGGGTCGTTGTTGCTCCGCCGCCGGCCACCTCTGGAGGCCGCCAGAGCTCTCTGGGGTGGTAGATCCGCCCCTGGTTGATTCCATAGGATTCCTTGGTACCCAAGGTTTGGGTGCAGTAGTATTTCCCAAAGATTTTGGGGGTTCACTGAACCCACATGTTATTAGAGAGGCCGGCATCTGCTTAATGCTTCTATCAAATGTTTAAGCTTTATGCTTAAGTTACCAGTCTCATCAAGTTTTCTTCATGTAGGATTGCTCAAGCACATTGAGCTTTGGAGATGAAGAGCCTTTTTTGCTGCTGTTGAAGCATTACTGTGTGAGCTTGACCTTTTTCCAATGGATAAGCAGAGCAATCCCAAGAATGGGGAAATGGGGAACAATGTGTTTCACAGGATGATTCTTAATCAGATTGCTGGGGACATTGGTCTCGACGAGGAGAATGCGCCTTGCAATACTCCGAGAAACTCCGTTCACTTGCCGTTCAGTGGCTCGTCAAGTAGGGTTGTTGCTTCTACTAGTGGCAGCCGCAACACAGATTCAGTGAGCCCAGGCGAGTATGTGAGGGATCCTGGATCGATATTGAGTTTACAGCCTTGGATCTTTAGGAAAAGCGGCTCACAGAACAAAGAGGAAATGCTTAGTGGTAGTAGGGCGGTTGGTAAAGGCAAGAATCTGGTGGATGGCTTTCAAGATGGTAAAGCTGTTGAAGTCTCTCCAAGGAGTCCTGGTCTTGGTTCTGGGCCTGGACGAGGTTGTGGAGCTCTTAGGAGCAGAAGAACTCGTAGGCATTTTATCAAGCCACTTGTGCCAATGGAAAACCCATACATTCCGCAACTTTACAGTGAGAACTTTGAAATTGAAGAATGCACGTTTGCTCCAGTTCCCTCCCCAGCTTCTGCTAGGCCATTCATTGTAACAGATGGGAGAAAAATAATTAGTAAACAACGCTATGAACCAGTTCCCGTACCCTTTAATATTGGATTCGACAAGGAGGTATGTAGAAACAACTCAAGAATGCCAGGAAGTGTGATTGGGATCACTCCTCTACCTGAGGTGAAGAAATTGAAAAAGGAGGGCAGAGAACCACACAATGCAAGGCTGGGTCTGTCTGGTTTTCAGAGAAGTATCAAACAATCAGGACAAGCAGGTAATTTCAGCATCATGTCACAATGTTTGCTATATAATTAAAGCAAAGTAAGTCCATGCTCCAAATAATTCGCTTCCAAGATGTATTCGCTATCATATATTATTCATCAAAAGGAAGTGAGTCAAGAATTGTGTTCTTTGGACATTTGGACACCCTCATGTGTTACGATGTCATGATATTCCTGAGTTCTTGTTTGACACGTCAATCAGGTCTGTCGTTGTAATTTGAAGTAAAAACTATTTTTTAAATGAAGTGTTTTAACTGTTAAGATAAATAGGAATATTGTAATTAAACTGCAAGATCTTAGACTTTTGGCATAACTAGTTGCATAGTCAAGCATTCAGTGGCTATCTAAGCATCCAGTCCTTTTTCATGTTTTTTACTACATTGGAAACTTTCATCTGTCATTGTTGTATAAACTCAATTCTGACTACCATGGCCAGGTAATATACTGGTAGAGAGTTCTTGATGACTCGTGTGGAATTTATGTTCCTTTTTATTGATGATCTCAGTTGAATTATCATGTAAATTGTTAATTGTTATGCCATACTCTTCACTAGTCAGTTACTCAGTTTCAATATTACCACAATCTTCTCAGTGATCCCTAAAAATATTAAAACAATGGTTCCAGCTTCCAAGACATTGTTTGCTTATTCTATGTTCACTGCTTTGTGCTTGCTCGGTCATTGGAGCTATTAACTGATTAGCTGGTATTTGTCCTTACTACCTTGACTGAGCTTACTGATTTGTCATTTGTGTGGTCTTGCTGTTGGAAACTCTCCTCGTAATGTTACATTATCAGTTTTCTGGATTCACTGTCATTCATATCACTGCTAGTGTTTTCTGCACAAGCTTTCATTTGGCAACATTGGTTACTGCAGTTCTGCGGCCTCATTTCAGGATAATAAATATGTCCTAGAGCAAGATACAATCCTTTGTCCTTATAGTTTACATGAGGTTTGGTAGACATATGCGTCTTCCTATAGCCTTTTTCACTGTCCTGCTAATGACTGTAAATGAAGTAAAGCCTCCTCGGTAGTAGGTTATATCGAATGGTGACCTTTAGCTATGAATGACAGGCTTCTTCATTGAATTTGTGTCATTTTGGGCCTTTCACCCTTTGAAGCATTTAGCACATCCTAAATACACACATTCGATCTGCAGGTTTACGTGATCGAATACTCATCTTGTCTACCGGGGTGAGCATCGGTATTCTATCATCTTCTCTGTCAAACAAGAAGGAACTTGATACGTTGAAGGGCTCACTGAAGCAAATGGAGAACTTGGTTCAAGATTTGCAGGATGAGCTGGAGATGAAAGAGGGTTTAACTGTAAAGGAATTGCATAATGAAACTTCTGACGAACGTGAAGGTAAAGTATCAACTTTTGAAACTAAGAACATTTTTGTAACTTATTCAAACCAAAAGCTTATGTATTTTTGTTAATTTTGTTTTGAAAATAGACGATAATAGCAAAGCACGCGTAGTTGATTCAGAGCCAATGAGCAAAATTGAAGCTGAGCTTGAAGCCGAGCTTGCAAGATTGGAACTGGGAATCACTTCAAAACGCTTGGAAGAAGAAACATCAGTCTTCAATGAGGTAATAATGTCTCGCTGAAACATTACACATGACATAGCTGAGTTAGCCTACAATTTTACTTAATGAAAACCTGAATATGCAGGTTGACCAGGAGTTCATTGGAGACGTTGTTCAGGGGGAACTGAAAGTTGATATGGTTCGTCGTGATCTTACGGATTACAGCATTGAAAGTGACCATGGCAGGGATAGCAGAGAAAGTTCCCCAGATTGCACACATGGTACAAACTATCCCGTCTCGCCTAGGGATCTCAGCATTCGTCTCCACAAGGTGATTCAACATAGGCTTGAAGGCCGAATCAAGGAGCTCGAGTTAGCACTTGCCCAGAGACATAAGCAGGCACAACTGCAGATGATGGCGACTGAGCGAATCTTCTCCGAACGAGTCTGCTCAAACAGTGAGTCAGGTTCTTCTTCCAACCATGAAAGTCCCATGTTCATACAAGAAACTAGCTCCTTGGCAGAACCGTATTGTCTAAACCTATCTGGAGATGCACTAGAAGCTTATGATGAAGCTTATGAAGAATTCATGAGGATTGCCGACTCCCCTTGCACGACAAGTACAAACGGGAAGCCTCAGGTAAATGAAGATTACTTGGTGGACCGTGGCTTGATCTGGGGCATGGAGGAGGACAGTGCTAGGAAGTTGAAAGAAGTGCTCCCTTGGGAGCGAATTGTGAAGAGTGGAAATCCTGATAGAGCTCAAGAGAGTGATGGAGATGATGAAGACGAGTCCGACGACGATGACCATGATAGTAAACTGCTGATTCAGCAAATTGTAGAGAGAACTAAACAGGGTTCACCTGTACTCATTAATGCTCAAAAACTTTTGTTTTCGGTGGATCAATAGGTCGCTGGGCTATACACCATTGCATTTGAGATATAGCATGTAGTGTCAAATTATTGTTGAGAAAAGGAAAAATATTGATTGTTTTGAGCCTTCTTCTGGTGCCATCTTTTTCCGTGTGTGCTTCAAGCTTTTCTAGGCTCACAGAACTTATAGTGAACCCCTTGACAAAAGCATGTTGAAATTGGCTATTATAACATAGAGTTCATGGCCATACAGATACATGACCATACATGAATGTGAACTGTGACAGCTTCTTTATATAAGGCTATGACACATAACAAAGTTCCTGCTGCCATCTGAAGACTTCTTTTCGACATTTTCTTCTGGCACAACCATGTCCGAACAAGGACATTGATATGATACGGCAGAGAGGTGCGTCCTGTGATGTCACACAAGCAGACCAAGACTCCATCATAATTAGTAAAATATAACATGGTACAGCCGGCCTCTAGGAATTTTGAAGATTTCTGGAGAACAAAACCGCGAATGCATGGAAAATTGAAGATTTTCACCGGAGCCTACACTGGAAAGCAAAATCAGATTAAACTGAAAACTGAAAAGCAGATGCATGGAGAACAAAACCGAGAATATTATAAGCAGATGAAGGAAGACAACACGAGGGAAACATTTCCCCCCTGAACTCAGTACAACAGGGACTTGTAGATACTTATGTATGGCTTGTAAATTCCATGCACATACTAGAATACTCAACGGCATGAGTGAGTGTGGCATGTCATTACGTTACACAACCAGACCACGACTTCGTGATACTCAGAAAAGAGTAACTTGGTACAGCCGTTCTCCAGGAACAACATGGTTAACTCGCGCAACACAAATAAAGTTAGTAATGAAAATTTTTCAGCTACCCACCTACCCTCTTAAGGCTTTCTTCCTGTAGGATTTCCAGGCGACCTTGACTGAAAGTGTTGCAAACTCCCCCAGTTCTGCCACTTCTTCATCCGTCCCATGGTAGCCAGAGCTAAAGCCGCATTGCCACCATGAACATGGCAGCGGCTTCTGGCCAAGGATAGGATCGTCTCCCGGGGACACCTCAATGTACAGATTGAAGCTGCTGTGTGTCTCCACCGCGACAGCGAAACTCATGGTGAAGCCCGGCTCTGGAGCAGCGCCTCGGAAGAGCCGGATCACCTCACTGAAGCCGCTGGTCTTGGCGTACAGCTTCATGTTGATGCCGCCGGCGGTGGCACCGAGGCGGAGGACCTTGACGGCGACCTGGGCCTCCACAGCAGTTATGAGCACCAAGTACTTGATGTCCAGCGCGCACCTTTCCCCGTACAGGCGCTGGTGTTCGATGAACGATTCCGGCTCGAGCATGCTGTATAGCTCGGTGCATCCTTCAATGATCGGATCATCGACACCATCTGTCTCCTCTTCACTCCGGGCATGGAGCTTGAACTCAATCGATGCGCGGGATGTCATTGAAATGACTCGAGCAGGGCTGGTCAGTGACAAACGTGCCACACCCTGCAAAAAAAAGGTCATAGTTTGAACTCTTTCTCGGTTATTAGCATAGGACAATTCATGTTTATAGATTGTATACGCAATACTGCATGTATATACAGCGAACAAAAGTGCTACTTTTGTTGTGATGCTATGACTACGGCTGACAGCATGGAATTCAGATGACAGATAAGTATCACAGATATATAAAAATAATGCCTACATTTGCAACTGGCAATATCTAATATATACGTATTTTCAGATTGATAAAAGGAGAATGCAGGTAGATAGCTGCAAGTTTGCAACATGAATTATAGTGCAGATTGTTAATTTTTTACAGCACAATTGAGATGACGGTCACTAATTCTACAAAACAATAATGCTTAAATCTGGGCATCACTTAACATATGGCTACTTCCATCATGATAAAAGGAGTGTGCAAGTAGACAGTTGCAGTTTGCAAATGTTATGGAAAGAGTCAAGTTTGTTTAAGCAAGTTATCTAGTTGTTTTGGGTAGGAGATAAGTTAGATTTGATTAAGAGATAGAGTTTGATTAGTTTTCAATTCAGCTAGAGATAAATTAGGCAAGTTAGTATTTTGATTTTAATTTCCCTTCTCTATATAAAGGGGCAGCCGCACATTATTGGAAGCAAGCAAAAAGAATTCAGCAAAGGACTTCTGCCCAAATGGTTAGATCAAAGCCTCTTCTCAGCGGGAGAAGCCTGGCGTTTAGAGAGCGATCTGCCCTTGGCATCGATCAGAGCCTCGAGTCTACGGGAGAAGTCCGGGATTAGAGGGCGATTTGCCCTATCTTACCCTTGTATCCACAGTTACCCGTTCTCCAATATTTGGTATCAGATTCCCACCGGTCCTACTGCCCTCCACACCGCCGACGATCTTGCTGCACCACACCATCGCTACACCACGTCGCCGCTCATCAATATGAGGTCTTCACCAAGGATGACAGCCATGGCCACCACCACAACTTGAGGACGAGCTGTCTTCGGCGAACGGTGTAATGTTATGGAAAGAGTCAAGTTAGTTTATGCAAGTTATCTAGTTGTTATAGGAAGGAGATAAGTTGGATTTGATTAGAAGATAGAGTTTGATTAGTTTCCAATTTAGCTAGAGATAAATTAGGTAAGTTAGGATTTAGAATTGGAATTGGATTTGGACTGTAATTTTTCTTCTCTATATAAAGGGATAGCCGTGCATCATTGGAAGCAAGCAAGAAGAATTCAGCAAAGGGTTTTTGCCCAAATAGTTAGTTCAGAGCCTCTTCTTGGCAGGAGAAGCCTGACGATTAAAGGGTGATCTACCCTTGACATCAATCAGAGCCTCAGGTCCATGAGAGAAGCCCGAGATTAGAGGGCGATGTGTCCTATCCTACCATTGTATCCACAGTTACCCGTTCTCCAATAGCAAACCAAATTGCCGCATTTTCGTTCACTATACTGCAATTTAGAATGTGAAATGTAAATTGTTGTAGGAGGGATTGAGATCAACATCCCAAAGTTACAAGAACAAAGCCTAAATCTGGACATGGCAAATTGCTTTTGACATGATGCTAGTGTCAAATGTACAGATATGTCTGAATGATAAAAAGGAGCACGCACACAAATAATTGCAAGTCTGCAAAGTGTGGACCAAATAATTACCGTCTTTCGCTTCACAGATACAGCTTCACAATTGTCGATCTCACGCCTGTAGACATAGTTGCGCAAGGGCTCGATCGTATCCCGCGCCGCGATAAAACCAAATACCTTGGCACGTCCAGGACGGGTATGTCGATAGCCAGCAATTTTTGCATCAATGAATTGAAGCAAGTTCATTGGAAAGCAGCGGCATTCATTTGAGCAATCCCCAACATTGCTCACACTGACTGCAAAATCAATTATAAAAGCAGGAGATGCATACAATTTTGATGTTATTTGATGACTATATGATGTATGGCAGCTAGAGACCACGATAAAGGGAAACAAACTAAAAAGGAAACGTACTTTCAGATTTATCAGCAAGATTATAATCAGAACGAAACACATGCTCGCCTGTTTTGAATGCAGGGAAAGCATGATTGCTGAAGGCCCTCGAAGCTTAGTCTGTGGATTTGCATACAACAAATCAGCCTGCTCTTCATGGTCACAACTAACCCTTGGGAAATCATCGACTGTAAAAGGGCGGTGTGTCCCTACATTAAAGATCACTGATAACACAAAAGAAAAATGTACGAGTTAGAGTTTAATGCAACCATCATATACTTAGGTTGATATATAAGCTATCATTGGATGGTTCACAATCCCTAAAATAAATTGTTTCAGCAAAGCATAGATGTGGAAATCAGTATCAGTCCACGAGGCTGTATACATGTTGAAAATTCCGCATGCTAAGTTATATCATTTATATCAAGGGCGTGTGTTGTAGCTAGGGTTTTGAGTGGCGAAGGGTATAATCGCAGGAGACTAGGGGATGCTGAAATGTCAAGAAAAAAACTTCTTATCGGGAAAACGTATAAAAACATGAGCATACAATTTGTTATGTCTTAAATCCAGTTCAGAATTCCGAAAGAAACAAATTTGTGATGTTACAGACGCTGCAACATATGAAAACAGGAGAGTAAACATTAGGAAATAATATTTGTAATATCTTGCAAAAAAGGGAGCAACAACCGAAAAGATTTACAAAAAGAAGTGATTCTGGTACAGCAAATCAAGACCTCTACTGCAACAAAGCAAAAAACTTACCACAACATTTTAAGATGAAAATTTAGAGCAACCATGCAACAAATGAAATATAATGTTGCAACAAATTCAATAAACACACGCAACATACCAGATTTGAGGTTGTTTGAGGCCAGAGCAAAGAACCTAGAAGAAAGAGTGCTAGGACCTCTAGCCAGATCTTAGCTACAGCACAGGGCCACTAATTAAGGACTTTAATATGTTCATTACTTTATCTGATTTTACCTACTAGATAAGTTTCCAAACTTAACGTGATAGATCCTGCAATAGACCTGACGTTAGATGGTGTATTTGTGATGCCATATATCATGCCACAAGATGCAGATGACCAGAAGCAAGAGCTGATATATGGCTGAGCTGTAAACTGAAAGAGTATATTTTGTTTATCTTTTATAATCGATCCAGGGGTTGAGCCCAGTATAATCTCAGTGAAACAATGCGGAGACCTAACCTTCTTTGTTAGTTTGGCAATAATAAAACAAAGCAAACAGTATTCGTAACATCCATGATCAGATACAAACTAAATCAAGCAAGATTTCTTTAATACATATCTCAATTTTATGAGAGTAGTACCTTTCCCATACAAACTATTTGGTAATCGAATCTAAATTAAAAAATAAAAAAAATAATTTTTAAAAAAAATTAGAGACAATTTAAGATCTTTTGTGATTTTTTAAATAATATCGTTTGCATCGTATTATATAGACAGGAAGTTTGAAAAAAAGAAAAAAGTTAAAGCGCGCAACTCATTTATTAAGTTATATGAAAGAAAAGTTTAATATATAAACACATATTTTTTTTATGTATGATGTATCTTAAGAGGATCTTTAAAATTGGTTTCACTTTATTTAGAATTTTATTAATTTCTCCATAATTTTTACAAAGTTCACAAGCATAAAATGAATATGTCAAGAAACAACACTGTAATTAACTTTTTCATATCTACCATTATTTTTTCTACATAAAGTATAGTATAAGTAAACTAATAAAAATAGTTTAACTAATTTTGGAGTTGTGATGGGTTAGTTATGAATTAATTTAGTTGCAACATATTTACACAATCTTGCATGTAATAATAACTATTTTATGAGTTAATGTATTTTTAAAAGGCATAGGATCATGTAAGAAGAATAACAAAATTGGTTTCATGATTTTTATTAGCAAAGAGTAAACTATGCATTTAACTTGGTTTTGCAAATATATTTTCTCACAGAAAATAGTCAACTTTTTTATGAGTATAAATACTTTTATCATGTAGATCATGTTACAAGAAAACCAATAAAATTTATTCACTTGATTTGAAGCTCATATGAATTAGTTATTGATTTTATAAGGTTGAACTTTTTTTTTTGTTGAATTTCACTAAAATTCGAGAAAACCGCTCGATAAATTGCTAAAACGGAATGGTTACCGACAATACGAAAAATTCAGAAAATATGCTCGATAAATCGCTAAATTCGGTCGGTTACCGTTCGATTGATTCGGTCCGAATTCTCACCGAATTTTAAATTTGACTGAGTGAATGTTGAGCGAATTCTCGCCAAATTTCGAACAGTTATCGCGACAACCGCAATATTTGGTTACCGCAGATCTCAGTTTTCGTACCTCAAACGGTTTTGTAAACCTTAACCTCGATGGAGAACGAACAAGCCTCCATCCAGACCCACTGGGTTGGTGCAGGGAGGCCATTAAGCCAGGCCCGGTGGATGCAAAAAGGACCTCCCGAGTTGTGCAAGAATTTGTTTATTTATATATTTTTATTTTTAATATTTGTAAAAATATATGTTTATTTTAAAATATTACACATCTATACTACCGTCGCCCGTTAGAAAGGCGACAGCAAGATATTACCCATCTAACATGCGACACCTTGTGAGACCTATGACACAATGGTTAGAAATTAAATACCCTAGTCGGATCAGGTCAACGATCGTGCCGCGTGGACCTGTCACCTACTATATGGGCTATAGGACAGGTGGCATATAGATCTGTAAATTTTCAAAACGGACATGTATATTTGCAAATTATATAAATACAAAAATATAAAAGTAAAAAAAAAATCAAGGAAATTAGATGGAGGGAGACAAGCCAATTTTGGAATCAGGGAGAGGCATTGCTGACCTCAGAATTGGACTTTGAGGGGATTTTCTACTACTACCATTTTTGGAAAGAATTTCAAACTCGAAATTAACTTGAATAAATCAAAGATGGGAAGGTTCTAAAAAAATAGATGAACACCTCTGGAAAAGATTTTGAAGTATCGTGCGAGAAATTTCTTCTATATATGAAAAATGTGACTAATTATTTTGCTTAGTTCTTCTTTTCTCCCACATAGACCGAGGTATTTTCATGCGGTTGCCATGTCACCTTTGTTTTCTACCTGTTCCGGGTCTTCTAATGCTTGCTTAGTACTCCATCAGGTCCGAAATATAAGTCATTTTAGCTATTCTCACTCTTTTCCAAATATAAGTCGTGCTACAATTTCGAGACACTTTTTCATCCTTCTGTCCTATTCTCCCCTTCTTAATTGTACTACCTCTTCATTCCCTATGGCTCCGATGTGTTTTAATTAATTGCTCAAGAGTCATGGATCGAAGGGCAAGCATGCTTATTTTATAACACCTTTGGTGCATGGTAGAGATATATATGAATCTAGCCATGTAGAGATCCAAATTATTGCTCCAATAAATGTTTATATCTAGATCCAAATTGAGGTTGATAAATGGGAAATTTTGTATTTATTTAGGTGAATATGGCAATGCATCTATAATAGATGACAAATTCTCCATCTCATTTGGATGAAATTAGATACATTGTTTTAGCTATAGTCCCCCTCCCTCCCTAATTCGAGGTTTTATTGAGAGATATACATGTTAGACTGAGAACGGTAGAGAAGAGAAAGTTCCTCAGATTGCACACATGGTGCAAACTATCCCGTCTCGCCAAGGGATCTCAGCATTTGTCTCCCCAAGCTGATTCAACATAGGCTTGAAGGCCGAATCAAAGAGCTCAAGACAGTGCTTGCCCAGAGACACAACTGCATATCACTACTACATAATACACTTAGTGGGACATCCTTGTATAGATTGTTCTATAGAGACATATGTGCAAAGATTAATATATATGACTCTAAACTAGAACCGTCTAAGAAAACAACGAGGAGCAGTCCCAACTTGGTGAGATGCTCCAGATGGTTCCAAACTGGAACCATTTGCATTGGTATTAGTACATACGGTTTCAGTTTAGAACCGTCTATACAGTGACTATATCATCCCCGTCTCGTGCTCGAGCTTGTCTAAAACAGAGGAGCTCCTCTTTGTGCTATAGTTGTTTGGAGAAGAGATCGACGATTGTGACTAAAATATTGCTAGATTTCGGTGAAAACTTGAAGATTCATTAGCATTTGTTACTCTAAGGTGAGTATTATGTTCTAATTTGGTTTAGATGATCTAGATTTGTGTTCTAATTCGGTTTTAAGAGCTAGCTAGATCTACTAGATCTAGATTTTTTTCATGATGATATAGAATTGTTCTAGATATTAGATGATCTAGATTTTGTTTAGATGATCAAGATTTGTGTTCTAATTTGGTCTTGAGAGCTAGCTAGATCTACTATATCTATATCTAGATCTAGATTTCTTTTCATGATGAGCTGGAATTAATTGTTCTATGTATATGAGATGCACAAAATATAGATCTAGGTTTAATTATGTATTACCATAAATGGCTAGCTTTAATATAAAGTTTTAGATAAATTTACGTAGGTTTTTTATTACATGAATTTTGGTATATAAGCATAAAATTATATATAAATAGTATGTAATGATAAGTTTTTAATTAATGTTAGCCCTTATTTTTAGTATACACGTATATAATGTAATGATAATCATTAACTATTTTTGAATTAATTCTTATTTCTATGGTTGATGTATATAATGTAATGATAATCATTAATTTTTTTGAATTAATTCTCATTTTTATGGTTAATGCATGCATAATAGCTCCTTTTTTCTCAATGAAAAGCTAGGTTGATCTCTTTTATTAGGTTAATTTAGCATTAATTTACTCCATATATTATTAGATGTATCGTGGCTGGATGTACGATTCTCGTACGAATAAGAGTACCTTGATGGTGTGATGACTTTTCTGATAGCTACTAAGAAGGATCATTTGAAGAAGGGTGTTATATTTATATATTGTCATTGTTGTGATTGTAGAAATAAAAGATCATTTCTCAGACAGAACGCAGCCATACAGATCCAAGCGCACTTGATTATTAGGGGTTTTAAATCGGACCAGACTTATCCTAATGGGCCTGATAGGCCAGCCCGGGCCAGGCCTGGCTAGGCACGGCCCGTCAGGCCTGGTTAATTTAACAGGCCATGCCGTGTGGTGTGGCCCATGGCACGACCTGTGGCTGACCTGGCCGCGCGCGGGGCGACGGCGTAGTAGGGCGGGGCAGCGACCAAGGGAGGTGGCGACATGGCAAAGCGGGGCAATGACGGGGCATGATGTCAGGCGAGGCAGCGGCGATCGAGCATGGCGGGGCGGCGGTGCGGCAGGCTTGGCCTGGTCGTGCCTATGCCGGCACGTCGCAGCCAGGTCGGGCCGTGCTAGCACGGCATGCCATGACATCGACCCGAAACAGCCCGATACGGCGTGCCGCGGCCTCGGCATTGGAACGATCAGGCAAGGTGTGCCGTGCTTAGGCTGTGCCTATAGAATGAATTCTTTTGGCAACATGAGTAGCCAGCACAACACTTGGCCAGTCCTCAATATTTACAACCTACCTCAGTGGTTGTGTATGAAGCAGAAGTATACGATGATGTCGCTGCTTATCCAAGGGACAAAGCAATGTGAGAACGATATTAATGTATACCTGAGACCATTGATGGAAGATCTAAAAATATTATGGAAGGAAGGGATGCAAGTATGGGATGAATACAAAATAGAGAATTTCACACTACGTACTATGTTGTTCTGCACGATCAATGATTTGCCTACCCTACAAAACCTTTCAGGCTAGAGTAAAGAAGCAAACACGGCTTGCCCTCATTGCTTAGATGGTACTGCGAGTATGTGACTGCCCCACTCGCGCAAAACGGTGTTCATACGCCACTGTAGGTTCCTAACAGGAATCATTCGTACTGCAATATAAAGGGATAGTTCGACGGAATGAGAGAGAGAGAGAGAGAGAGAGAGAGAGAGAGGTTTATATCCAAGGCTACGGCGAGCAAGAGGTAATGGTTAAGGATATCAATGTTGTGTTTGAAAAGGGGCGTAAAAAATCAAAGGATACTAGTGGCATGTGGATTAAGAGATCAATATTGTGGGAGTTATTATATTGGCAGCACATCGAAGTTCGCCACTGCGTTGACTTCATGCATGTAGAGGAAAACATGTGTAAAAGCATGATTGATCTTTTACTTAATATTCCAAACAAGACGAATGACGGTCTCAACGAAAGGCTTGACTTGGGTGATATGAAGATCAGACCTGAGTTGGTATCTAGCCCTTTGAAAAGGCCAGAACAAGGCTTCCTCCAGCCTGCTATAATATGAAAAAGGTCGAGAGAACCGAACTGTACCGGTGCTTGTATGGTGTGAAAGTTCCGTCTGCTTACTCCACTAACATCTCAAAACTTATTTCAATGGTAGATTTGAAATTAGTAGGCATGAAGTCCCATGATTATCATGTGTTGATGACACAGTTGCTTCCTATTGTAATCCGAAATATCTAGCCAAGCTATCTCTGAGACACAATCTGCGCGTCAATCATCAAGAAGGATTGGTTATTAAAGATGTATGATGTAACTCAATTGTTATGTACATATTCCTATGTAATATATATGAATTAGTTATGAATTTACATAAATTTTTTATCTCATTGAAGTTTATATGAATTAGTTATGAATTTTGCAAGTTTTAGTTTAATCTAGGATTAATGTTTAAGTTAAATTTTGGGCTACATTAACATGAATGAAACCAACACCATGTGATAGTACACACTAAACCATAAATTTATATAAAAACTTTATCTCATTTGGAGTTTGTATGAATTATTTATGTTTTTCAAATTTTAATCAATTGTGTGAAAAATCAATATTACAGACGGTCGGCAATAAATACCTGACTATACTAATAGTACAGATGGTTAGTAACACTACATCATCTGTAATATTAATAATATAGACTGTTCATTATTACGATCTTTCTATATTATTAATAATACAATACATACATGCATATATATATATATATATATATATAGACATGTTTCAACACCCACCACCCACGCCGCCACCTCTATTCCCATACCTGCGTCGCCACCTCACTGAACCCTAGCCGACCTAGCTGCCTGACGACTCCTCCCCAGCGATCTCAGCGACCTCACCATTAACCCGGCCACGCTCCACTTTGCTGTTGCGCCGCCCTCCACTTCGCCGCCGGCCACTATTGATTTCGTCGGCAACCTGGCCGTGCTCCTCTATGATGACTTTCCTCCCCTTCGCCACCATGCCGCCCTCCACTTCGCCGCCACACTTCCATCGACGTCGTCGGCAACCCGGCCGCGGTCCTCCCCGCTGAGAGATTTTCCACCACCGGTTGCCTCTCTTTCTCCCATGCTGGACACCGGTGAGGCATCTCCTCCATTATTTAAGTCACATAAAATTAAGAAAATATATATTTGAATATATATAGGTACTTGTATGTATATATTCAAATATATTATTTTGGCTAAGTATTCAAAATAGCAGTTAGTATGCCCCCCAGGTGTTTAGAAAAAATGGGAAGGTTTGTATGGAGAGTCCTTCAGATAATCCATAGTCATCAAATGGATTGGGGCTGCTTTGGAGGGTCCTATGATGCTTACTGTATCAAAAGCAATACTGCTGCTGCTGTTAAGCTTCTAGTGATGATGCCTGCAGCCACTTTATGTGATAGCCCATAATGTTGACTGTTGAGGAGCTCAATTGTTTGCTGACAGTTCCCATAAATAAAGTAGCAATGATGCAGTGAAAAAAAATATAAATTGGAATGATTCCAACTTAGTTGAGAAGAGAAATGTCGACAGCAACAAAAACTGTTAGAACAGTAATGGTGATTTTTCCTTCTATAATATATTCTAATTCATTTTGAAGCTATTCCCAAGGCTGTTTTTGAATCCTGTTCCAAAATCTGGACATTATTATTCTCTCTGCAATTTGACTATGCTACTTTTGCATAATCTGTTCTCTACCTTGCCTCGCCTTTGCCACTATTCACTTTTGCAATGTTGGGTTTGCTCTACCTCCTGTACATAAAAAATGTTCATGTACATGATCTGATTAATATGCCATGATTGCTCATATGTTCTGAAGCTAGATGTTCTTTCAAAATATATGTTCTTGTGGTATATTGATGAGTTCTCCCCTAGCTCAATTCTAAACCTTCTATTGAGTACAATATTCTATCAATGGGCTCGTTTTTTATTTAGAAAATAGAAGAAGCTAGATGTCCTCTATCCCTTCAGTCAAACAAAAAAAAAAAATCTATCCAAGTTACATAACTGGAATATCTCTTTTGTTGGTCCAAGTAACTAGATTTTGGTTTTTTTTTTTATAGAAGCTAGGTATGTTTTTTTTTGGCAAATGATGATGTAGGATAGCTATATGTCATTTGCTTTTCTTGACATTAGGTGCAAAAGTAACCGAATGCAATAATGGCACTCATTAGCTTCTGCATGCAATTTTGGAAGAGCGAGTTGCCTTCACTTGTGTGTTGCTATCCAGATTCTGATGTCATTCTTACACAATTCAAATCATCTCCCAAATCTCAAAGCTTCAAATCCAATTTCTAATTCAATAGTTGAACATATGCCAAACCCCAAATTCAAATATCCCATTTGAATTTACCCCAATAAAAAACAAAATCTTTTATTTTCTTCTCAGGCCGCCCTCTCTCTCTTTTCCTGGCACAGCCCACATGTGTGGCCCAGTCAGTCGTCTCAGCGCGCCCGCTCTCCTCTCCTCGGGCACGCAAGCCGCAACGCACCCCACGGCCCAGCTCTCACTCTCTCTAGCCCACGTGCGTGTCCGCTCTCTCCCTCGCTAACATGAGGGCCCCGCTGTCGCAACACTCTTCTCCCTCCTTCAGTGCGACGCCATCGTGCTATCCGCACACCATTGCAACGGCTGGCGCATTCCATGCGCCGGAAACTTTCTAGCCCCCTTGCTTTTTTTTTTCTCTCCCTCTCTCTCCGCTCTCTCTACTCTCTCACATGTAGCCCGAGGCTGCCTCTAACACGCATGACTTCGGTGTCCACCGCACACACATGGCCGGTGCAGAGCTGCCGCCGCTGCGCGATTTTATGTAGGCGCCGCCACCGAGAAGCTGTGCCACGCCATCTCATCCTCACTGCCTCTCTATTCCTCCCCCTCTTTCTAAAAAAGGGGAAGCCTAGCTCCTTTTCCCCTTTTCTCCCACATCTACTTCATCGTGTTGCCATTCCTTTGCCCATAGTTGCCTTGCCATCGTTGTCCCTTACCCGCGAGCTGCTGAGAAGCACTAGAAGCTCGCCGCCTTCCCCGTAAAGCCCTTCCTCACCTAGGAGACAGGCTGGAGCGTGCATGAGCCTGAGGCTGAGCAGAAACAACCTCCGACGAAGCATCACACCTCCCTGCCCTTCGCCGTTTCTGAGCTCGGTGAGCTTCCCCATCCCATCCTACTCCCTCCTAGCTAGTATATCATTGCTGTTGTGCCCCTCTTTGTGTGGCAGCGTTAAGCCACGAGCTCTTTCCCCGTTGCCGCGTCGAGCTCGCCAGCGATGCTCACATTGCCCCAGCTGAGCCGGCCTTCCCGCCATGATGCTATCTCACAAACCGTAGCTATAGGTTGCAGGGCCCCCCTTGCATGTGAATAGCGCATAGCCACTACCCAAATTTGCTCCTCTGCCTTGACTAGCTCTAGTCGTTGTTTGACTCCGCTATGACCGCCGCTTGTTGTCAACAAGCCTCCAAACCACTACAACAGAAACAATCATCCATGCCGCCCCATTAGTGCCGGTTAGGATAGAACCGATACTAATGAAGGATCAGTGCTGGTTCATAACTTCATGCGCTTGATCAATGATGAGCCGGGTTGAACCGGCACTGAATCTCAGTATCAGTGCTGGCTCTTGGAAAAAACCGGCACTAATACTTTTGTGCCCGCTGATAACCATGAGTCGGCACTGATACTAAGTATCAGTGTCGGTTCGTATTACATCCGGCACTGAAAATTCGATCGGACCCAAAATTTAAATTCGCTCTGGCTTGCTCGTTTGTGAGGTATGATCGATCTCTCACTCCCTTATCTCTTCCGCACCTTCCTTTCTCTCCCTTATCTCTTTGGTTGCTCTCTCTCCCTTAACACCAGCCGTATTTCTCCCCACTCCACCACAAGTCTCCCCTTGTAGCTTGCTGAAGCTCTCGGATCCAATGGAAGGCGGGGAGACACGGTGCCTTGGTAGCGACCTTGTGGACTTTTCCTCGAACGCAGATGGGGAGAGGACAACAGATTGTGCCAGCCCCGACTGCAAGGAGGAGGAGCCGGCTCCGACCCTTTCTCCACTCGAAGTGGTGGAGTCCATGATCCTCGTGTCCAGGACGCGTGTCATCACGTCCAGGCTGACGTTGGGAGACTGCCGTTCAGGTCGTGTTCTAATGCCTTCTTCTTAGGGTTTCTTCATTATTGGGTTAAATCACCTTGGATCCTACTATTTTGTTGTGGGTTCTTGGAATTAGGGGTTTCTTGGTGCAGGGGTTGGTCGAAGTAGAGATCTTGAGTTCGTAATTGTTAGGGGTGGGGGGAAGAAATCCTAGGTACCGCATATCCCCAAATTGGTTCCTTCCCCCGAGAATTTTAGAACCTAGATCTCTTCAGATTTGCAGATTGGGATGCTTTTTCACATGCAATTATGTGATAGCTATAAAATTCAATTTGAGGTTCCTGGGGTGTTGTGCTGCATAGGGAGCTTATCAAGATCCTTTATTGTGCTGTACAGGGAGCTTATCAAGATCCTTTATTGTGGACGGTCAGGATGAGTTTGAGAAGGATGGCTCGTAGTGGATGACAAAGATGAGGAGGAAGATGGGGAAGGAGAGGAAGAGGAATATAAGAGTGATGATGATGCAGCCATTAGCACTAGTCATCACATTTGGAAATTCCGCTAGTTGATCTTTTGCACTTGTAATGATGGTTGGGATGTTTCTAGCTGCTTGAGATGCTAGTTTGTTTATGAAATCTTTAAATGCAGGTCCAAGATTTTTGGTCTAATCTAATGTGACATAACTTTTGGTTTATAGTGATGATGTCGTGTTTGTGCTGATCTTGTTCTGTTGTTGCATCACCTTCTTGCATTTGTGTGATCTTGTTCCATTTTGCGTATCAGTCAGCGACTCGTCAGATTGGAATAGTGGCGGCAGCAGTGGTCAAGCCGACTCAATTTTGAGCTGTCTCATTTATTTTTTTGCTCCCTGGAAGCTTTTCAGTGCCTGTTGGTAGCTATGGACCGACACTGATACTTATTATCAGTGCTGATTTTAAAGCTAGCACTGATAATATTTTTGAGCTGGCACTGATGACTATTTCTGTAGTAGTGAATGGGTTCCCTGTAGCGCATAGGTGCTCGACATGCCTTTCTCGTGATGAGCCCCAATGTGAACCCCATCACCGGCGAGCTCTCTGGTGTCACATCGCCATGATTTCTTGCCATTGCCCCGTTCCCCTTCACCGCCACTCCGCTCTGCCGGTGCGTCGCGTGCCTAGCGAGTCGAGGCCATGCCCCCGTGGGCTGGCCCATCTGCCATAGCCCGCAAAACAAGTTGGCCCAACCTCGATGGGTCGAGCATTGTGTAGCCCGACCCAAGCCCAAACCCGAGCCCAGTCTAGCCTAGCACAAGCCAATGGGACCCACCAGCATGGTGCAGTGGGCTCCACCCATAAATAGTGCCATTTCATAATTTATCGATTTAATTTTAGATTAAATCTTTCGGGAGTCATAACTTCTCCGTTCTGACTCCGATTCTGGTGATTTCTTTGCCTAAATTCATCTAAATTTGAGATGTATCTTTATTTCATAGTGTGATATCTATTAGGGATATTTTTATATTTCATTTGGTATTATTTGATTCTTCTCTAGTATAGGTTGTTGTTAATCGTAATCGCGTTTGCAGAACTGGAGGATTTCGCAGAGAACCTTAAGGACCCCGACTTTGACCAAGGTTTAGAAGAGGACTTTGAAGAAAAGTCCTACCTCCATGATTGTTTTGAACCCATGTTTTGCAATAATCTACATGATCAACTTAAAATTGGACTTATTATCATATGTGATATGTATTGTGTTATTTCAACTGCTTGCAATAGTTAAATCCTATCAAATAATTGCCATGCCTTAAATGTCTTATCCAGAATACATATCACCCTAGGATTTACCTGTCATTATCTATATTAACATCAGACACCGCCTTGATATCTAGAATGCTTAGAATGGAATATGTCTCTTCGGAGATGTCGCTAGTAGTATACATCTCTTCAGAGATGTTGCTTTATTGTTTAATCAATTCAACTCAGATGCTATGAATCTTTGATGATTGTGGAATCCATGATGTCGTGTGGGATATAGCGGGTTGTGTGTCAAATGGCTGAAAACTGTTTTGCGGGGACAAGTAGAGTAGTCCTTCGGTAAAGGATGCTCCTAGGGGCTTGAGTTACCTTTTGAGTATTCATCGCCAACTGAAGATGCCTGCCTCAGCCGTATCTGTATCGAATCATTGCACCATCATTCTATACCACCCCAGTGCAACCATACGTCCTGTATGAGCCGGACTTGACTTTTCCTTCTTCCAACCAAGCTGGACATTTGATTAAGAGGGCTGATGGCAATGAGGACCGAAGTGACTATTTGGCCCCCTTCTTGAATGTTGCAGTACCGGCAAAAGCATAAAGGGATCTGGCATTGGGTACGAGGCCTCTGGTGCTTGGCGTGTCTCGAAGTAGAGTTTGGCAAGAAAAGGTGAATGAAATGTCTCGGTATGATTCGCTCCTCTGCTTGTAACTGTTGGAGGCTGAGCATATCGTGCGGGTACAATGTACAATATCTGCATAGTTTAAATCTATTTGAATAACCGTGTCCATGATTATGGACATGCAAACGAATGACCATTTTTGGCCAGACTCAAGGGCGTGCATATCTTTAATGAGTGAGTTTGTGAACTAGATGTCCGTGTGATAAGATTGTTGGCTCAATCTATCAGGAGTTCTGTGGTACTAAAAGTATACCATGTATAATGATAGAGACTACGGAGCGAGGTGTAGCCTCTCCTATGACCGAAACCCCCAGATATACCTTGTTACCTTATTTAAATTGTTTCAAAATTATCAGTAGAGAATATAACTGGATATCTTCATGATAACTGTTTTACGCTTAAAACTAAATCGTAAGGCCTTGTTCTTGAGTCATCTTTTATGTATCTATCAACACTTTGAAGTAGTATAGAGCTTGCTGAGTACCTTCTGTACTCACTCTTGCTATCATTTAGATGAGGAAATGAATGCCAACTTCACCGAAGACAAAGACGTGGGTGAGGAGTAGATTTAGTAGTCACGTTCACACCCTAATTGTCTGTGGCTTTGGGTAATTGTTTCACTGTGCTTGATTGGCTTGTTGGCTAAGCATGTATTATACTTTACGGTTTAAGACTTTTGATAATGTTGTAACATTTTTATATATGATGTATGACTGTGATGCAACAATTGTTGTACTATGAGTATCAGCTACTTGATCCAGAGACTGATATAAGAGGCATAAGAGATCCTGGGAATGGGGTCTTACATATACGTCATTCATCCTTTCTGAAATTGCGTGCAAAAGCTACTGAGTGCCATTATTGCATTTAGTTACTTATGCACGCAATTCAGGAAGAGTGAATTGCCTTCACTTGTAGTTTGTTGCTATCCAAATTCTAATGCCAATCTAAACATGACTTTCTATTTCTAGCAGAATTAAAAAAAGAAACAAAATTAAAAAAATAGCATTAAATCCATCAAAGCGATGGGTACCCTATTATAACTTTGTTAGAAAAAAGATTGATTGAGAGCTATATACTGCCCTTTTGAATCAAAGGCCCAGATAACAGTTCCTAATAAGCATATGAACTTTCCTATTTTGAAGTTACGGTCTGGAGAAAACGTGAACTTCCTTAGGACTCTTCTCCTCAATAAGATGCAGAGGTCACTACTCAACAAGATGAGGAGGCTACTCCTCAAGAGAAAAAATAACAAACTCCGGTGCATAAGCAAAAGCGAGGTGGCCGAGGCCAAAACTAAATGCCCACGAGTCACTGCACCATAACTCATGTTAATGAGGAAGGTGTGCCAATATTGCCTTTGGACCCTCATGCGGTATTTCGTAGAGCATGCGCTTCATGTGGAAGGACAAGGATCTGGATAACCTACGCCACCTGGAAGGCAGTGCTGCAAAGCGAAAAAATGTTCATGTGGGAAACAATCAAAGCCTTATTTGACGTCCCTAAAGGTTCCTTGGAGGTCGTGGAAAGATAGGCACAAGCCAAGATGGGTAAGGCATGGAAGACCTTCAAGAGCGAGCTTTACAACATATAAGTGAAGTAGGATCTGATCCCCTACCGGTAGGACCCCAATGCTTATGGGTACTTGGAGGATCAATGGACAGAGTTTGTAGAGATGCACCACTTGGAGGAATTTCTGCAGTAGAGTCAGGTAAACAAGGCGTGCCAGGCACACAACACGTACCCCCACAGGCTTGGCACCAGTGGATATGCGTGCAAAGAGTTGAACTGGGACAGGGAGGATGAGCAGACAACTCGGGAGAATCGCTTCACACCATTTTTCCATATCCCAGAGAGGTGAGCCCAGAATTGGTACTGAGGGAGGGCCGTATACTCGTCCGATGACTTCGTCACCATCAGAAAGCCAGAAACCGAGCAAGTGGCCTAAAGGATCCTACAACTTTCAGAAGAATCCACCAAATGATCTTTCCAGCTATCTCGGGAAAAAGATACACTAACCTCAGCTCTGGGAAACAAAGAGCACCTGGATCGCACGCGTGGCATAGGGGTTATGGTTATATGGAAGTTGGGATTCCCTAACGTCGTTGATTTGTATAGGAGCTGAAGGAGAAACAAAGCTGAGCGCGAAGCAACCGACCGTGAATAGATGAGAATGGAGATCGTTGTTGAGCTCGAAGAAAGGATGGAACAGTGGGTCAAAGATCGAGTACATGCTCTCAAGCATTAGGATGTATTCACAACACTTGACTCTCCATAGGCTCGACACCAGAGTAGTTGCGCATCTGCGCCACTTCCAGATAACATTGTATTTCCAAATGACCTCCCTATCGGTGGATTTCTAAATGATCTCCCTACCAAAAATCGAAATGAGGTCCTTAGCGACAAATTCCCTATTGATGACATAACGACGACCAGTAAGTGCAGGCTCCTCCTGTCCAACACTGTAGGCTCCGATCACATCCTTGAGGTTGGCACAGAATTGGCATTTCCATGTGGCGAAGAACAGCTGGTGCACGGAGTCCAAATATAGCATGGTTACGCCAGGGTGGGAGTGGACATGGTACATGGGAATTGCACATCCCTCCCACTTCCTATTCCCTTAGAGCACGATGTCACGACACTAGGGATGCCGTCTACTCCATCATCCAGTGGACAAAGAAGTACATATCCCTGGTTGCCCCTCCATCGCCTCCATAGCCTCGATGGTCACCGTCTCTAGTACGCGATAGCAGCGACTTATTTTTTCTAAGTAGAACTTCAAATTTCGAACTAGTTAATAACCAAGATTAATAATTAAGATCTGATATTTTATGCATTTCCTATATATATTTCTATTTGTTACACTATTTATGTTATGTAAGCCCACTTAGCTCAGAGGTTAGAGCATCACATTTGTAATGCGAGGGTCATCGGTTCAAATCCGATAGTTGGCTTTTTTTCTCTTTCGATGTTCCATGAACAATAATATCTCTCTTTTTCTCCGAATTAAATGGAGAATCCAGGGTCTATTATGTCATTCTACCTTACAATTTTGCTAGATACAAAACATTAAAATAAATAATATATATACAAGAAATCCAGATGTTGATGAAATTCCATTTTTTGTGGTACTTTAGTAGATTTTACTCTGTTTATCCTTTAGTTTAATTCAGTTTTGTTTTAATTTTGATGTATTCTATAATGTAAATACAATGAAATTTATTGTGTAAAATGAGATTTCAATAAAATAAAAAAGGAGTCTTCATGTCCCGTTATCGAGGACATCGTTTAAAAAAAATACGCCGTATGGGAGCTTATCAATTGTGGGGGATGTCGCATATGAATGTATTGAGGGACTTCGCACTGCAAGATGACCTCCCCCTCAAACATTGCTGGTGTAGGCTCGAAAATCGCTGAAGTGGAAGTAGAGGCTGTAAGACCCTCTGCTGGTGTCGAGGAGGCAGGAACCAGCTCGAGAGTGAGTTTAGTAGCAGTAAGTAGTGGATCATCCTCGTCATCCCCAAAAGCTGGAAGGTTGCCATCTCAAATATGTTTTAACTCATCTCCTGGTCACATGCACACTCAAAGACAGGGCTAGCATAAGGGGTTGATTCATTAAAGGTCACATCATAGGACTCCATGATGGTGTTAGTGTCAAGATTAAAGACTCTGTAGGAATAACCATGAAGATAATTGTCAGAGGGTGAACTCCTCAAGCAGGGATTCGGAGGGACCCCCTTTGAGATTCGGTCGGGGGGATGATTCTGAATTTACTTCATAGGTGAAATAAATGGGAGTAAATGAGATGCATGTGGAGGTGGAATGATCGGATGCCGGAAGGAGTAAATGCTCAGGGGATTTTTAGACAGGTTCGGGCCGCACAGAGCGTGACACCCTACTCCTGTGTGTATGCTATAAATGCTCTGAGAATGTCTCTCTGAGTATCTGTTAGGTAACAAGAATATTTTTCTAAGTCTAGAGCTTTGTGCTCCTTGTTCTTCGGTTGATCTAAGCCTCTGCCTTGTGTGTTCTCTGTCTGTTCCGTGTCTTGTGTTCTTCGAGACCTCTCCTCTGGTTCGTCTCGATCTGTCTTTCTCCGGGGAGCCCGCCCCGCCTATATATCCACCGGGGTGGTAGCGTGTCCAGAAAGGATGGTGCGAGTTCCAAGGCACCATAAATTGAAAGCAACCATCATAGGCTGCTGCGCGAGGTGACGGGGAGGGTTGAAAATGCGCCCCCGTACAGTCTTGTTCGTCATCATATCGCTTTTCAACGGGCGCCGCGAGGGGGGTGCACCGGGCAGCCACCGAGCAGCCTGGCATGCTCGCCCGGTCAGAGTAAGCCTGACACAGCAGGGCAGCAGACGGGGTGCCTCGAGCTCTGCGACGCTATCCCGAGGCGTGCCGGATGATGCGCGATGGGACCCGTACATTAAATGTCCCCACACCTCCCTGCCAGGCCGTGGCATGGACTGACAGCAGGCGTGGGGGAGTGGTTGGAAGTGAAAGGCCACACGCCCTCTTTAAATGCAGTATCGGACCTCTCACCAGTTGACACCTCACCGCTGAGCCTCTGTGGAGACCATCGGCGAAGGACTTCTCAGGCCCTCGGAGAACTGTGAGTGCTCAGGGGCCACTGTTTACGGCCCCGAGCACTCTCTCTTGGAATTGACTTCCCTTGGGTCCTCGGGGGACTAGGGTGCTCGGGGGTCACTGTTCGCAGCCCCGAGCACTCTCTCTCGGAACTTGGCTTTTCTCATCGTCGGGGGACTTGGGTGCTCGGGGACCACTGTGCATGGCCCCGAGCACCCTCTCCCAGAACTTGGTCTTCTCGGACCTCGGGGAGATAACCCTCGAGGGAGGGCGCCATGTGGCACTCTGCTGTCCTGGCCTCGGGACTCGGGGACCCTCGGTTTCCATGTCACCGACAATAATACCCCAAGAAAATACCATCGGAAGAAAGTAACTCGGACTTGTCAAGATTTCCATACTTTAGGATGAAGCACCGATAGCCAAAAACTCTTAAATGCGAAACATTTAGCTTCCTCCTAAAACACAACTCATAAGAAGTCAAATTCAAGATCAAGCGTAACAAAATCCGATTGGAGATGTAGCAAGCTGTGCTAATAGCCTCTGCCCAAAATTTTCTATGAGTCCTATACTCATCAAGCATCGTCCTAGCCATCTCCACCAAAATTCGATTCTTTCTCTCAAGCACGCTATTTTGCTGAGGAACGCATGGAGCACAAAATTGATGCTCAATGTCATGCTCAAGAGAGAAAACATCAAAGAGATAGTTCTTGAACTCGGTGTTATTATCATTGTGAATTGCTTTTAATGCACTAGGGAATTCCTTGAATAATCTCAAAACCAAGCTCTGAAAGTGTGAGAACACTTCATCCTTGCTCAGAAGAAAGAAAACCCAAGAGTAGCGAGAGAAATTATCAACAATGACAAGTACATACCACTTTCCACTCATCGAACAGACCCGGCAAGGACCAAAAGTGTCCATATGGAGAAGTTCTCCCGGTTGTTCAGTCATCACCAGATTAATTGGTGGGTGAGGAGCAACAACCATCTTGCTATGCCGACAAGAGTACAAACGAGGTTCTTCTCAAACTTGAGTTTGGGCAATCCTCGGATCAAGCATAGGGCACTCAAACGAGTAAGTAAATCAAATCTCATATGCTCTAGTCTCCTATGCCACATTCAAAGCATAAAAGAAGGTTGAGCAATCAAACAACGAGAAGAACCAAGGGAATAAGAAAAATTAGCTCCAAAAACTCTCCCAACTCCGAAAATCCGGTAAAATCAAAATGCCTAGAGAATCAAGAACACGAGAAGTATCGCGTTTGAAATGCACTTCCAAGTCATCATCCAACAACTGAGATATAGAAAGCAAATTGTATCCCAGATGCTCTACCAAAGCCACATCTTTGAGAGCGAAACTTTCACTCACCCTTGCCATACCTTTGACTTTCACCTTTCCTTTCCGATCATCCCCGAAAGTGATGTACTCGTACCGCTTCATCGAGGTGAGGCTAGAGAACCATGATGCATCTCCGGTCATATGCTTATGACATTATACTATTATCTGTTGACAATGATAGTGGAGGTGTATTGTAATGCCCCAAATATCCACATACCTAGAAGTTACCACTTAACACCTCATTCAATTCGTGCCCAACTTGGAACTTTTGGTAAACTATGGCAAAGTTTCCACTGTATCTGCCTCTATCCTGGACAAACAAAAACACACAACATTCATAGGCATGACATTCGTAAGCAGAAAGTAAACATCACAGCCTAAGACTAGGACTGATACAACTCATAAACCTGATACATCTTACGAACCCAATACAACCGACTAAAAACAAAACCAAAGTCGTTTAACTGACCAAACTAGCTAAAGCATTATTGAGACGACTATGTATTGACATAAGGGTGATGACACGTTCTAACATGTGATACTACACCCCGTTCCAAGTATGCTGTGATCATTGGGTACCTAAAAACTAAATGAAACATAAGAGTGAGGAAAAACACTCAACAAGTACAATTTGGAACCTGGAAGAACAAAAACATCATCTAAATCAAACATACAAGAATACATCACTAGCATTTACCGGTAAAGTTGAGTAAGTGAGGCCAGCACTTACTCATAGGAACCTGAACATAAGAATTAAATTGCACCTCTAGTATCACTGACCCTTGAATGAAATGTAAAGGAATAACTTGAAACTTGATCACTTGATATGAACACAATCATGAACTTGAATCATATAAAGGAAATATGAATATTAAACGAACACATTTGAAAAGGGATCAATAAAATATCCAATGAGCAAATCATGCCATAACACGGGTTCATCATGCACTTTGTCTTAACTGTGGTAAGGATCTGGCTTAGCACCGTTAGCACCGACACTTTCTAAATCCGAGGAACATTATTATACTCAGAATTTGTCCAAAAAATCCACATGACTATACATCGGGTGTCCAAACTACACTCTCTATCCAAATCCCAAAATCCTTATTCTATCATTTTTTAGGAATTGGACCAATAATATGAGTCGTTCGCTGATCGAGCCATAACTTTAATTCTGCTTAACTAATGACCGCAAAATAATACATCTAAAGCATCCACGAAAGGGCTCCTACAACTTTGCTTTTCTGGCTTTAGTCGAAAGCTCTACCTAATTAGACCACAATTGGCATTTATTAATCCCAGTTTTCAATTTACTCTCATTGCTAGACAATCAACTTCCAATCACTCATCCGGCTACACAAAATCAACCATCCATTTTGATCTAGGAACAGTTAGAGACTACGTATAGGTTACCCTTGACGCGAGGATCACGATTTGGTGACAAAACTGACGAAATCTCTGAAAATCCCCTTCTTCCTCTTTTCTCTCTTTCCCTTTGTTTCTTTTTCCTCTTTTTCTCTTTTCCTTCTTTCCTTTTTCTTTCTTTTCTTTTTTTCTTTCTTTTCCTTCTTTCTCTTTCCTTTTTCTTTCTCCACTGCCTTCTTCTCCTTTCTTATCCTCTTCCTCCTTCCTTTCCACAGTGCCCGCGTGGCTATGCCGAGCAGCAGCCAATGATAGGGCTCCTGTGACTATCGACTGGAGGCACGGCTAGGCGACAAAAGGACAAAGGGAGGAGTTAGTGGCCGATGGTCTCCGATCATGGTGCGGTAGCTGAGCGGCTATGGCACGGCAGTAGAGCGGCTCCGACGCGACGGGGATGGTGGCGGTCACCGGCGATAGCAGATAAAGGTGGCTAGGGTTTTAGCCGTACTCGGGCCAAGGCCTTTAAGGGGTCGGGGCGGCGGCTGACCTCGTTAAGTGGCAGTCGACCTCGTTATGAGTCAACTAGTTTTTTTTTAAGATTCAGGTGTTACATATATTCTTTGTTGAGTGCCCAGGAGGGACCGAAAAGACATTCCTCTACAAAGCTTTGCTAGCAAGTGTCTGTAGTGAGAGAAAGATAGTTATTGCTACCGCAACATCTGATGCTGTTGTGTCCATCATGCCTAGTGGCAGGACTGCACACTTAAGATTTAAGATACCACTGAGCATACACAACGGTGGGGTGTGACACTTTTACCAAGTAGAGTGGGTCAACCAAACCTCTTCGAATGATTTCACTTATATTACGGGATGAGACATCCATGACAAAAGGCTGGAAATTGAGGCACTTGATAAAAGCATGAGAGACATCATGGAAAAGCCTACTATACCATTTGGAGGAAAGACAATATTTTTTTGAGGCAACTTTGAGCAGGTCCTTCCAACTGTACAAAAGGGGACGAGGGCATAAATAACAAATGCAATATTACGTAGGTCTTACCTATGGGACAATATGCAGCGGCTGAGGCTTATTCGTAATATGAGGGCTCAATCAGATATATGGTTTTCAGACTACCTACTGCGTATTTGGAATGTCATTGAACAAACTATTGAAGATGATTACATAAAATTACCTAAAGATATATGTGTGTCTTAGACAAGTGCGAAATTTGACATTGAAGATCTAATTGATAGAGTCTTTCAATGTTAGCAACAGACATGTTCAATTCGGACTACATCACATCTCGAGTTATTTTATCAATGAGGAATGAGAACGTTGATGGTATAAATATGAAGCTTATCAAACGCTTTTCTGGAGATGATATGGTCTATTGTAGCTATGATTGTGCAGAGGATGATCCACAACTACTATCCCTGAGAATTCTTAAATTTGTCTCATGCCAAATGAACTACCACAGCATGTGCTGAGGCTAAAGGTTAATTGCCTTACTATTTTGCTCAGAAATCTTAATCTAGGTAATGAGTTGTGTGATGGGACAAGGTTAATAGTCCGAGCATTCCAAAGGAACACCATCAATTCTGAAATTTTGATGGGACAACATGCTAGAAAGAGAGTTTTTCTTCCACAGATACATTTGTGCCCATCTTACAACGAAATATTTTCCTTTAAGTTTAACGGGAAGCAATTTTTTTATTAAATTGAGTTTCACAATGACCATCAATAAAGCACAAAGATAAACAATCCCACATGTTGGAATCTACCTCCCTAATTCGGTTTTCTTATATGGTTAACTCTACGTCTCCTTATTGTGAGCAAATGCTAGGAGCAATCTTAAAATACTTGTTGCACCAGGAAATGATGGGAATGCCAATTCAACTTATATACTAACCAAGAATATTGTCTACAAAGAAGTTCTCACCTTATATATGTATTATGTAATAATGTGCTACATCACTTTATTATTTGTATTCATGCCATATTCGACACAAAATAATTTAATATTTTTCTTGCAATCATGTTTATGGTGAAATAATTGAGAATGTTGATATGTTGTTTGTTATCTTTAACTAAGGTATTGTTTGCACCATATTCTTTTCCCTTCTTTCATGCTATCGTAATAGAAGGACATGCTAAAGTGCGTCGCCTATGGAAATCGATTATCAAAAACAGTCTGCTTAAGAAACCGTTTGTGGAAATAGAAATTACCACATGCGATTCGTTAAGTGAACCACCTTTAGTCACCTTTTTTTACAAGCGGTCTTTTTTACGCCTGTGGAAATCGTTCATTTTCATAGATCTTCGAACAGAGGCGAGTGGTTAAATGTCTCTATAAATGTTTTATCACTCACCTCTAAAAACTGTTTCTATAGTAATGTTTGAAATATTTTTTTTCTTCATACTATCGTAATAGCAGGATATGTGTTCGAAATATGGATACCATTGCAACGAAGGTACTTACAAGTTTTATCGAAAAATAAGCAAGTGCACTTATATTTTATACATATAGCATGTTCGTTTTTCTAACAAAGAAAGAAAAGTTAACTATTTAAACGCTTGGCCATTGCAAAGCATGCCTTGCTTTTCTCGAAATTACGGGTGTGAAACCTGTGGACCCAAGGATTGAACACTGGCCAGGGTGCGCTCCACGATTGACCATGCCAGTCACCGCGAAGGAGAAGAGAATTCCTCTTTGACCATGCGAGTCATATTCTTTTTATTTTTTTTTCTTTATTTTTTTTCATCCCAACAGTTTTCTTTCAAATGATTTTGTGAAAGAAAAAGAGAATCTTATCTTAAACGGAATGATCTTGATAATTCCTTTATGATGAAAACTGTAATGAGAAATTGTTGTAGCGTTGAAGAAAACGTTATAAAGAGACTCTAGATCTTGATGAAAATCAGTTGAGATGATCTTACCACACATAGGTATTTGATTTATCTAAAAACCTTCAACTATAGTACTATGCACACAACAAGTATGCCAAGAAAGTTTGTCTCTATATATATGATTCAAGCTAATCAGATTGGATATATAATCCACATCCGCTGTATCAGCTTTACTGTTCGTTAAAATTGGTTACTTAGATGAGTATGATTGCAACCTTAAAGTCAACTGCAAGCATTATCCTATCTGCATGAATAGTTTTATTTTCAAGGTTAGAGAAAGAGATCCTAAAATCTTACATGTAGTTTTTGATTGATACTCAAATCGGTACAGTCGGCCCCAACATTATCTTCCAAAGTAGCCAACAAGGCGGTTAATTGGCAAAAGAAACATAAAAAATAAATGATTTCCACATAAAAACTAAAAAGAAAATACCATATACTCTTCAGAGCATGTATAATAGTATGTTTAGAGGAGATGTTTATAAAAAAAACTCAATTTTTTTCTCAACTGTATTAGCATAGGTGATTAGATAAAGAGTAATGTGTTTACTTAAGTATCGCTATTTATATTAATATTAATAAGATAGTTAATTTTGTTGATAGTTAATTTTGTTTAAATATCTAGTCTTTGTTTATATTAAAAATTATAATTTTTATGTGGATGTTTAACATTCTTGTTTTCTTAATCACCCGGTCATAAGCACCATTGTTCATTCCCTCGTATACATATACACTCGGCGTATTGACAGGCTGCAAGTATACGCCTACAATACCGTTAAAAGTACGCGGTCCAATCCGACCCCAATTCCAAGAAGGGCACACCAAATCTCGAAAGATTCCCAATGCTGACCTGCAGAAAACCGAGAAATCTCACTCGCCTCTACCCCCTCTCTCCTCCGTCCCTCGCCATGGCCGGCCGCCTCCTCCCTCTCCTTCGGCTGCTGCTGCTCCTCCTCCCCTCGGCGTCGCCGGCGGCTGCGTCTTTCCGTGGAGAAGCGGCTGCGGCGGCGGATTCTGGTCGGTGTCCGGGGCTAGAAGATGGACTGCCGCCGTTCGCCGGCGCGCTCCGGCAGAGCTGCCGCGTCTCCGCGGAGGGGTACCCGGCCGAGGAGGTTCGTGTGTTTCCGAGCTCTGTTTGTTGGTGCGGGGATTGGTGGGCGCAAAGATTTGTTCTTTCGGGAGGATTCGTTGGTGAACGTGAATCGGACGGTTCGGTTCTTGGCGGATCTCTCTCTCTGCCACGCGTAAAATTTCAGTTGGGATTCCGATGTTGATGCAAGAAATTTATGTTCTGTTCATACTTCGTGATGTTCTTTTCATGTAAAAAATATTTTTCTCTTAACTGATTTTTACGGGTTCTCCAAGCGATTCCTGGGTCGAAATTTTTATGTTTGTGAATTGGTTTTCATTAATTTTTTAGATTATGTTTGGTAATTTCGTTACCTTATTTTGCACAGAATTTTGCTT
Organism: Phragmites australis; assembly: GCF_958298935.1. Classification (NCBI taxonomy): domain Eukaryota; kingdom Viridiplantae; phylum Streptophyta; class Magnoliopsida; order Poales; family Poaceae; genus Phragmites; species Phragmites australis. The sequence goes on along the minus strand of NC_084942.1, from coordinate 20,649,371 downwards.
TTTGATTATTTTTCAAGTAAGATTACTGTTAGTCAACTCAAGAGTACCAAGAACACTAGGATCTCCAGATTTGAATAACATAATAAGCGGTCTATCTGTTGTGCTGTTGGGTTTCACTCGATGGAGGGTGCCAAACCATCTGATGACTTTTGCTTTGTTGGCTTAAATTTTTATCGTGTAAATTTTTCTGGGTTAGGTTGGCTTTGTGATGTTCTGTGAAGCTCAATTGCAAAATTTAGCAGGTTGATGGGGAGAAACTTCTCAGGGAATTGGGTGGCAAGGAAGAGTACGCAGCTGTCCTTTTCTACGCATCATGGTGCCCTTTTTCGCAAAGAATGAGACCAGTCTTTGATGATCTGAGCTCAATGTTTCCACAGATTAAGCACTTGGCTGTCGAAGAGTCCAATGTCATGCCTGCGTAAGATCTGAATATGCTGTAATGTAGTTATTATCTTCCATGGGCATTAATATAGCCAATGGCCTTAACTAAAACCTCCTTCCTTCGATGATTTGCAGCTTTTTATCGAGATATGGTGTCCGTAGCCTGCCTTCTATAATCATAGCTCATGGATCATACGCATTCTGGCCGCTTGGTTCTAAAGATCTTGACTCACTGGTCAACTTTTACACTGCTGTAACGGGTACGTTTCTTGATGCTTATTATGTTATTCAAATCTGTGGTTACAATCTTGCAATACTTGTTATGCGATAAGCTGAAGTCGATATATGTTGTTATAGTATCAAACAGTAGTCATATCATACTGTATTGTTCTTTTGTATCTCTAGCTTGGGGACATTTAAACCCAGTTACCGAGGGATACTTTTGACTTATTCAAAATCTTCCACAACTGCCTGGACAGATAGCTTGCATGCTCACTTAGCACCTGTTTGTTTTTTATTATGATTACAGGATTTTGAGTTTAAAATTAGAATCGAAAATAAACAGACTGATTCTACAATCCAGATTTCACAATCTGAAGGCAGATTATGCATGCCATAATTCATAATCCAGAGAAAGGCTGCTTCTGGATTGTTGATTGTGGCACATATTTACCCACCATTACCATTATTCCCCGCTATCTCCCTCTTGATGCCGATCCGAGCTCCCGCCGCCCTAGCTCTAGTGGGGAGGTGGCGGATCCGGCCGGAGTCGGAGGAGTGTCGGTAGCGGAGTGTCGGATTTTGGGATGGCACCGGTGGGGAGCAAAGGCGAGCGGCGATGGGCTCGGTGGCGGTGGAATTGGGCATGGCCGGTGTAGCCGAGGCAGTAACGCTGCCCAAGGACGGCGGCAGGTTCGCGGTGTTGCGGCGGTGCCCGCCTCCAGATCCACCGTCCACCACAGGAAGAGGAGCGACGAGAAAACGGGGAGTGAAAGAGTGAAGAGCCCGAGTCGCATCATGATGCGGTGGTGCGGCAATCTGGTGAGTGAAATCAGTAGGGGAGTTAGAGAGGAGCAGGATGAGATCGCCGGCATTGAAAGAGATGGCCGGAGCCTCGGCAATCGGTGGCGACAGTGGTGCTGCGTGGAGAGAGAGTCTGTAGGAGAGGAGGAGGGGGAGAGAAGGGAGATTATAATAATCTGGTGCTGTTTGTTTTACATTGTACAATCCAGATTTTAGATCGTGAGAATCAGAATCTAGATTATTAGAATCATAATAAAAAAACAAACATGCCCTTATTCTAATCATGCAACTCGAAACATGGGAAAAAAATTATGGATAAAAATTTATAAACCATGTCGTAGGTATTGTTGCAACTACCGTTATATTACATTATCGTTGTTACATGCTGCACTGTTATTGGTTAGTCAAAGTTTGATTTTTTTAATATATTGGTGGAAAAGAAGAAATCAAGTGATGTTAGTTTACTTAAGCGAGAATTGGTTTGATGCAGGTCAAGAACCAGTCGCATATATTGGTCCACGGAAGTGGAGTACATCTCAAAGCACACACTATGCTAAGCTTTGGAATAGCTCGATCAGTGAAGCAGTGAAGAGAGAACCCTACCTAGCATTCAGTATCCTGTTTATTTGCCTGAGGATATTCTTGTTCTTCTTCCCAAAGTTCTTCACTCTCATCAAAGGCTTCTGGATCCAGTACTTCCGGCACATCAACCTTGGAATCCTTGCCAAATTGACCCATCTGCTTGAATGTGTGCCACATGCTGTGGACGTGAGGAAGATGTGGATCAAGTGGAGGCTCATGGTTGGAGCTAAGAATGCCAGGGTCTGGGCGTCATCTCTAACTTCCGTGTCACTTGGCGGGCAGTCTTTGCCCCGAGCTGCTGTTTTGGATTGATGCGCTCAACTCTTTAACAGCGAGGAGATAGTGTGCTGATTCTTTGAAATGCACTGGATGTAGTAGCTCCTGTAAGTCATATGAGCATGTAGAGACAGTTTAGGTCTCTGCTCAGAACAATACATCTTGTTTGTAGCTTGTAAATCTTAGGGATAATGTTGAGCCTTTGTAAATCACACTGCAACATTACTCCCGATTGTCCATTGTCAAAGATCAGGCTCTGTCTCAAGCATTGAGCAACAGAAGAAACAGCATATATCCTTTTTTTCCAGAATACATTGTCAAATGCACGATTTTCTCATGTAATCTGCAATGGACATCTTGCAGTGCCATTTTCTGGGCCTTCATTTGCCAGAATACATTGTCAACACAAGAGCAGCATCTTTTTGCCATATATATATATATATATATATTGCTTTGGTACATGCGCCTCACCATTGTTTCTTTATAAACAGGTGTGATATATGTTTGGTATTACTTTTATGCTTTGTGGCTTTGCCGGGTCTCTTCAATTTTTTCTTGGATGAAATTTTGTGAGTTGAAGTTTTGAACAGAATCAGATACAACTTACAGGAGGAGCATACATACCTCCCAAGATTGAGTTAAATTCTTGACCGAACCAGCAAGACTTTCTATGAAACAGGATATGTTACCATGTAGCAACTTGTCTGTATTTCTGTCAGATTGCATACAGTTTTCACGTAGAGTAGTGTTCTCATACGTCACAAGTTTCATTTACAATGTAGCAATTTATCTATCTTTCTGTCATTTACCACGTTTAGGTGATGGCAGGTTTAATTGGTGTTTCCTTAAAAAAAAGGTTTAATTGGTGAAGATATACCAGCAGATCTCACACAAGGGACCCTGAAGAAAACGAAAATGACAGAGTAGCAAACAGGCCCTTGTAGCAGCTTCTTGATCCCTTGCTTTGGTGCTTTGGTCATGTATTCGTGTGATTATTGGACACATGCTCGCTATATCATTTCTGGGCAAGTGTCACTGTTCAATACATTACTAAGTAAAGGCAGCCAAGAGAATCAAAACACTCGACCGGCACTGGAAGCTGCATTATAAATGGACACAACATATGGTAACATCATGCATGATAGCATGAAGAGACTCGATTTGACCAAGGACCACATAACATTGGACACATTGGGTGCTCCTAGTCATGGATTAAAATTTCGTTGAAATTTTGCGATTTTTATAAATTTTGGAGGAGAACGAAATATTTAATTCACATGTGAGGCTATAGAGTAGAGGATAAAAAATAATTAAAATTTTACGAATTTCAATCTTTTCACTGGTGAAAAAATTTGTAAAACGAAATTGAAATCCTTGCTGCTAGTATCCGGATGTCTAATCCGGGCATGAGCATCGTATCTCTGTGTGTCGTCGAATCGGGCCAGCTACGCAAGATCGATGCTGTCCCATCCCAAGTAGGAAAATTACCCCAACAAACGTCCATGTTTCTTTCAACAACGCTTTATTTTCGATTTGAAGCGAAAAAGATCCCACCGGATTCAAAGAGAAAATTTCCCACTGCAACAAATGCATTTGTTTCGTGGAAGCAAGCAAGTAATTACTGTAACAAAAAGAATGCCTATTGCAACAAATTATCAACCATTTGCAAACCCAAACGCAACAACATGTTTCAGTGGGAGAAACAAAAAGAGCATTAGTGTGCAACAAGCAAATCAGACACTCAAACTTTGCAGTATTTGAGAGTGGCTTATGGATTCAATTTGACAATTTCACAAGTGCAAATTGAGCAATAACATTTGCAGCATCAAGAATTTTCTTGAAGTTCATCTGTCTGGATACTGGTCTAGACGAGTAAGGAGCCTTGAGACTTAGACCCAGATGGTACAGGTCTCGAAGGCTAGAGATGATCGATTAGAGAAATTAGAAGGAGAGTTGTATTTGGTTCTAGTACATGAAGAAAGAATGTCCTATTAGGGCATCTTCAGCAAATCCTTTATCCAGCTACAGTACCCCGCAAAGTACTGTAGCACTCGAAAGGCTGGGACTCCAAATTTGCCGAATTTCTGCATTACTGTTCACAGAGGATGACAGTGGATCCGAAGGGAGGAGAAGAGTGGTAGAAAATAAGGTAGCTGTTGGAGATAAAAAAATAAAAGATACTGTAATAGTATTATAGAGAACGAAATTTTAAAATATTTGCTGGAGATAGTCTTATATTATAGGTGAAAATATTTATAAGATATCCTACTTGATGGATCTTTTACCAGAATACTGTTGTACGTAAGCCTATTCAATGTGTAGAATGGTCATCCTCTTACACGACCCGTCGGTGTAATTATAATTTTACCACGGTACAAACTATTTCAATTGGGTCCCGCCGAAGAGCCAAGCTTCATGTCATGCGCGAAGCCTTCCTTCTTCGAGTGTCTTGTGGAAGCTTTGCGTTCTTCACGGAGGCTTCGCCTTATCTTCACGCTTCAACCTCTGCAACAAAGAAAATTTGTTGATTCAGCAAACACCTATGATATTTGCTACGTGTGAGGGACAGGAGTGCACCGTCCAAGTAGGGCATTCGGTTTTTTTTGTTGGTGTTGGACGACCGAACAGGAGCATTACCGTATAACATTGTATCAGAACAACTCCAATGCTTTGGTTAAAACCAAATGACTTAAGCAGCGATAAAGACCAAGCTGCTGCTTGGTTCATGCTATTCAGAAATAGTACCGAAAACTAGGAAAGTTTAAAAGTAATACCTATTCATCCTACCGGATGGTGAAATATTGTTTTCGCCGTACTGTATGGCGAAAATACAATTTTTATCGTACGGTATGGCGAAAATTGTTAACGTGGTACTGGCAGCAGCATATGAGTGCATGACTACAGTTACGAGACAATTTTCGCAGTACGGTTTGGCGAAAATTAGTTGTCGCCAAACCGTACGGAGAAAAATAAATGTCGCAAAAACAGGAGGCTGAAAAATCAAAAAATCCCGCAGTATGGACCCTCCCTCCTGCGTGGGCCCGTGAGCCCTATCTCCTGTGTCGTAATGGCCGTTTTTTTTTCGACGAAATTTTGTATTTTTTTTTTTTTTGCGATTGAACTTATTTTTGAAATGGAATGGAAAGATGTAAAATAAATCGTAGAATCGCTTGTCCGACAATAGGAGGTAGCTGATAGATATTACATGGTAGGCTACAGTAGTAGTTGTAAAGCATAAGTTGTATAGAACCTGGTACAGAGGATACATAAGCTGATGAACATTACATGTGATATGGTGTTTTTCATCGTAGCGCGAATAGATCCTAACCATAAAGAGGTACCGACAACAAACATCGATATGTACGGTACGCCTAAAGAGTAACCTACCAGCATGCCGCTGCTAAACTAAACATGCCTTAGGGAATGGAAATAGGTCGGGGTACAATAGATACTCTCTACTGAGTGCACCTAGGATATTTACCCTTTCTTTGGGCATCGGGGCCACCGCCTTAGCGCGACGGGCCCTCTCCCGCTTCCTTTCCCTCTCTGCTTCGTTTGCTTGAGCCGTGATGCGCTCCTTCATGGCGTTCCTGATGCGCTCGTAATCCTGCAGCTTCATCAGTAGTTCATCCTGATGTCGCTCATACTCTCGGCATCGGTAAGCTTCCCTCCTCCACCATATCTCCATGTCCACCCACTACTTCTGATCCTCATTTTGCTCCATGTCGAGCCATTGTCTGAAGTCACAGAGAGGTGGAGGAGACTGGATAAAAGAAACAAGAGGAGGGATTAGTAAGAGATTGCATAAAATCATATAAAAAGGTCCACATGAGTGATCTATGTCACTATACCGGTGGGTACTCATATGGTCCATGTCGAGACTTGTCGTACTCGTAGTTAGCACACATGAAAAAGTGTAGGTCATAGGTGTAGGATATGTCATGAGACTCGCGAAGCCTACAAGGATCGTCACAGAAGCACATCGATGGTTCGACCCCCTGGGAGATAAAAATCCCCCAATGTTTCTTGGGTGGGCTTGGTGGAGTTGAGAAAGATATTTCAGTTGAGGGAGCTAAGGAATGAGTGGTCTATCCATGGATGATAGAGGGGTTATTTATAATGGATGTGGGTTGGTGCATGGATTGAGCGCAAGAGCTTGGCGGGGGGTGTAGCATAGGATGCCCTATGAAACCTGGAAAAGTTGTGGCACTGATGCGTGGTAGAGATTCCCTTTGGTAGCTCTTGCTTGATGTGGTCATTTCATTCCGAAAAAGTTGGGCTAGTAGTTATTGTTGCCTCTGCAAGCAAGGCAGGGAATCCCATAAAATCATTGTGCTTATAAATAATGTCTTGGTAGATTTGTAAATCCAGACCATTTTATTGAAGAAAGTAAAGTACATCAAATCAAGGGCCATCATAACCATTTGTTGCCTGTTTGTGGCTACAGTATCTAAGGCAATATGCACCATCTCGTACCCTACTCGTATGCTGGCGAGCTCATCAATGCTGCAGTGTGTTGAGTGACCCCGCACCGTCAACATTTCAGAATGACGTAACCTGTCGCTGTAACATTTTTAGAGCGATGTGACCGCACAGTGCTGAATTGACAGAGACACTTAAGTAGTGCATCCAATGCATGTACTTTCTCCAAATTACATGCCTGCACTTGGTGCATACACCATCGGGACTTGTTGTATATAAATAGAACACAATCAATTCTGAACTCAAACATCTCGTGACCGCGACCCACATCGAGACAATGGCATATCCTCATCCTCTTGATGGCCCCATCGATCCACCACCTCCACACCCCCATTTAGATGTCCATGACAGAGATTTCTACGGAAACCACAATATTCTTCCTTGCTCAATTTGGCCGCCATGTAGACATGGAGATGATGTTATTGTCCAGATTTATGAGCATTTCGGTGATGCAGGCCGTCACTTCTTCCGTTGTGCACATTTCA